>NC_140491.1:98716502-99064002 GCF_964271855.1 Acomys minous
TCAGGTTAATGATCTATGTTTTTGTTTCACATTACTATGTTAAATACTTGGAATACTTGCGTTATAAAGAGAAGGCACCATTTGGGTTCCCATTTTTTGAATGGATGCACCGCTTTAGGCATGTAGTGAAAATATTGGATGAGTCTCCTGAAAGAATAATACAGCTTTCGGCTCATGGCCAGAAATTGAAAGGGAGGTGAATGAAATGAGGCATTACAGCTTCCTCAGGGCATACCCCTAAACCTTGCACACTTCACACTGGATCCCACCTCTTAAGGGGTCCATCAATTCCAAGTACTGCCATACTGTGATCAAGTCCTTAATAAATGGGTCTTTAGAGAACCTCTGAGAGCCAAACTATCGCACTAAATAACTGTGTGCTAGTTTTTATTGATGCTGTTATTGCTTGATGGTACTTCTTCCAAGAAAAGGATCTGAGCTGACTGAAGTATGTAATAGTCTCAGCTCATAGTTCATTCACTTAATGACTTATTGTTTCCCTTTGCAAAATGCCCAATTGATACATTGACACATTAATTAGAAGACTAATAAACCTTCCCAGGTTTTGAAAAGCTATATAATTTAGCTGTATTATCTCAGTGAATCCAAAAAAAGCAAAGTAGTTTGAAGTGAGTAAAGTTATTTCAATGTTGGCTAAATTTTGAGTTTATTAAAAACTAGTGTGTCTTTCTTTACAGGAATATGAATTTGACAACCTGAGTCTCTTTTAAGTCAAAGTCTGTATCCTAAATTCTATTTGAGTGGTTACTCAACACCCATGTGCTTGGCACGCACAGCATTCACATATTAAATATTTGAGAAACTATAAGATTTGTACAAATGGGGAAAGGCACTATATATTTTGAAGTATGGAAAATTAAAGAAATATCCAAATGTGTCTGTATTTATTAACATTTATTGCATGTATAACCAACATTTAAAAGTAAATTCTTCTCATTATAAGCCAGGTGCTTAGGATTATAATTGCTTTATGATTTTTCTATTCCTTTAAGAGAATAATCTAAATATTCAGTTAAAACAGGAGGAGAAAACATAATAATGAAGAAACTGGAAGTCAGTAAGCTAAATTGTCTTTAAAAATAATATGTTACATAATCCATACAGAGGCCTTTATCAAAGGCAAAGGAACCACTCAAGGATTACATTAAGTAATAGGGTTAAGAAGAATAAAGATTTGAAAAAATTGACTATCTCCTAATAACCGTAAGTACATGAGTTTCTAAAATGCCATACATAATATCCCTGAAATTATGTTGCATAATGTTATGCTACCATTAACACATTATAGCTATATCATTTGGAAGGCTATTTTTTTGTGTAAAACCACTTAACTACATAAAAATGAAAGTTATGATTATTGTAACTACTTTCACTTTTCATCTTGAGAAGTTCAGGATCACATCCTTTGTATGCAGTTATTTTATGGTACTGTGTATTTTTATGGAGTGGTCAGAAAGTGTTCTATGTAATAATTATCTTAAAGTTTCCAAATACGTAAATCATTAGATCTTTTCACATATCATCACTATGAGAAGTCATTTATCATACACTTATTATCTAACAGAATTTGTATAAAATTTGAAAAGGAAACTGTACATTATAATGCAAAGTTAAGCAATAATATATATATTCCATCCACCCACTATAATCATCTAATATAGTTAATTCCAGTTTTCTAAGATCTGGCTATTCTTTAAAATATTTATGTTCACATATACCTTAAGTCCCCCTCAGGAACAGTCATAGGGGAGGGGAATAAGGGGAAAATGGGAGGGAGGGAAGAATGGGAGGATACAAGGGATGGGATAACCATTGAGATGTAACAAGAATAAATTAATAAAAAAATTTTTTAAAAAGATTAACTTATATAAAAAAGTTATGTCTTTCCAACTGACCTGTAATATATATTCAGTTTCTGCATCTGTGATTATGATACTAACTAATGAAGTTGTCTATTTTATCTATCGGGAAAAAAAAAGTAAAAATAAAAAAATAAATAAATTACTTTATTGAGTGAATTTATTTGATAGAAGAATATCTACATAGATCCTTTTAATTTATTAATTTTAATTAATCTGTATATTTACTGATTTTGGCGGACAAACTTTCTCTGTGTAGTCTTTCTGGTCTTGAAACTTACTTCGTGGATCAGGTTGCCCTTGAACTCAGAACATCTGCCTCTGCTTTCTTGAGTGCTTAGATTAAAAGCATGTATCATCACTGCCCAGCACCATTCGATTCTCTTTTAATTTTATTAATTTTTTAATTAATTTATTTATTCAATTTACATTCTGATCATTGTCCCCTCCCTCTTCTCCTCCTAGTTCCATCCTCCCTCCCTCTTCCCCTTTCCTGTCTCTCCTGTTCCTCAGAGAAAAGAAGCACCCTACCCCTACCCCAGCTCACCAAATGGAATCAGGACTGAACATATCCTCTTAACCACCGTGGCAAAGTGATCAAAAAGCCACAGACCCCATGTCAGAGACAGCCCCTGCTTCCCTTACTAGGCCCACAACATGAAGTCTGAGATGCCCATTGAATACATCTGTGTAGGGGGCCTAGGTGTGGTGTCTGTGCATGGTCTTCAGTTGGTGCTTCATTCTCCAAAAGCCGCTCAGGAACTCTGGCTATTTGGGTTTGTTTGTCTTCTTGTACAGCTGTTGTCCCCTCCAGGTCCTTCTATCCTTCCTCTCATTTTTCCACAAGACTCCCCAGTCTTTGCCCAATATTTGGCTGTGAGTCTCAGTAGTATCTGTTGTGATCCGCTGTTTGGTAGAGCGTCTCCTCTATGCTGTGCTAGGGTCCTGTCTGCAAGCATAGCATAATACAATTAATAGTGGCAGGGGATGGCTCTCCTATGGAACTCCTACAGCTGATAAACACCTTCAGCAAAGTAGCTGGATACAAAGTCACCTAAAAAAAAATCATTAGTCTTCCTGTATACAAATGACAAATGGGCTAATAAAACAATTAGGGAAACTACACCTTTCCTAATAGCCACAAATAATATAAACTATCCTGATTTAACTCTAGCCAAGAGAGTCAAAGACCTGTATGACAAGAACTTCAAGTCTCCGAAGAAAGGAATTGAAGAACAAATCTGAGGAGAGATGTCCCTGCACATAGATGAGTAGGATAAGCAGAGTAAAAATTGCTATCTTACCAGAAACAATCTACAGATTCAATGCAGTTCCCATCAAAGTACCAACACAATTCTTTACAGACCTTGAAAGAACAATTCTCAACTTTACATGGAAAAACAAAAATCATAGAGTGGCTAGAACAATCCTGCACAATAAAAGCACTTCCGTAGGTATCTCCCTGACTTCAAGCTACACTACAGAGCAATAGTAACAAAAACATCGTGGTACTGGCATATGAATAGACTAGTTGATAAGTGGAATTGAATAGGAGACCAAGAAATAAATTCACACACCTACAGACACTTGATTTTTGACAAAGAAGCCAAATCCATATAATGGAAAAAAAGACAGTGTCTTCAACAAATTGTCTAACAGGATGACTACATATAGAAAAATGCAAATAGATCCATATTTATCACACTGCACAAAACTCAACTCCAAGAAGATCAAAGACCTCGAATAAACCAGATACACTAAGTCCATTAGAAGATAAAATACAGAAGCACCTTTACCTCTTTAGATTCTTTTTATTGAGATTTTCTTAACCATGAGTGACAGAAAGAAGGGAAAGAATTAGAGGTTTTGAATCAGAATCAAATTTTATAAGCAAATGATCCAAATCTATAGGGAATGTAGTATTGTCTTCTCTATGTTTAGGTATGAAAATACTTCTGTTTCACATCAAAACTACAAGTAATAAGACAGATTTATTTATCACCACGTAGCAGGTCCTCAAACAGTTAATTTTACATGAGCATTTATTAGCCATCAGTCATAACTTTAGATATGGCAATTAAAATGATGTCTAAGATACTACCTTTATTCATAAGGATATTATCATATTGTGACAATAGAGGAAGGATATGTTTATGAAATCTTCCTACGGTATAGAAACTATCTAAATGCATTGTAAAGATGCATGAAATTTACAATGAATAAAAATACTTTTAAAAAGAAAAATTTTTTATATTTTTGGTTGTGAGTCTAGTCTTTAATGGCTGAGCCATCTCTCCAGGATCGATTTGAGGAAGGCTTCCAATGCCAATGGGTCCAGCATTTCAGACTGTCCCACACAGGACTTCTGTTAAGCCTGGAGTATCTCCACATCTAGAAACTGAACCACAAGTGTTATTCCTAGCTTGTTTACCCATTTTCTCAAATTGTATTTGGGCCCCTACAAAAGTAATATTTGTCCCAAATCATCTGGAAGAAATCTGAAGAGAATGACCCCCCATTTCCCTTAAGGGATGTTGTGTAGGTTTTTGGTTGCCCTCTTGGGGTATAGGTGTTTATTTTCACTGGGAGTTGGTTATAAGTTACTATAGGTCTTATACAGAAAAAAAAAAACCACAAGGTTGGATTTAGGGATGTCTCTCATTTCCTTTACCTTTCTTTCACAGTATTGGAGATAGGG
This sequence comes from Acomys minous, assembly GCF_964271855.1. NCBI lineage: Eukaryota > Metazoa > Chordata > Mammalia > Rodentia > Muridae > Acomys > Acomys minous. The sequence goes on from NC_140491.1 coordinate 98,721,081, forward strand.
GTTGGAAAGAGAGAAGCAGAATATAGAAATAGGTAGAGATGACAGAAGAAAAAGTAGATTATTGAATCTACTACTCAACTTAAGAATTTAATTGTTACTCACAAGGTTATTTTTAATTAATTGGTATAGAATTTTGTATATTGATTCAAAATAAGTTTATCTTTGATACATTGTTATAGAATTCAAATTTAATATTATTCTTCACATACATGATATATAATATATGCATATATTATATATACATGTATATATATAATCTAATATTAGGTATTGTACTTGTACAATTTAATTATAATGCAAACAATTCCAACATGTTGAAAGAGCTATTGCAGACTGTTTAGGATAATTAAGTAATGCAAGTTAACTATTAGTGGATCAGATCATGGTCATGTATTAAGTAGTCTATTTTTATATCAGGAATATACATCCTAGATTTAATAGATAGATAAAATCCTATAGATAGATAAGGTAAAATAGTTAGGTAAAGTCTTCAAAAACCTCAGGAACCTACAGAATATGACATTTAATGATGTTTTTGTTATTTTAAAGATTATTTGACAGTAAGACAGGTTAACTCTTGCCAACACCCAGCCTATCTCAAACAAGATAATGAGCATTGAAGAATCTCCTTATGGAGATGGCTTCAAATGCGGCAAACAAGCCACTGGGCAAAATGTCCTTGTTTCAGCCACAGACACAATTCTGTGTAAGCTTGGATATAGGTAGGGTTGATGGCCAAACTCTGCCACGACAGGGTAAGCAAATCCTCAATAGTTCCTGGCTCACAAATACATTTGTCAGATATGCTGGGCCAGAAGGCTTAAGATGATGCTTCAACATTATGGAGAGTTTTGGGTGACTGTTCAGGCAGCGAACTGTCTCTGTCATCTTTTCATTTTGGAAGCTGCTAACCTGCACTTCCTGTATACTCAGGTAATTAATTTTGTTCCTTCTCAATTCTCTGACAGGGTTGAAGACCAGATAGTTTAGTTTTATAATTAAGCTTAGTTGTTTAGGAGTTAAGATATTTTTAGGTCTAGATAGAAGTTTTTAGGTTGATAGAGATGAGATATGATAGATATTTATTGACATTCAGAGTTTTAGACTCACCAAGATAAGAAAGACATTTTCTCCAAGATTGCCAAATACAAATAGGCAAAACACTATGAATGTAACACTTATATAATTCCTAATTATTTTGTGTTCCTTTTTGTTGCATGGAGCTTATTGTATATATGTGTAATAATATAAATGTATATGCAAAATTTTAAAAAAACAAAAATTATATGTAGTGGTTACATATAAAATCTGTAGAAGTGGAATACAGAAAAATAAACCATAATCACAACTCAGTTGCATAAAGAAAACCTACATTCTCTTGTAATTTCCAATTCAAGTCTCAATCAGCAAGACTTCAAATGTTTTTTGTGCTGACTTCTTTTAGATACAAAATTTATTGATGATGCATATATTTGTGATGTTAAATTATTCCAGATGGCCGGGTGCACTTGCTGTCATGTTCAAGGTTATATTATTTATTTGTTAAAATACTAACTACTTTGTGAATCTTTATACCTGTTTTCATTGTATTTTTTCCCTGGATTTATTGTTCAGAGTCATCCTTCTCTATTCCTGTCTTATGTATTATTTCATTCATATTTTTGTGTGATTTGGGTCACATATAACGTGCTTCTCCTTTTTCATTATCTATTTTCTCTTTGTAAAAATCATTTCTGATTTTTACTTTGCCTTAAAAAAAAGTTGGCAACATGTCCCAATTATTATCAGCTGCAAATTTAATTAACATGCTGTTTATTTTTTCTTCCAGATAATTAATAAAGTTGTTAGAGAAAACTTGGATGCACACCAAGCACCCCACCAAACAGCTCCCCTAAGTCGAATGCTCTGCTGTTTATAATTACCTCTCTCTTATGGTCCTTAAGCAAATTGTCAGTGCTCATTCCAGAGCCAATTTGAATTAATTTGGAGGGAACTGCTTTAAGAAACACACCAACTGTTCCACAGTCCCTCCTTAGAGCTTGGATCCTGTAAAATATGTATACTTTATTACTCATGTCAAAGTGGTATTAGTGAAATTGAACATTTAAGCATGAAGAGAGCAGAGTCGGGAAGTTCTCAATGAGAGAGCATGGTCTCAATAAACACGGAGGACAAAGCTCTAATTGTATTATTTATGAGTTAAGTGAGAACATGAAAGAGGCACTCACATTTCACCTTTTGTGCCACCTACTTCCCATTTCACTTAACTTAATGAAATTACTAGCTTGTTTGAACTTTTATTAATCATTTTGGCATATGTTAAATGGTAATATATTAAAAATTACGTGAAATTTTGCCAGAATTAAAGAATGATTTCAGAATAGTTTTAAATATATATCAGTTGAAACTTTTACAAAGGTACATTTTACCACAAACCTAAAACTCATCATTATTTAATAGGGAAATATATTAAATTTTATATACTTAGGCTTTGTATTAACTTAATAAGTAAATATATTATTATTGAAATTGTTAGTATATTTGAATCCATAGAAAAGAATTTTAAGCTGTAGTTCACACAAAATAATATATAGTTGAATCCCTCATTTTATTGGCTGTATAAAGGTACTATAAAATGGTGGCTGCCCGTGTTGAAGAAGTAGGATCTTCCATAGATCTACTTTCTTTGAATCAACAGTTCATGGATTTATTTGTTTTTGGAGATTTAAAGTCATTTCCTTTAAGAACATGTTCAATGAAGCTGCCATTCTTGGGCATAGGCTTTATGGATTAAATAATTGACTGACATTTTTTTCATAGAAGACAAAACATTTATCCCATCAAGAAGATAGCAATGTAAAGCAACAGCATTAATATAGTTTGAGAGTTACAGCACAACGAGCCTAGAGTCTGTGGAATTAATGTTTGTCTGCTCAATTACTGGAAATATACAGTCATGTCAATGCTTATTTGTCCAAGTTGTATTCAAACTAAGGATATATATTAATTAAGTAAAAGCTTCAGGAGCTCAAAAAACGGGGCCTGTAAAAATTATAACACCAGGGAGCTTCTTCTGTCTAATTTTAATATATTGGACGATGTTCTAATTAAGATTCTGTTATAACTTACTAACTGCTGATGATGGTTACATAAGTATTGATAATAGGCAGAAATGCTACTGAAGGAAGTGACAAGTCATATGCTGACAAAAGTATAATCATATTCACCTGAAAAACAAAAACAAAACTGCCAACTATGCTTAAGATTGAGTCCATTTAAGTAATACTTTTATTTCTTATTTATTTTTTTTAAATTGATTTGCTTTACATCCCAATTATGGCCCCTCCCTCATTTCCTCCGGGTCCCACCCTCCCATCCTCCTCCCATTCCTGTGCCCTCGTCCTCCAAGAGGGGGATCCCTTCTCCCCTATCAACTGATGCCTGCCTATCAAGTGTCATAAGGACTGCCGGCATCCTCTTCCTCTGTGGCATGGTAAGATGCCCCACAGGGAGAAGTGATCAAAGTGTAGGCAACAGAGTCCATGGCAGGGATAGTCTCTGCTCCCCTTAATAGAGGACCCATATGGAGATTGATCTGCCTATTGGCTACACCTGAGTGGGGGGGCCTAGGTCCTCTCCATGCATGATCCTTGTTTGGTATATCCATCTTTTCTGGCCTCCTTGGGTCCAGACTAATAGGCTAATTTTGTTTCTTTTTTTTCTTATTATTTAGGCTGTTATACAAATATAGACAGGAATCTTGGTGAGGGTCACACAATAAAACATCTTAGAGAAATCAGGGCTATGAAAGAGATACAGAATGGACAGCTCTGCCTTGTCACTGATGTTAGTGGGATTGCTTTAAGTTTCTCTCCATTTAGTTTCACGTTCACTGTAGGCTTGCTGGTTGTGGTGGCACAGTACTCCTATTGTGGAAAATTCTGACCTGCCAAAGTGAGTGGTTGAGAATAAATGCTGAAGAGCAAGTGCTGTAAACCAGTATAAGTCAGAGTGAACACCGTGATAAAGGGTTGAGTGTGAAGTGCCAGGAGGGACATTAATCTGTACTAATGGAAAGACCTAGAAATATAAACCATGTAGATTCTTCCTTTTGAAAATATACATTTTTTTCTGAAACAAAGAATAGACTCAGCCACGTGCTCATGCCTGTAATCCCCACATTTGGGGAGGCAGAGGCAAGTGGATCCCTGTGAGTTCAAGGCCAGCCTGGTCTAAAAATCCAGGAGAACCAAGGCTACACAAAAGAAGCACTGTGTCAACCCCCCACCTCCCCAGCAGCCATTAATTCTCTGTAACTCTTCAACTAGGAAATGGGTCTTGTGAGATTTCCTGAGACTGTGTCACCTTGTCAACTGTTGTCATCGTGATGGTCTCATTTATGTGGCCATATTGTTGAGATTTGTCATATATAGAGGACACCATCTGACAGTAAATCTCCGATCTTTCTGTGTCCTCTTCCGTGATTGATCCCTGGGGTGTAGATGTAGGATTGTGTTGAAGATGCATCAGTTGGGGGTAGGAACCCCATGGTCACTTGTTCTCTGTACTTCTGAAAATTATTCTGCTGTACAATATACTCACAGCCTCCCCTCCACTCCTCCTCCGAGTACCCTCCTCTCTCCTCTCTCCTGGATCTACTGTTCTTCTGTGCCCTTTCAGAGCATGACTCCCAGCAATAGCAACTGAACATGGCACGACAAGATGCAATAAGACTAGACACAAACCCTCATCAAGGGTGGACAAGGCAACCCAGTAGTAGGGAAAAAAAAAAGGTTCCTTTAGTAATGCAAAGAGTCAGAGACACCCTCACTTCTACTGTCAGGAGTTGATCAGTAACTCCAAACCAAAGAACCACAGCATGTAAACAGAGGGCCCAATGCAGACCTATGCTAGCTCCACGGGTCCCCTAACAAGGGCACTGTGCCTGAATCTGTCTCTGGGCCTGCCTTTGGATCCCTTTCCCCTAGTTAGGCTGCCTTTTCTGGCCTCAGTGGAGAGGATGTATTTAGCCCTGCTGAGAATTGATGCGGCAGCTTAGCCTAATACCCATTAGGTGTCTCTCCTTCCTTGAGAAGAAGGGGAGCAAGAAAGGGGAAAGAGAGGTGTGCAGTTTACAAATCTAATGCCATTCCATTGAAAAACACTCACTTTTCCTCTCTGAGCACCTATCAGTTGCAGATAGTTTCTTGGTTCAAGGTAGGACTTTGTGTTCACTTCGTTTCCACTTTGCTCAAATATTGTATGGTTTAAATTATTGTGAATGCTGTCACCATCTGTTTGAGTTTATGTGTGCATCTCTTCTGTTGTAGCTACTAAACGTTGCTTCCTTGAGGTTGTCCACCACAACTGGCTTTTTAAATCTGTCTGGCCTTTTTCTGCATAGATCATTAAGCTTTAAGCGGAATAATATGATAAAGATATAAAGTGTGGGCAGTGGTGGCACACACTTTTTTTAAATGTTATAACTTGGGGGGGGGTGAGGCAGGCAGATATTTGTGAGTTTGAGGACACCCTGGTTTACAGAGCTAGGTCCAGGACAGACAGAGCTGTTACCAAGAGATTCCCTGTCTCAAAAAACAACAACAACAATAACAATAACAACAACAACAACAACAACAATAATAATAATAATAATAATAATAATAATAATAATAATAATAATAATAATAATGTTAGGGCTGAACACTCCAAAGTCTCTTATTCTTTCCACACTGTTCAGTTGTAAGTTGGTTACTATTTACTGAAGGAATAGACTTTTTTGATAAGGGTTGAGTAATGCACTGATTTGGGCACTTAACAATATGTCGTTAGGAATCCTTTTAATGCTATGTTCATTTAACAGGCGAACAGTCGTAAGTTTTGCCCTAGAGCCGTGTCCAAACTCAGATTCCTGGCCCCGATAATAATGTAAGGTATAGGTTCTGTCTCACACGTTAAATACATTAAAGATAAGATGGGTGATTGCTCCCATAACATTTGTGCCACTATTGCAACAGTGGGTATATATTGCAATCAGGTCACTATTACAATCTGTGGAGTTAATAGCTTGGTGAGCATAATGGTTACTTTTTTTCCTCTTCTGGTAGCACTGTGAATCTTAGCCAGTAGAAGTGAAGATTCCAGGTGGGTACTAGGTAGAAATTGTTATGCTCCATGTCATAAATATATGATGTCCTCAGCAATAGTGCCGTATTGTCAAGTTGTAGTTGGTAATTATGGTGATTTGAATATGTTTGGACACATAGCCTCATGTGTTTGAATGCTTGGTCTTTAGGGAGTGGTACTATTAGGAGGTGTGGTCCTATAGGAGAAGGGGTATCCATGTTGGAGAAAGTGTGTGGCTGTGTAGGTAGGCTTTGAAATCTCCTATGCTCAGGCTCTGCCCAGTGCCTAAGGTGGTCTCCTCCTGGATGCCTACAAAGAACAGTTGTTTCCTCCTTTGGATCAAGATGTAGAACTTTTGGTTCCTCCAGCACCAAGTCGGCCTGCATGTGCTGCCATGCTTCACACCAGGATGATAATGGCCTGGACCTCTGAAATGTCACCCAGCATTAATTAAATATTTGCATTTATAAGAGTTACTTTTGCCATGGTGTCTTTTCACAGCAATAAAACCCAAAGTAAAACAGTAATCAAAGGCATCGACAATAGGAAAGACAGACAGAGACAGACAGAGAGAGAGAGAGAGAAAGAGAGAGAGAGAGAGAGAGAGAGAGAGAATATTAGAACCTTTTGGACTATGTCTTCAAAGAATATAACCCATCCTGGTACTGGTGGGTTTACTTGATAACATAAAATGTCTAATTGAGTTATTGTCTCTCCCATTTTATGGTAACTTGATTTAAATACCCCTCCCCACAACAAACAAACACACACACACACACACACACACACACACACACACAGTAATGCCTACAAAAGTAAGTTTTTATTTGAATTTTCAAAGGCCTATAGTATTTCTTATACCTTCCTACATCCATCCTCTACCCTGCCTTTCTATTCCCTACTTCCTTTAATCCCCCTCCCAGTTCATCTTTGTCACTTCATATTCCTGAATTCTATGTCCTGTTCCTTGGAAGATCCTGTCTTTCCCTCACGTCATTTACAAGCTACCTAAATTCTGCATTTTAATATTCTGAATGAAACACACATATCAAAAGTTTAAAAGCTAACACTCACATATAAGGCAGTTTGCAATGTTTATTTTCTGGATCTGGGCTACCTCTGTCTGGGGGATTGTTTGTGGTTCCATCCATTTACTTAAGTTTTATAATTTTCTTTCTCTTAATAGCTGAATGATACTCCATTGTGTAGATGTACTGTGTTTTTGTTATCCATTATTCAGTTGATAGACATATAGACTGTTTCCAATTTCCGGCTATTATGAATAGAACAGCAAGGAACATGTGCTAAGATACATAATCCTTAGGGAATATACTCAAGAGTGGTATAGAATAATCTTGGAGTAGATATATTTTTAGCATTATATGGATGGAATCTCCACAGTGATTTCTATAGGGGTTACCAGTTTGCACTTCCACAAACAATGAATAAGAGTTACCCTTTCCCAGCATCTTTGCCATCATCTTCTGTCATGTTTTATTAATCTTAGTCATTCTAAGTAGAATAAGATGAAATTGCAAATTTTAATTTGCATTTCCCTGATGGTTAAGGATGCTGAGTGTTTTTTTAAAAGTGTTTCTCAACCATTTGTCACACTATCCTATTACTAACTGTAATAATGTCCCCTAAAATGGACAAGCCATGATACTAAGATATAAAAAAAAATCAGAGCTTGTAATGGAATTCATTTTAATGCACTAACCAGGAAGAAGTTATGCTTTAGGGAGATTCATGGGATAGGCTGTCATTGCTATGTATCCCAGGAGAGCCATCCTCTGAGAAGAATTGTGTGTCACAGGGCTCTTGACAGAGATGGCATCACACAGTTGTTTGTCTTCAGCATGTGTAACCAACAGTAGTATTCTGGCTATATAAGATTTAAACCAGGGAGGTAACTTTTATAAAAACCAATATGCTTAAAAAATAGAGTCTTTCTTGCAATATAGAACAAGAACAATAAAACCATGTTTAATATACAAAAGTACTCAGGAAAAATATTTATTTTTATTTTATACAAAGACAGGAGATACTAATTTAAATTGTTTCTAGTACTTTTTTTATTTGTTGACAATTCCACATAATATATTTTGTCGCATTCACTCTGCTCCCTCAACTCCTCCCAGGTATTTCCCCCACCATCTCCCTAGCCATGGATCTACATCACGCTTAGATGTTTTGTTCAAAGAGATGGAAATCCTGGAAAGATTGGTTTTTGTCCATTTTACAGAAATGAAAATGTATTAAATAAATTATTTTTCACGGGAAAGTTGTTTTGCCCACATTATATTTATATGTAGACTTCTCAAACAATGATTTAAAAGTAATAAGAATAAACAAAAACATAAAAATGCTGCTTTAGGGCACTAAATACAAAATAATTATCAAAGTGAAAAGTAACTACCAATACTCAACTAAAATTATTTGCATATTTCTTGAATTATAACAGTATGACTATTTCTTTCAAGAAAATGTGATATGTTATTTGCATCTCTGATAGCAGTTAATATCAAGGACTGAGACAGTCAGGATCTAGAGTCAGGTTTTGGAATTGTTGTATGAGGAACTTTATCTAGCCTTTTACTTGATGATTTGGTTTATTTTTCTTATTGTTGTCATTTTTTGATAACCGAGAAAGAATAATATATAGTCCAGGCTACCTTAGAACTTACTAAAGAGCTGAGGGTGACCCTTAATTTATGATCCTTCAGTATTCTCTTCCTGAGTTCTGAGCTTACAGGTATATATGCTAACATGCCTCATCTTAACCAAGATTAATAAAAACAAAAAAAACTACATCCAATTGTTTAGAACTTTTTAAATATTATAGTAGGCCTCACTAACAAACACAACATATTTTTGTCTCGGTAATAAATAAATAAAATATTAATACATTTCCTATAACACCGTTTTCAATATTATGTTTGCCTCATTTCATTGAAGTGCCAGTAATACCTGCTACACTTGGATTTCTCTACAAGCCAGGAGCCTAAGGGAAACAAAGAAAGCAAAGACAGATTTCCTAATTTGTGTAGCTGTTTTGTGATTACCAATGTCTTGAGATATTTAGCCACAGAGTGACTAAGGAACAGCTCTAATGGAGAATGAGAAAAAAATTACACAGAACATTATATGTGCTTGCTTAAGAAGCTTGGGTTAATCTCTAGTGCTGGGACCACAGCTCAGAGGGAAGAGTGGTGGGCTAACCTGCAGGATTAAGTTTAAGAGAAGTTACACTTCATAGTGAAACAATTTCTGGAGATGAAATGTTACAATACATAGGACTAAGAACATATAACAATTACTGAACCTCGGTCTTCAGCAGACATTAATAAGAGGAGATTCTGTGTTCTTTGAAAAATTTTTTCGTAACATGAAAGCACTGTTCTCTAAAAATGCCTTTTAAATTCTTATATCTGTGTTATCTATATATGTATGTCATGTATGTGAAGTTACCCATGGAAGCCAGAAAAGGACATTAGTTCTCCAATAGCTACTATTACAGGCAGTTGTGAGTCACAGACAGGAGCTCTGGGAACAGAACCTGGATACTCTGGAAGAGCTGAGGGGCTCCTAAGCTATCTCGCTAGCTCTGAAGAAGTACTGTTACACTGAAGACCCATTTTGCTGTTAGGTGAAAATAAACAAGGAGACTTTTTCTTCAGTATTTCTTCTGCCCTCAGCCTTACACAGCCGTTACCATTTCCAACAGAACAGGTGACTCCATAAAACGATGCATGGGATAACAATTAAGATGTAGTATGAATAAATTAATAAAACATGTTTAAAAACCATTTTTGGCCTTTTGGCATTTCCTCATGGAAGCAGGTGGTGGGAAGGGTCATTCAACTCTCACCAGCAATTTCAGCCACTGTCACTCACTTACACCACTTGCATGTAACTGTGTCCCATCTACAAATGGTCATGGGAGGTGCTATAGTCTACGGAGGACAAAAGAAATAAAAGAGTAGTCATCTGTGCGGCCTTCCAGAGACTGTTGTCCATGTCGAGGTGAGATTTTTTTGGCTAAGTAGCTGTTGTAGCATCATTACATAAATCCCTCAACCTGTTCCTACAGGCAAGACTAATGAATTCATTTGTTCACCCAACTGGACATGGATGGAATCATTCCTTTGGTCGGTAGTTGGTGCCATATTTGTAGTGAGTAAATATTTGCTGGCATTTTCTCTGGAAGAGGTAAAGCAAGATTTATCTCTGTTCATAGTCGGTTTCAGAACTTTTGCCAGAAGGCTATATACAAGCTGTGCAAATGATTTGGTCTTATATTTGTTACTTTTTCATTCTGCTTAGAACTTTGGTTTCTTGAAAGTAGAAACTTTTTACATCTTTAATACCTCTCTCTCTCTCTCTCTCTCTCTCTCTCTCTCTCTCTCTCTCTCTCTCTCTCTCTCTCTCTCTCTCTCTCTCTCTCTCTCTCTCTCTCTCTCTCTCACTCTTTTTTATTTTTAGACAGGGTTTCTCTGTGTAGCCTAGGCTGTCCTAGACTCACTTTGTAGACGAGGCTGACCTCAAATTCACAGCACTCCACCTACCTCTGCCTCTGGAGTGCTGGGATTAAACTAAACTTGCTTGTCACCACTACCTAGCCTCTTTAATACCTCTCAATAGAGATGAAGCTTGTGGAGAGAACAAAGCGACAGCCTACAGACTGGGAAAAGATCTTCACCAACCCTACATCTGACAAAGGTCTAATATCCAAAATATATAAAGAACTCAAGAAATTAAACACCACCAAACCAAATAACCCAATTGAGAAATGGGGCTTGGAACTAAACAGAGAATTCTCAACAGAGGAATATCAAATGGCTGAGAAACACTTAAAGAAATGCTCAACCTCCTTAATCATCAGGGAAATGCAAATCAAAACAACTCTGAGATTCCATCTCACACCCATCAGAATGGCTAAGATCAAAAATTCAAGCGACACCACATGCTGGCGAGGATGTGGGGAGAGAGGAACACTCCTTCATTGCTGGTGGGAATGCAAACTAGTACAGCCACTTTGGAAATCTATCTGGGGCTATTTCAGAAAAATGGGAATAGGGCTTCCTCAAGACCCAGCTATTCCACTCCTTGGAATATACCCAGAAGATGCTCCAGCACACAACAAGAAAATTTGCTCAACCATGTTCATAGCAGCCTTATTCATAATAGCCAGAACATGGAAACAGCCTAAGTGTCCATCAGTAGAAGAATGGATAAAGAAACTGTGGTACATATACACTATGGAATACTACTCAACTATTAAAAACAAGGAATTCCCGAAATTTTGGATAAATGGATTGAGCTAGAAATGATCATAATGAGTGAGTTAACCCAGAAGCAGAAAGACTCAAAAGGTATATACTCACTTATATCTGCATATTAGCCCAAGGGGCATGTCCCACGAAAGTCTTCACTTACCAGGAAACTGAGACAGAGGGGAGGACATTCTATTAGGACTCTAGATGAGAGAAGCATGGGAGAATGGCAAAGTAAAAGGATCCAGAGGGTCCTAGAAACCTACAAGTAGAACATTATGATAGGCAGATTTGGGCCCAGGGGTCCCACTCAAACTAAGGCACCAGCCAAGGACAATACAGGCAGTAAACCTTAAACCCCTACCCAGATCTAGCCAATGGACCGAACATTCTCCACAGTAGAGTGGAGAGTGGGATATGACTTTCTCCCGTACTCTGGTGCCTCACCTTTGACCATGTCCCCTGGAGGGGGAGACCTGGTGGCACTCAGAGGAAGGACAGCAGGTTACCAAGAAGAGACTTGATACCCTATGAGCATATACAGGGGGAGGTAATCCCCCTCAGGAACAGTCATAGGGGAGGGGAATAAGGGGAAAATGGGAGGGAGGGAAGAATGGGAGGATACAAGGGATGGGATAACCATTGAGATGTAACAAGAATAAATTAATAAAGGAAAAAAAAGAGAGATGAAGCTTGTTTGAGAGGATGCACTGGTTAATCCCCATTTCCTGCTCACCTTCAGCAAACAGTTTACCTAATAGAATTAAAACATGCAAATATGGAGTACAACTTTGAGAAAAGAAAGTTACCCTGGAGACAAATCTCACTTCAAGATCACAGTAAAACATTTGTTACTAGGAAGGAGATATTGTATTACTTTTGTCTTGACTTTTTTTTTTTTTCTGAAACAAGGTTTCTGTGTAGCCTTGGTTGTCTTGCCTTTTCTCAAGAAAAACAAAACTAAAACCCAATCCAGCCAACCAAGCAGTATGCATGTCTTTTCTTAGATTACCAGCAAGGAAACGCTGCTCCCAGTCCTCTCTCTAAAAGGTCAGAATTAGGTTCCGAATTCAAGCTCTCCTGACACCACATTCAGTCCCAAGATGGGTTCTGGCACTGAGAGGCAGGTAGATGCTCCCTGTTTTCAGCTCTGTTAGTGAAGTCAGGCTAAAACCTATCTCACAGGAGTATCCAGAGGATTAAAAACTAGATTTTTATAAAGCTCTTTGGAGATCCTTGGATAAAAGAGGTTGCAGAGGCCCACTGCATTCTTATCTTCCCAGTTGCCACGGAGCTGGCGATTTCCCATGGTATGCTGTATCAACCCGAGAAAAAGCAAGGGTGAGCTGTGGAAAATAGCAACACTGGCAACTGGAAGGAGCGATAGCAATAGCCAATGCGAACCGCACAGGCTGCCTCCTGGGAGGCCAGCTGATAGTCAGGATTGTAATTAATGGATGGAGATGTTGATTCTCTTTCGAGGATGGCTGTGGCATTGCAAATTGGTAAAATTACACAGTTTGTATTCTGTAATTTTGTTTGACTAAAAAACATTAACTAGTAAAATTGCCTCTAGGAAAACTCAAAAGAGGCATAACATCAAAATGTGTAATGGGAACAGCTTGGCATTGAACTTGAAAGGTATCCTGCAGTTAACCATTTCATTCATAGGCAAGGCATTTCTACAAGCCAAGTTAAGTAAGCTTTCCATGCTGGGTTTTGCCTATGGGTAAAGATGTTGAACAAGGCATTGCTACGGGGTGAAGGTCTTTAACTTATGCCAGCTACATTGTTTTAAACCGCAGGATTCGTGCCACATATTGAATTCCTTTAATTTAAATAAGCCACATGTTGGCTTTTTAAAGGCTATTCATTTCAACAGCCTCCTTTTGTAAATACCCCCTCCAAAAGCCACATATTTCTTTTCCCCACATAAAAATTAATTAGGTATTTCATATTGCTATGATATGACATAATGGCATTAATCTTGCATATGTGGGAGGCAGAATAAGAAAGAATAATTTTTATCCCTTTCTTTCCCCCAATGGCATGAGGAATCACCAAAAGAAAATAAAATGCAGGGGCTAAGGAAAAATATGGGGATAGAGAGAGAAAATCAATAAATACCTAAATTATTTAAAGAAAAGCTACTGTTGAGTGTCTTACTGTCATTCATCACGCCCTGGATCTGAGAACAGACTGGTGAATTGTCTCAGCCCGCATTGGCTTGGGCACTCTCTCCAGCATGCTCATTAGCTGCTCCAAGTCCAGGCTCCCCCGTTAGAAAGGCAGGGATCACAGCAGGGAAGTTCTTTCCTGATTCTCACATTCCTGCTCTATCTTAGCAAAGCTTTACAAAGCCTTTTCTGGCAGCTCATTAGTAGGTGCACTGATGCATAAGAGACAGTCATTAGAAGTGTTTTTCAACATTGGCTTTTGATCAGGTGACTAGTAGCATCGTGAAGACATTTACTTACATTGTTTTCCATAAGAGATTCTGTTGCTATATTGAGAATGACATACATAAAAATGTTGAAAATGAGCTTGACCTTTCTATGACAAAAGGGGAGAAGAAAGAGAAAAGCCATCAGTTCCCTGAATCTTGCCTTTGTATTATCAATTATGACGTAATAGATGTGTAGACTAACCTCTCAGCCGAGGCTCTCTTTTAGCTATAATCATCTAAGCCAAGTTCAAACCTATAACTTGATATAGGGTTATGACAAGGGGACATTAGTGAGAGCAAATGTAAATAAAATGCCAAAGGTTTATGCCATCTAATTCTGGGCCTTTATTTTTCTCCATAACAGTTGATTTGCCAAATAAGGAAAAAAAAAAAAAAACAACTCATTCTCCACAGCCTTAGATGGGATTTAAAAAGTTAGCTGACCAAACTTGAAAGCTGAAAATTATTAAAAAAGAGCTTTAATGATAAAAATTAGTTAAGGCCACAGAAATATTGGATGTATAATATAATGGAATATAATATAATATAAATGTTGAAAACATAAGCCATTGCACCTACCAAAAGCGTAGTGCCCAAAGAAGTCCCCATAATAAAACTGAACTCGCCATTCACTTATATGCTCTCTACTCAAAACTAAAGACAGTTTTTGTGGTTAATTGTACTTTCCCTAATAAGTTTCCCTGCCCCCAAGAACTACTTATATGTATTAATTTTGATGACTAGCATTCTTTCCTTTTCCATTTCCTTTCCCCCAAATGTTGATGTTGTCTAGCCTTAGTTTAATGAGGATTGTTATTTCAACATCTTACAGGATACATATTTAGCCCTAGCTCCTCATGAAAAGAATAAAATCAAGCGTTGCACATACACTGACATATAACTCAAAAGTATGGGAAGCCTTCTTCGTCAAACTTACCGAAACAAAGCGCATCAGCCTAATCAGGTCTGTTCTTGGCAGTGCAGGAGCATGGCATGCCAATTACATAAACTTTCAAGAAAGTGAAGACTCCTGCTGACTAATTCAGTGTTGATTGTTTTCCGCTGCTTGGCTTTGAGTGCTTGCTTGTTAAAACCTAAAGAAGGAGGGGAGGGGGAGAAAAATAGAAGAAAGAAGGGATAGAAAAAGGGGGGAAACCTGTAGGAATTATCTCCTTCCGCCAAACACTCTTATGATTGCCAGCAATTAGTTAAGCTTCCTGGCGGTAAAATGACAAGATGGAACTTGACCAAATACAATGTGTAGAGCTCACAGGCATGTGCCCCAGCTGAAAGACATTACAATGTTTGTTAACCTTCCGGGTCACTCCTGATTCACTTCTGCAGACAGAAAACAAGATTTATATAACACAGATCAATACTGCCCTAAGACTTTCGCCATTGAGGATGCTAGATTGAGGCACTTCTCTTTATCAGTTTACCATGACACTAATGTATTTTGCCTGTTTTGCCTGGGCAGTGATGAATCTGTTGGCAAGAGAAAACAAATACGTTTTGTTGTTGAGAGACATGTTGTCCATGATTTGTCTCAGCAGACATGCCAACTTGCCGGCCAATTCATTTCCTATTTAATTTAAGTGGCATATCTGTCTTCCCCTTTCAGGTATGTCTTTTGTCTACTGCACAACCACACTGGCAGTGCTCTGTGAGACTTCCCAGTAGATCTCAGCAGGAGATTGACACAGCAGAGCCAGGAACCAAATCTGCTGTATTTTCCAGAAGACTGTCTTTGAAATATATAGACACTATCAAAACTGGAGTCTGGCATGAGAGTTCTTTTAGGAAATATTCAGAGGCATTTTAACATGTGTTGATCAACTGGTCATTATTTCTCCACTTACAAATATATTTTAAAACGTCCTGTTACACACTAGCGTTTGATTTTTAAATAGAGACATGCACTGTTTACTCTGTGAGACCAAGCAAACATTATTGAATTCTGAACTATTTATGGCATCATGTGAGAATATTCTATTACGATTTGCTATCAGAAAAAAAAGGTCCTAATATCTCCATTATTTAAATAGAAATTTTCTGACTCTTTATATGACACTTTATAAAGTAAGATGGTCCTATCAGCAAATATCCATGAAACCTAACTAAATATTAATGGGAAAGCCAAGGAAGAAATGACTTTATGTTTCAAATTATAACAAAAGTCTCTCTTCAAGAAAATGTGTCTTGTGTTGCAACTCTAATACAGTCACTCTTACAACACTGACAGGCCTTAAGCAGTGGAACAGTTAACAGAGATCCGCAGAGTCTATAAATGCACTGGCTAAATCCCTGTGTCAGAACACATTAATTATAGCAGTCAGTTTACCTTCCTCCTTCATAACATTTTTGATTAAAATTTCACACATTACAATGATATGTGTCTTTTCTACAAGCTGTGAAATTTACTCAGCCATCAGTGGGTTTGGATTTTATTCCTAAGAAGCTTGTAGTACATAAAGAGTTGACTTATGATCTCTGAATAGTGAAATCAAAGACAGTTTCCTTTGGCTAGATTTAGAATTTTATACTAGCAGAGATGCTGGCGAGCAAAACATTCATTAGTAATATTGTACCCCAAAAAGCAATAACTTCTCTCTTAATATGTTGCCTCAAAATTTATAACCGTAAGGCTTAATTAAGCTGTAGATTATGGTTTGAAAGGTATATTCAATGTAATGAATCCCCAAAGATAAAAAATAAACAATAAAAGATAATCAAAACATTCATCTATGTAATGGATTTATAAAGTTGTGTTGTAAACGTTATTTAACAGATGTGCAAATATTAATAAAACAATGCAATGATAATTGTGAACCCAGTGAAATCCCTTTCTGAACTGACATGCTGTCTTCCCTCATGTTAACTCTTATAAGAAAAGAATGTGAGTTAATACATCTAACCAATTGAAATCCTATTTTGTTTCAAAGAGGAAGCACTAGAATTTTAGGTTCTAATTTATCTGATGAATGGCATAATGTAATGATTTCTAATCTTTTAAAACTTCAATGACTTAATAAAATAAGCTCATACCAGATCCTTCCAGTTTTTCACCATTTATCACACATTAAAAATACATCTGTATCAATCCTGTCCTGGATTTTCTCTTCTGGAAGGGTGTCATTGTCAGTAATTATTTAGAAATGTAGGACATACAAATGGATGCATAAATACCTAACTACCCTTGTGTTAACCAAACTCTAAGGTAATAATTGTTTTTATATTTAATTTATTATAATTTATTCAGATTACACCCTGATTTTTATCCCATCACTTGTGTCTTCCCATTCCCACCCTCCCTCCCTCTTCTGCCCTATTCCCCTCCCCTAGACCTCTGACAGAAAGGGACCTCCTCCTCCACTATAGAACTACAGCCTATCAGGTCTCACCCAGATAGCTTGCATCCCCTTGCTATGTTTACCTGCCAGGTCTCCCCACCAAGGGTAAGTGATCAAATCAGTGGTACCAGAGTTCATGTCAGAGGCAGTCCCCACTCTCTTCACAACCCTGGAGAATGATCTGTCTGTTAATCTGTAGGTTACTTATTTCAGTTTAATTTCCTTTTGTACTTCCTTGTCTTTGACTTAGAATACAGAAACTGTTTTGTTAACAGTATCCTTCGCGTTATAGAAGGTTTTCAGTTTCGTGAGGTCCCATTTATGAATTTTTGATCTTAGAGCCTGGGCTGTTGGTGTTCTGTTTAGGAAGTTGTCTCCTGTGCCAATGAGGTCAAGGCTCTTCCCCATTTTTTCTTCTAACAGATGTAGTGTGTGTGGTTTTATGTTGAGGTCTTTAATCCACTTGGACTTTAGTTTTGTGCAGGGTGATAAATAAGGGCCTGTTTGCATTTTTCTACGTGTAGACATCTTCCTAGAATTCAATGAAAATAAAGGCACAACATACTCATACTTATGGGACACAATGAAAGCAGTGCTAAGAAAAAAGTTCACAGCAGAAAGTACCTGCATAAAGAAATTGTAGCGATTCCATACAAGCAACTTAACAGCACACCTGAAAGCTCTTTCACCTATCTGGAAAGGAAGTAAATACACCAAAGAGGAATAGAGGACAGGAAATCACCAAACTCAGGGCTGCAATCAATAAATTACAAACAAAGAAAACAATTCAAAGAATCAAAGATAGAAGGTCCTAGAGGGGACAGGAGCTGCACAAGGAGATCAAGGGAGCCAACAAATCTGGACTGGGTGTGGGGTGGAGATGGGTGTGTTGCAGAGACTGATGTACCAACCAAAGACTCGGCATGTTGAGGATCTAGACCTCCTGCTCATATGTAGTTAATAGGGAGCACAGTCTCTTGTGGGACCCATAATATGGGGAGTAGGGGCTACCTCTGAAATGGTCTCTGGTGACCACTTGTCGATCACTTACCCCTGGTGGAATGGCCTGGCCAGGCCACAGAGGAAGAGGATTTAGGCAGTCCATGCTAGGGCCTTAAGAGGGAAGTCCTTAATATGCTAGGGCCATATAAGAGGGAAGGAGGGCTCCTCCTTTCTGAGGACTAGGGGAGTTGGAAGGAAGAACGAGGGAGGAGACTAGGGACCAGGCTACAATTAGGATGTAAAAAAGAACAAATTAAAAAAATAATAAAATTAATAAAATACCTAAACTGCCATTCACACTGATGGTCACTGACGTGTGTGTACACCAGAGCAATAGAAATAGAAGACACTTTCCTGTTGAGACATTCTAGTAAGATATCATTTCACAATTCTGTTCAACACTACGTTACGGTCTTTTGACAAATGCATGGCTTTCCCCAGTGCTCAGGCACAACTCCTCTTCTTTGGAGGTATACTTATCCCAAAATTTGCTTCTACAGTAAGAAAGTTAAAAACAGCCTGTACCTAGAAATCCTCACCATTTCCTCTATTTGACCTGATGCCTGGAATTTGAGAAATGTAATTCAGATATGTTAAGAAGAGAGAGGGGGATACTGATCCAGTTGACTCAATAGATTTTAAGTTTCTTTTATTAAACTGGAGCATCTTCAATATCCCCAGTACTTCTAAAGCTTTAATGTAAATAAGAATCACACAAGGAGGTTTCCAAAACATACTTCATCCCTTACATTCGAGATTCTAGATTCAATAGCCCTAGGGTGGGACCAAAGACATTATACTAAGTTCTTAAATGATGCTGATGCTGGAAGTCAAATGAGAATCTTTGAGAAGCACTAATTTAAGCTTTGGCCCATCTGCCAAAAACTAAAGCAGGTGAAAATGTCAACGCTCCATAGAAAATTGTCTTCCTCAACTTGTTTGGTCTTAGGTTACACGTGTGTTTTGAGAGCCGTTCTGGATCCCGTCCTATGATGTTTCATGGTGTGCAAAATGGTGTTTTCTCTGAATATGCCTTGTCTCAAGAATCTGTCTTCCAAGTAGCATATCTCTTCATTTCTAGTCTAGAATATGATTGATTACAGACATGGTGGGATATTGTGAAGAACATCATCTGTTCAAGACCAGCAGTGGCATGCAGTCTACTAAGCAACATTGCTGGGAGTAGAAAGGTTGTAATCCTATACATTTATTGGGGTGAATTGGACTATAGAAACACAAGTACGAATTAAAAAATAGTATCAAGAAAAACAGAACCAAGGACTTATTGTACATGGCACACTGTGCCACTCCTTTACCTGGGTCACATAAAGAGGAAGACACCTAACAGTGCCATGTTGATGGATCTACCTACATGCCATCTAACTACCCAATGTGCATGTGTGTGTGTGTGTGTGTGTGTGTGTGTGTGTGTGGGTGGGTGGGTGTGTGTGTGTGTGTGTGGGTGGGTGTTGGAGTTTATCAGAAAACTCAGTACAATCAAAGGTACTGCAGCCCAGCTGGGTCCCTGCTATTGGGTATGGCCTACCCAAATACTGATGTGATATTCACCAGTCTAGAGCAGCGTCCAGCCATCTTCCCATGTTCTTTGAGATCCATCTTCTCTTTCCTCTATGCAGCTGAACACTGGTGTGCGTATGTACTATAACCTGTGACCTGGCAGGTACCTGACTTGTAGCTCCTCCAGCAGAGTTCAGTTAGATTACTCATCCCATCCCTGAAAACACAACATTACCTTTTGATAAGTGTTCTAGCTTTGTCCACTTGGGCCTCTTTAAAACTTCATGTCTCTTTTAAAAAATATTTTATTAATTTATTCATATTACATCTCAATTGTTATCCCATCTCTTGTATGCTCCCATTCCTTCCTCCCTCCCACTTTCCCCTACCCCCTTCCCTATGTCTGTGACTGAGGGGGACCTCCTCCCCCTATATGTGCTCAAGTCTCTTCTTCGTAGCCTGCTATTCTTCCTCTGAGTGCCACCAGGCCTCCTCATCAAAAATGGAGCACCAGAGTTCATGTGAAAGTCAGTCCCCATTCTCTACTCAACAATGGAGAATGTCCTGTCCATCAGCTAGATCTGGGTAGGGATCTGAAGTTTACTTGCAGTATTGTCCTTGGCTGGTGTCATAAAACTTCATGTCTCTTACCAATATGTCTAAGTAATCATTCTGTAACATGCTTCCCCCGCCCTTCCCCGCAGCCACCACACACAAGCACTCATGGATATATTTAGTATGTTATCTGACAGTTAATGTTAGTAATTAAGATCAAAATACAACATTGAAGTGGTACATATGAACTCATAAAACCCTGTGTAAGATCAAATCACAGAAAATGTCAGCATTGAGGGGGAAAGGTGGTCCTGAAGTCCTGCCTCTAACTGTAGGGATGTCAAGTGAGAGACAGCAGGTTTCCTTCCAAGATGAACTATCTGAAAGGCATGCATGCTCATGTAGAAAATGGCAGCACTAAATGTGTATTAAAAATAAGTACTTATTCTTATATGCACAGGTAAGTATAGTTATCGCCTCTCACACAAGAAGTTGCTTTTTGAATAGATGGAAGCCAATAAGGAGATCCACAACTGGTCAAAATGCACAGAGTAGTGCAGTGTGGTTGCCCAGCCACAATACTTATACCTACAACTAAGAACTCAAGGAATAGAGTGAAAGGGGGAGCTAGAAATACTGTAAGAGCCAGAAGCTGAGAACACATGTTTCTAGGTAGTTTCTAGATGTGACAGTAAAGTTGTAGACATGAAATTTTAACAACATTGTGACCTAAACAAAACCTGCATAGTGAACACACCAAGGATCATGCCAGTGTAGAGAGTGATTTTTTTCACACAGTCTCATCCCTAGAGGAAGACCTACAGAGAAACAATTGCCACTGAAGTGGAAGAAACAGTCTTCTCCATGCTCAGCCCTAAGCACTTATTCAAAAGAGCAACATTGATCGTCTCTTTCCTTCTCTTCCCTTCTATTCTCTTCTCTTCTCTTCTCTTCACTTCTCTTCTCTTCGCTTCTCTTCTCTCTCTCTCGTGTGTGTGTGTGTGTGTGTGTGTGTGTGTGTGTGTGTGTGTATGCCTTACAATCATAGCTATAGAAGAAGCAATGACTTAAAATAAAATGAGAGGGACATGGAAGAGGTAGAGGGAGAGAGAGGTGGAAATGGTATAAATACAGTGTTCATGTATCACATTTACAAATAATAAAAATTATTTTAAAAAGGATTACAAGTGAATATAGAGAATATATGAACATTCCTTAACTTCAAATGCAAAAATAAGCAAAGTTTGCCTGTACTGAGGCTAGCTAGGAAAGCAGGGGAATTAGCCAGCAACTTAATGTCAATGATCCTGCTGCACCTTGGGACTTTATTGATACTCACTACATTCTGGCATCTTGGAAAGCCATAGGAACATCTATGTTTCTGAGATGGTAGGCTCATTATATCTTGAAAAATTAACTTTATGTCTAGGAAGACAGAATTATGTTTTCTTTCATTCCTTCCTTCCAAACACATGTTTGGAGGCAAGAGCAGTGTAATGGGACATTAGCTCTAAGTTATCATAATCATCCCTCTCACTTGACTCCTCCTTATCTCACTTATGCCCTGTGCTGCTCTCTTAGGAACCATGAGGCCACATCTTCCACACTGCGACACCCATGAGAACCTCCCACTTCCCTGCTCCTCAAAATAAGGCAAGTAGCCAAGCAAGCACAAGGGCTGCAGGTTGTTGTTTACGTTGCCACGGACGTTTACTGAGCATTTCTCATATTCAGATAAATACGACTTGTACAATTGGTAGAATTTTTTACTTTTGATTCATAGATTTTGCCTCTTTTCTTGGGGATAACAAATAACTTCCATTTTGTCACTCTAATCGAGTCATTTCTTTGAGCGTGTAGGTAAGCAAAACATTCCGGTGAGGTAAAGGACAGGTTTTAAAAGTTACTAAACACTTGTATGGCTTGATTTAGGTCCACCAAACAGACTCAGTGACAAGAATCTGAATGCATATATTTTGAAACTCAACCAGGAAGCATTCTGGGGCATTGAAAAGTGAGACAGAAACTGGAGAGAAGCCAGTAAATTAAAAAGTGCATAAATGAGCAGAGCCCAATGCTGCAGTCCACAAAATTCATTAATTATTTGAAGTAACATTATTTTTTTAATCAGTAAGAAAACATTTATATGCTATATCACATAAATACCTTTTTTTGGCCAGGACAGATTTTTTTTAACATTTCTTAAGCACTCCAATAATATTACTTTTGAAAAATAACAGTGGTTTTTTGCCTGCCAATTTTTGCATGAAAGGTGACCAGACTGCTCCTACTCTGGAATTTTAAACAAAAATCTCATTAAATCAACAAAGTTCTCTGGATGGGGTTGCGCTGATTCCTCCTCACATGTTGCTCTGGATGCTCTCCTGGAAGAGTGCTTGGCCATGTGCTCAGCATCCTTTTTCTCCTGGCTGGCCCTTGATGACTCCTAAGGATCCCCAGCTCTACTGGGTCCCTGCCTGCTTTAACCCCAATTGTCCTAGCCTCACATCTCAGCAGTGTCTGGATGACAAAGGAAGCCAAGTTAACCACTGCCTCTTCAGTGCAGAGGCAGATAACAAGTGGAAATAGAAATTTAAATTATCCATTTTGCTCATCTATTTGTGCTAAGGAAATTAGTAACTTGTGTATTTACAAGAAAAGAATAAAAGATAATAATGTTGTGTGTCTCTCAGTCTGAACACAATAATATCTCCATCTCTCTCAAACACTTTGTTATTTGAAGATCCTTACAAACTTAGATTCCTGAAAAAGTGCCTATTGCTGAAAGGGTGTCACCAGCTGGTCAGAATTGGCCTCTATTGGACAACAGCCTTGGGAGCTACATATTTCAAAAACTGACCGTTTTTAGGATCTTTACAAAATTCACAGAAAATATGAAGACTAAGTTTTCATCATAAATCATGCCTTAAGAACAGACTGCCAAAGAGGTAAGTGGTTTATTCTTGGTCATCAAACAAATACAAACAGAGATGAACTTGCCTCAGGCCAGTAAGGTTTCCTGCATCAATAAACTATTACTAAACAACTAGGCATATACATCTGGATACATTTAGCTAATGTCACTCAACCACCTAACTGTTTCATAATTTTAGGCTGATACCATCACTGAAATACACTCACCAGTATGGGATCATATTGGAAATTATTATTAGCTTCAAATGTTTTTCTTAAATTACAACAGAAAGAAAACACAGATGAACTTTGACACTCTCTCTGGCTCAGATGATGGTTTTAATTTGGCAGCAGACTCTTGAGCAATGTAATCATCTGCCCCCCAAATCAGTTCCTTCGTGATCCACGTTAGCCACACTGTTAAAATAGAGAAACAATAAAAGATTATTTTGAGTGTATTGATGTGTCATCCATTAACTTCTCTGAGAATTTTTTTTTGCATGGACAAGTTATATGTAATAAGAAAATTTACTCTAAAAATCTAACAGAACTTTTTATTTTCTCTTGACAAATGAAGATTATTTGCAAAGGCAAAGTTGCCTGTGCATTTATTAAATTCAAGTTTGACTTACATTTATGTTTTCATGCTATAGGCATATATCTATATATGCATTTATACATGGCTTTGCATGAAATTGTGCTATTATGTTTTTTCTGAGAGTTTAAGAATGTAGGTTGTAAATAAATGCACGTAGTATATAATTGTAAGTTTCCGCTTGGCCCTGGGTTTCCATGTAGATCTCTCCTACCCACTTGAAAGAAAAATTAAATGGTATCATCCCAGAACAAGGTTTATGTATGGATACACACAGATTTTGGAATACATTCTAAATTTATTTTTGTTACTTACATACAATGAAAGGTATAAACAAGCTGAGATTGTAGTAGTTACATGTATCCTAAACACATGGGAAGTGGATGTGGGAAGGTCAGAAGTTCAAATTACCCTTGGTTATGTATTGACGTAGGCTTAGGAGACTGCCTGGACACTCCATGCCACCAAACACAAGGAAAATAAAAACAGGAACACTAAGCAGTTCCACTTTATAGAAGTTCAAAAGTTCCACTGTCTTTCCTGGAGAAACAAGTTTGCATTCACGTACTTATGCTCCAACATGAGTTCTGGACTCTGACATTTATATCATGAAACTCTTGACAGCTGAACTAAACACATCACCTGAAGTTCCTGGGTAACTGGTTAACAGACTACGTCTCTCTATCTTATGCTTTAATGTCTCAACTGGCCTCTCTGTGAAAGAGCGTCTCGTCAACAAGGGCTTCTACAACCATGGAAGAGTGAGTGGGTTTGGGGGTACACTAGAAGCATCAAATTGTTTTGTACCTACATTCCCTGATATTTTATACTTCTGCCCACGTAGATCAGATATAGGGTGTAAAGCACTTTAAGATTTTGAAATGCAAAGTATTGTGTAAATGCAAGAGTTACTCATTTACCACATGTCTGGGAAGGCCAGCATCTGAACTTGACTCGCTGAAAGGACTTTGCAGCGAATGGATCAGAGTGCTCTTCATTCAGGTCTGCTGGGGATAATGTGTCCAAAGTAAATACCCAGAAGGCCTTCCTTCTGCTAAGTTCACCACCTGAATTATCCTCTCTCTGTGAAGGATTAATTTTCTAAATGCCTATGAATTTAAAACTAGAAATTGCCTGGTACAGATTAATAAAGAGTTTAGCTGTAGGGCAATCAGCTCTACTTTTTCTAATCAAGCTCAATATGGGCAAAGTACTCTTTTAAGATTCTAATAGTTCACTGAATGTATTCGAAGTCACGTGGGCATGTCATCATACAAATAGCTTTATCAGAAAAAGTTTCTGAATTAAAATAGTCTAAGTCGCCTGTTAATAGAATGTGTATAGGAACTTATGAGGACTGAGGACCTTCAGTGCCTGTGCTCAAAGCACAGATCACATTGTGTACCACATTTTCCATCCAAACACAAAGATGTCAGAGAGCAGGCTAAGCAAATTCTCTTATTTTCGTCCTAAACGTTTAACCTGAAATGGCGTTTCCTACAATTTTCACAGAACAGAATTCATACTCGGCATGCATCTTTCCTCCTTCTTTCCTTTGCCTTTTCTTTCCTCTTGCTTTGTTTTCTTTCTTTTATAACCTCGGATAAAGAGGAATGAGTTACATTCCTCAGGTCATGACACATTAGCGTCTTCCATCCCTGCAAGGCTAGCTCTGTCTTGTTTTATTTACTTCTCCTTCCAGTCTGTTATTCTTTTTTTTTATTTCCTCTTTTTCCTACTAAGTGTGCTCAGTAAGATGAGAAGATTCTTTGATAGATTGTTCAGGGTTTATTATTTTTATTTTGCTTGTTTTGCATTAGGTGGGATCTATGGAAAGATAGTCATAGATGTCAGTTTTGCTGATGTGATTCCTTCAACCTAAGTTTAATCATTTCTTTTTTCTCTATGCACTGCTACTCTATTGCTATTTACTGCTTCACAGGATCTAATCACACCATCTATATAGCTACCTACATTGCTGATGTAAATATTATTGTGCAAATTTTCTTACAAAGTTAA
The DNA here is from genome assembly GCF_964271855.1 of Acomys minous. Classification (NCBI taxonomy): domain Eukaryota; kingdom Metazoa; phylum Chordata; class Mammalia; order Rodentia; family Muridae; genus Acomys; species Acomys minous. Next base: position 98,746,881 of record NC_140491.1, read on the forward strand.
CAAAGAATTTCTTGGGAATATGTATACAGGAATAGAAATATGGACCCAGGATTAGACGTATTTGCATCACACGTTTCATACAAAATATTCTTAAAATTGTGAGTACCTTTCCTTCATATAAACAACTGAACCAAATCACATCATACAAAACAAATTGTAGTAAAATACCTCTTTATAAAATTAGTATCGAATGCTAAAATATGAAATAATATGACATTAATTCACTTTTTTCTCTTTAACAGTACCAAAACCCAAAGCGTTAATTTTCATATTCTATAGTTTGTTTACAGTTTGTTGAAGTTTTTATTTAATATAAAATATAACTCTGCTTTTTATTTTTGGAAGAAATGTGAGAAATTATTCTCCTTGTCTCTTTTGGTCATAATAGAACTGTTTTGTTTGTGAGTGTTTCTCTCTTATTTGTTTGTATGAGGCAGGGTCTTACTGCAGTCCTGGCTACCTGAAAATTAGAGAGATCTCAGTGCTGGGTTAAAGGCATACACCACCATGCCTAGCTATAATATCACTTTTGAACAGATACACAGACCATTCCGGAATAATAAATCTAGTTAACCTTGTTTGAGTAGTCTTAGGCATTTGAAATGTCATTTGCAAGGTTTTTTTGTTTGTTTGTTTGTTTTTTGTTTGGTTGGTTGGTTGGTTTTTTTTTTTTTTTTTTTTTTTTGGTCTTACATATACATGAATGTTTCCATCTTCTGTTATTCCAGATCTTATGATGAAGGCTTTTATTCTACCACTAGCAATTGACCACTAACAACTGAATAACAAATATCAATTGGTAAGGGTAATTAATTTGTTAACAAATAAAATATTGGTAGGGTGTCTATACCTAAGTTATATAAAATACGTTCCATTGTATTGTTGGCTATATTCCACCTGCCTCTGCCTCCTGAGTACTAGGATTAAAGGCTTGTGCCACCGTGCCCAGCTTCAAAGCATGACTCTTAATTTGAGAAATTCTGTAATATTTATTAAGAACTGATATTAAGAATCTCAAAACTTATGATTAAGGATATGGAGAGTGGAGTTGGTACGATGAGTCTGCATGTGAGATTGCTCTTTCCTTATCCCAGGTGACACAGGATGACAGGTTGTGACAAGTGACTCTCTCTCAAGACTGAAGAGTCTCTTATTGCCCTGGCGATCAGGATGGAGGGAGCCCGGGAAGGTCTGTGAACATTTGGATTTGCTTTGATCCTCACAAACACCATTAAGTACACCTCTCCTGAGCAACAACATATGTGAACTCGAAAGGTACTTGTGATGTGGAGTGCGTTCTTTAACCTTGGAGTACAACAAAGAGAACGGGTCCACACAGCCGTGAACTTTTTCCCTTGAGTTCATTAGCTATGTGTTCTCATTGGTGTCACCTCCAGTTATAGATATGAAAGGAAGTGTTTCCTGCTGAACTTCAATACCATTTCTCAGTCAGACCTCAACTGTGGAAATTAGCCAGGCAGTCTCACCAGCCCGCACACACAGAAGCACAATGCAAACAATTAGGGTCTGATCATTCTCAAAGATTTGATACCTTAATAGTAACTTACCCATCTCTATGTTTATAATATAATTTTTGCTTTGTGCGTCATGATGTAATAAAATTGGAAACTTCAGATTTAATTTCATATGTGAAGTGCAGGTGAAAACATTTCAAGAAGGAAGTTTTCAAACATCTTCATGCATTTACTTTATTTTTAATGCTATAAACTGCTTTTAAAACTACAAAAAGGCAATTGCTAACAATTAGAAAATTCTAATTATGTTTTCACATTATAGAAATATAATATAAAATTATTTTATGTTTTTAAAATAAAATATTGCTATGACTCTTCTCTTTTTATAAATGAAGTCAATTCAAATAGTATTATATAAATCACAATAGAAACTCATCTTTCCAAAGCAAATGTTGGACAATACCAGAAAATATTATAGAAGGGAGGAATGCAATAGCATCTGAGCATAGTTATACCTTCAACACAATCGACTTTGTTATAGTGACTTAAAGACAGTGTTAGTGAAAGGTAAGGATATAGAAACGGTAAATATTCAAAGCTACAGTAAACATCTGGATTAACGTGGTAGCAAATTTGTAAGACTTGAAAACTTACTCAAGATATATAAAACTATTATTAACTGGAATATATAGGGATGGGGTACACAAACCAGTACAGAAGAAAATCTGTTAAACTATATGCACTAAGTGTTTGTGTAATACCAACAGGCAAATATTATATAATTCGTGGGACCACTTTGGTTTGGGATTTTGTTGCCTTTCGGTCATTTTCTCGTTTACAGAAACACTACTTCAACTCTTTTTGCCTGAAGTCTCAGCTAGGGTCACTTCCATAGACTGCCAGGAGCCTCCCCTGTCTCGGAGATGACCCTTGCTGAGACTTCAGGCTCTTTTTGGGGTGGGGTAGGGGTTAAGGAGGAACATTCAGTGGCGGGATGGGGACACCAACCCATCCGTAAAACTTTCATCCATATATCTTGCTTACAAGAAGTGTAGGAGTAAAGATGGAGCAGAGATAGAGGGAATGGCAAACCATTGACTGGCCCAAGTTGAGACCCACCCCATGGGAGAGAGCCAAGCTCCGTCACTATTAATGATACTCTGCTACTATTCTAGATAGGAGACCAGCATTACAGTCTTCTGAGAGGCTTCAGCCAGTATCTGATAGAAACAGATGCAGAGACCCACAGCCAAACAATAGGCTGAGCTCAGGGAGTTCTGTGGAAAAGTGGCAGGAAGGACTGAGGGAGCCAGAATGGTCAAGGATACCAGAAGAAGACCTACTGAGGCAACTAGCCTGGATCCATGGGGTCTCACAGAGACTGAACCACCAACCAAAGAACATGCATGGGCTGGACCTAGACCCCTACACATGTAGCATGTATGAAACTTGATCATCATGTGAGTCTCCTAATAACGGGCATAGGGGTTTGTTGTTCTCCATCTGGTAGAACCTTGGGCTTTGTTGGGTAGAGCCCCAACCGGAAGTGCACGCTCTGGGTGTAAAAGACTGGAGAGCAGGGTGAAAGGAGCTCAGGGCTCCGAAACCCAAGCCAGGACTCTATAGGGCCTGTCCTGCGCTACAGGTGGCTGCTTCATGACCAGCTGGTAACAACGGCTACTTGGAGCCCCAAAGCAGAGAGACTGAGGCGAGAGTCTGGTTTTGGATTTTGTCCAGGCAGACAAAATGGTTGCTTCAAGAACAGCGGGCTGTTTGCTTCCTCAGACCAGCAATGTGGTGGTTGGATCAGCGCTAGAAAGATGGTGGCAGCGGTGACCTGGGCTGGCGTACAAATGAACAGCGGGAGCCCACAGAGGCCAGCAGCAAGTGGCTGACTGAATGGCAGCCAAGCCCCAGCGGCCAGGGATGAGTTTTTCGCTGAGGAGCGGAGCCTATTCTTCCCCAGAATAAATGGTGAGTCTCAGTCGTCCTGGTGAAATAGATAATGCTGGCTGGTTTATTTCACGTGAAACAGGTACTAATAAACCTTGGGCAGTGAGTGGGAAGGGATTTGAGAGCAAATATGTTTGATTTGCTGGGCCTAAGGGTTCCAGGAATACTTCATTTGCATGTAATGATACAGCCCTATCACAAGAGGAGAAAGCAGTACTTAATTATCCTTTGTGTGGGTGAAGATCTCCAGGTACGGTTAAAAGTCATTGATTGAAAGCCAAGAAGCAAAGACATCTCACTAGCATAGGGTGGGTGTTTCTATGAAGTCTCCAGGAAAGGGTTGGGCGTATAATCTTTTTGACAGCTATGTGATACTTCTCAGAGGATCTGTGGTTCCCAGATCAGGTGGTGAATGAACACAGCTGAGAAAGAGAGACCATCATCTTATTTAGGGAGCTCAGAGGCTATCCAGAATTGCCATCCTTCGATCTTACCAGAAGGATCCCACAGCGGCTGTCTCTCACTCCGTTGTCTGTCTCTTTTCCCCTAGCCACGTTACCTTGTAAGTCCTCAGTGGGAGAGGATGCACTTAGTCCTGTTTCGACTTGAGGTGCCAGGGCGGGCTGAAACCCCTTGGGAACTTCCCCTTTTCGGGGAAGAAGGCTGAGGATTCGGGGGACAGGGGGCATGAAGGTGGGACTGGGAAGAGGATGAAGGAAGCAGAGATCGAGATCACTCTGTAAAGAGAGTAAATAAATAAGTAAATAACAAGATTTTTGTCTCTGTATGTTTTCTTTGTCAAATCAAGCATAATTGAGTAGAACCATTTTATATAAAAGTGTGTCCATACATTGATACTAACTATAACAGAGAGTTTCAGGTCTTCAAATCCAGACAAAAACTAAAGAAAACTCCTCAATTAGTGGCTCTCGAATATCTAGTCATGGTGACATCCATTAGCAAATTAAACATTTTCATAAGATGATCACAACTAGGCTAAATTCATAGCTGTAGAGAAGATGCTTTATTATTTTATTTGTGTTAACAAAATTCATTTGCTCATGAGCTTATTATGTACAGTGTGTGTATGAAATGGTGTCAATTAGAGTAAATACATGGAATAGGCTTTAGAGTCGATGATTTTCAAAAATGGAGTATTCTGTATGGTAGATTTGTTTTGTTTTGTTTTTCTTTTTTCTTTTTGAACTATTTTCTTCCAAATACTTTTTCTTGTTTGTTTGTTGTTTTTAAGACTCAGAAGTTTGAAGCAAGAAATGGAGGTGTGAAAATTCAAACAGCAGTTAATTAGTTTGGTTACACTGTTAATAGAAACATAATGGGGTTTCAGCTTTTTCTCTTTTTTATTCTTTGGCTCTAAGCAATTATATACAACAGCGCTTCTTAGGCAAGTTATTGTGCACACTTTCTGAAAATGAAAGGCTTGCACACTTAAGCCCAATCTAATTAATTCCATTTATTGAAATTATTTATTCATCTTAAATTGAATTGAGCCTACTCTGACCATTGTTGGGCTCATTCGTTCAGCATTGTCTTTGATGCTGAAGTAATTCTTCTGTGTTTCCATTGACTATAGAAGAAAAAATATCTGTTGAACTTAATGCAATTTAAAAACACTAAATTTGCCAAAGAAAGATATGTTCATTGATATTTATCTACACATATAGAAACTTTGCATGTGTTTAAATTTTATTTCTAGTGTTTTATAATTTATACTTTCTTGTACCTAACACAGGAATCTAAAGAAGAGACAGAGTGAAACATTTTTAATTGTGTTAGGAAGGAGAATTTTCAGAGACAACTTCTATTCCCTACCATGAAGATATTAATAAAAGCCTCCTTGTTTCATCATAAGGTACCTCTCAGTACCTATGGATAAATGTATACCATATTTCATTTGTGTTTTCGATTTACTAAACATTGACCCATCAATCGTTTTTGCATCTAAAAGGTTGTACAAGTGTTCTTTGATTGGTAAATGTGAAACAGATTAAAGAATGTTGGGGAATTACAGAGACACCCATAACATTGCAGAGTTCTGCCATTCCTTTATGCAAGGCTTAAGTAAGGTATCTAATAAGGCATTAATATTTGGATTCAGAAAAGTGGAAATTATCTAAAATGCTCATAAGCTGTAGCAAACATAGTATAGGCTAACTAAGGAAAGATAAAAATATAATAATGTCACCATCACTACAATTGTGAGTTCTGAATGTGGAATGCCAGTCTTTAGATTTTAGCCAGTGTCAGAGAGATACTGTAAAGGCCTCAACTGGTCAGAGATGCATATATAATCCTGAAAGAAGAAATAAACATGGTCCTCCATAGCTTGGCACAGCTATGACTTCTCAAGAGAGTTCTACTCTACCTTTGTCTTCAGTCTTCTAGAAATCTTATACTTTCAAAATGCAATGTGTGTGTGTGTGTGTGTGTGTGTGTGTGTGTGTGTGTGTGCGTGCGTGTGTGTTTCCAGTACATCAACATATTATGACTGGCCACAATTATCAGTATGGAATGTGATGACAGATAAGAATAACTTACCTATATTCTAAAAGAACATATGTGTTGAATACCTGGATTAATTCCATGTCTCGCTTTACAAGGAAAAGTGTGTGTAGATTAAGCAGGAGTCAGTAGGACAAAATAAAATGTTTTCAGAGCTCAATGAACAACTAAAGCAATTGCAGACAGCTACTCCCAGAGCTCCCACGATGCGGCACTCACTGCTAAGCCTGTCCATTTTTTATGAGTTCTAACTCAATTCCTTTTCTCCTTCTCTATCTGAGCTTTGGATACTGGCCAAAAGCCCAAGAATGCTTTCCCTGGCATCCTGAACTCTCACAATGTTTTTCTGAAGTTCATCACCCTCTTCAGCCACCCGGCCTTCTAGCTCCTTGCCAGCCTCCAGCTGTGAACTTGCAGCTTTCTGAACTGTAACTTCAACAGGCATGGTTTTCTCCCTTTTTGCTTTTCTCCTCTTGGCAGCATCTCAGATTTAGTTGCCTGCCTTGTTGTTGTTGTTTTTCTTTCTTTCTTTTTTCTTCAAATTCTAATAAAATTCTCCTCAAGCTTCATTTATAGCCCATTTTTAAGTTCTTTTATTAGTGAGACTATAAACTCACAAATAAGAACCTCTCATTTCCTTAGTAATGCTTGTAACAACTCTAGGTCAGCTTTCCATGTTAACACACACTATTAGCAAAGGCAATTAGAAATCTCTCAATTATCAGATAAAAATATTTTTAAAAAGCAGTTACGAAACTTGGTGATGTACTAATGGAGTGAAAAAAAAAACACTAGAAACTGCAAAATTTTCCTCTGTATACTTAAATATTTCTTTTCTTTTTTAATTTAATGACAATATCTTGAGTATAGATAAGGCAAATTAACCTTTTGCATAATAGTTATGAAATGCATTTCACTTTTTTAAAAAGAAAATATATCATTTTTACTTAGTCTTGCTTGAATTCAGGCTCATGTGACTAAACCCAGTTAAAGATGTCCACCAGGAAGGACTGAAATTCAAGAGCCCAGTGAAACTGCTCCTAGGCTATGTGGGGACGAATGCAGTAAGACTTCCAATAAGTCATGGAGGCGACGTCCACCCTCACTCTTCCTTCTTTGATTCTGTTTTAAGGTGTCTCCTAGATTAAGGCCATAGCAATGATTAAACTATTTTCAAAATATTCTTTTGAAAGACAGAGATTTTTTTTAAAGGAAAATCATACTCTATGAAAATACTTGACTTCTGTGAAAAGCCCTTGTCTACATCCATATTCTTGAACGCTAGAAAAAGATACAATTTGGAAGAGTGTTGATAGTGACAAATTCAGTTCTCTCCAAGACATATACAGGCTGCCCGGGTCTTGCAATCTATTACCACATAGCATAATGCTGTCTACATTGACTGCGATGGGAATCCTTCATTTCACTAGATCACAATCTTATAAGACAGCCTTGTCATTTTAATTTGTCACTCTTTGTCTCCTATATCTCATTGAAGTCTCATCTCCTCAGCCAAGTGCCATAGGCTACTTCTTCAGGAAAAAAAAATCCTATCACTCTGAATAGAAAAGGGAAAGTCACGAAAGAGAGACTTCGTGTCTAAAGACAGTCCCAGAGATTCCATTCCTGCAGGCATAGCAGGTGGTATAAATACAATTTAAACTGAGACAGAAAAATGAATTGTTGCTTCTATTCCCTTCCTCCAGTGTCTCTAGGAATGTTATATCTGCTGCTTCTACACAGCTATTGATTTGGTATCTCTTATCAACCACAGAAGAAAAAGAAAGACACAAAAGGAAATAGAATATAGAAAGGCCACTGTCTGATATGCCGTCCCAGTCTGAAAGAAACAAAGCAATTATGAATTAATAAGGACAGAAAGGCCCCTTCCTTCAGAACCCTTTCCTGTTGGCTGAAGAACTAAGGCACATTTTTAGAACACTTTCAGTCTGCCTCAAGATGTGCTATAGGAATACAAGCTATTTTCTTATCAGTACGTTTAGGAATCCTTCTTAATTTTAACATTTCTAACACGTAGTAAATGTGATATAAGTACCCAGCACACTGCATTTCATTTTTGTGTGTTTCTCCATTGCCTTTTGTTTAAGACTAAGAAAGTTACTAATGCTAACTTTGCTTTTCACCTTAGATAAGAGCAGCAGGCACAGATGCTGGTAGAGGTAGACTTACCTATAACTCCTTTAACTAACTTGGTGTCACTATTTAAAGCTGGAAACAGTACAACGTATCTTCAATGTATGTTTGACGTAAGTTTCTTTTATAACAATTCTTCTTTTGGGCACTATTTGAAGGAACTTTGCCAGCATCAGATAGGAATTTAGTTCACATCAGTACTTGCCATTTTCATCTGAATTGGAAAGGAAGATCACAGAGAAAACACTTGCTCCTTGGTCTTTCTAAGCTTTCCTTTTTCCCTCTTCCTTTGTGTGACTCATTGCTTAGTGAGTGAACTTCTGGAAACAGAGGGAAACAACAGCCTTCCCATACCACATGGAATGTGCAGGTATTTGGAAATGCCCTTCAATCTGATCGCCTTCCTTTAAAATGAAAGAAAAAAAAATTAACTGAACTTGAAAGAGCACAGGGAGCCAATTTAAAACTACCCACAGAAAACCTTTGTGATAGGCCCTGAATTTATTCATAATTCCATGGGAAATTCTTATATAGAGATGCTAAACTGAAATGACTCATCGTTTGTGTGAATGTCCGTTACATTATCATAAAATGTTAATGGAAAGTTAAAAATCATTACTTTGAAACTAAATATAGTATTCACACCAAGTGCATTTATTTTTTCAAATGTCTTTCATACACACACACACACACACACACACACACACACACACACATATATATGCTTAGAAGTCAAAGATAATTCATGCTTATCTAGTTTTTCATGTCATTAGGTGCATGTTTAATGGGGAGGGTATATGATGTTCTGATATTTAATTTAAAATAGTTTCTGTTAACTAAGAAATAAGTAGTAAAAAAGAATAAGATGTTAAAGACAAAAACAACAACATTTGATTCCATTAATACATAAGCAAGTATCTTTTGACTCAAGACTTCCTCTTCTTTACACTTCTTCTCTCACTATGCATCTGCCAGGACCACAGCCCTGTTGAGACCCGTTGTAATTTACTTCTAATTTAAGAATACTGTGTGAGAAAGTACTATTGTCAAATTCTTACCCTTCAAAAATGTAAAATCCACCATGAACAAGTTGGCTATTTCATATACATGTGCACAGGTGGGCACTGAACAAATGCTACCTGATAAAGATAGCTTGGCATCTGTGTGTTCACCTGCTTGGGAAACTATGGAGCAACAGAAAGAAATACTTAAAACTATGTGCCAAAATGTGCTGGAGAAAAGAACATGAAGTGTGTTTTAAATAATAAAGTATTTCTGTTCATACTGCTCATTTGCCAATCATATGCAGCATATAAAATTGAATACATAGTTGTGTAAATATGGATCATAAAGAGGATAATGAAAGGCTCAGTATTTTTCTCTTGTTGTATTTTTCTTTTGTTTAAATACGTGTTTTGGGTGATAATATTAGTGTTTACTTGTAAAAGTTTTACTGACATGGTTTATATACCATAGCAATCATGCATGATAAGTGAAGTATCTAATGCTGTTTATACATTTTTATAAAGATATACAAACATCACCACAATCCAGTCTTAGAACATCTCCGATAATCCAAAGCTGTGCCTTGTGCCTCTGACCTGACGGTATTAATGTCCATGCACTAGAAAATCAGAATATGACTTGTGTCCCTATTACTGTGTTATAATTTGCATCTTTCTGGTTTTACAGAGCATAATTAACAGTCTTGACATTCTTGTATCAATAGCTCATCCACTTTAATTGCTAAATAGTACAGCCTGGTGCCAAATTATCACATCTTGTTTACCCATCTACCAGTCAATAACCTTTGGATTGCTCCTTTATTTTGGCTATTATAAATAATGTCATGAAGAACTGTATATGTATCTTTGTTAAGGACAGCATTTGAATGTGTTCTCTTGCATAGACTCTCAGAAAAGGAACTTATGGTTGATATGGTAAGTATATATTTAACTTTCTTAATTACTGCTCACATTTTCTCTAAAGGACCTGGAACATTTTACATTCCCAACAGCCATGCAGAAGGATTTGTTTCTGTGTGTCTTTGCCACCTCTTGATGTTGTGTGTCACTGATTTCAGCCACACATTGTTGCACATTGTGCCATCATTGTAGATTTACTTTGCCTTTGCTTCTTTAATGTTTAATAACTGAGCATCTTCTCATATAGCTGGTGCCACTCATAAGTTTTCTTTGTTGTACTTTTCCCTTGTTAGAATTAGGCTATAAACCTTCCTTTTATCTAATTGTAAGTATTTTTTTATACTCATGAACAATTCCTTTATCAGAAATATATCTCGGGAATATTTTCTTGCTAAATTTGTGTTTCCATTTTTAAAATCATGTCTCTGAGGTGTAGTTTTTTAACTTGGTTAGTGATCAATATATGTTTTTGCTTTTTCTTTATGAGCTGTTCTATTTTCATTTGTTTTGTTATAATTAAAAAAAAAAAAAGAAAAGAAACATAGGACAGGATGGGTTTATGTTAGCCTGAAATTGTAGGTTATGTTTCTCCATTGTGGGGAACTCTACTCACAGCTAGTCAGGCCACACCAGAGAGAAATGAGTACACATATGTCCACCTCCTTATTTGCTTGCTTCTACTCTGTACAGCTCTCTTCCCCCCTTCTATTCCCCAGTTCAAGACCCTTTTCCTAGGGACTTGTGCTACCCACAGTGGGCTGAATCTTCTGCACGGGAATATAGAGAACTCTCACAGGCATGGCTGTAGGCCGACCCCGTGTAGGCAATCTGTCACCGAGACCCTCTTTTCCTGTGGCTACAGGGCTGTGACAGGTTGGCAATAAGACTAATGATCATGTTGATCCTACAGATTTTGAATCATATCTAGGAACTCTGCCAACATGAAGATTATAAAAAATATTCTTTCTGTGTTTCCCACTGCAAATTTGTCAGACTTTTAACCCTTATATCTAGTTATAAGATCCATTTCAGTTAAGATAGGGTATAAGATAAAGACGTAAAAAAATCCTTCAGTTGGCTGTCTTTGGATACCTGCCTGTCCAGCATCATCCTTGAATGGTAGCTTTTCTGTATTCACTGATCTTGCCATCTGGATTGATCTCCTGACTCTGCTCCATCATTTGTGTTGCTAGTATTGTAGAAAGAAAACGCAGTATTGATTATTGTGACATTAATATTTTGAACCATAAAAATGCATGTCTATGTTATTTCAAAAATTTCGTTTTGACTGTTTTGGGTAGTATTGTTTAAAGTACAGACTTCAGGAACAACTTGAAAGTTTCTACCAAGAGTTTGTGACTATGTATCAGGAACTGCAATTAGTTCAGGGGTCAACAATAATAAACTATTAATTTATTAATATAGATTAGCCTTTTATTCAGACTTATATTTTTAATTTTCCTCAGAATATTTAGAACACGTTGTTCAAATTAATATGCATATTATAGTTAGGATAGTTTTATTAAATGTAGTACTATATGTTTTGTTCTTAATAAGCTACCATGAACAGAAACATTTCCTTTAATTTTCATGGCATATCTCTGTAGGATTGTGTGCCTTAGAAATATCTAAATAGGTAACTTTACCCATAAATACGGTGTTCCTCCTTCCTCTAATTTTTGAAAACTCTTACTTCCTTTCATCTTTTACTTGCACAATTAAAACTTTTAGATCTCCATTATATCATTGAATAGAAGTAGTGAAAATATTAACACTCTTGTTTTCCTTAAAGCCATAGCCATTTATGTTTACCTAGTATTTTGTTGGCAACAGGTGTTATTAAATTCTCCTTATTAAGTTCCTGAAATTGTCATAAAGTAATGGTTGCTTGAGAGCTTTTAATTCTTAAGAAAAATGAATGGATTTTATGTGTTGCTTCGTTCCTTCATTTGTCACTCTCCATATACTTACTGGAGTGTGGACAAACTCCTGGTGGCCAGCCCCTTAAGGATAACTGAGCGTGATTTGATTTCTCTAGCCTGTTAATATTGAGAAACTGTATTGAATACATTTTGAATTTTAAAATATTTTGCCTCATGAAATCCAAATTTATTCTTATAAAAAGCATGTGCATCATTATTTAAATTGATCTTTATTTTGAAATAATAATATATTTACCTAGAATTATAAACAATTGAACAGAGATGCTTTGTGTCTTTTGTGTAGAAGTTGTAACCAGATAAAAGGTAGGTCTTACCATGGAAAGACCAAGATTAAAGGTGTGCCTTCCCACCTCAAAAGATCCATGTTAAAAACGAAATTTCCCACTTCAAATGATTATATTAAAAATAAGTAACCCACAGGTGTTCCCAGCCATTTGAGGTTTAGTTAATTCTATATAGAGTCAAGTTGACAACCACAAACAACAATTACAAGTCCATCCCACATAAAGGTAACACATAGTCATATCTCCTTATGACATGATAAATTTCTAAAAGATAAAACCCCAATAACCAGGTAATAATTATGCCTCATATGATACAACTATCACTCACACAAGAACAAATGGTTTATAAAGTGTAGACAAGGTGGCAATGTCCCTTTATGGACATTCTTTTTTTAAATTATAGTTTATTGTTTATTTGGCATGTTCACATCATGAACCCAGAGCACACTCATGTTCTAGTCCTTACAGGTGCCCTACCACATGTATGACTCCCCCCTTTAAAAAAGAGAGAGAAAAAGACAAGTTCAGCTGGTGTTGCCCATATACTTAGAGGAACATAGTTAAACTCCTGGTGGCCAGCTCCTTGAAGGGTCCTTCTCCATCTGCACCTCCACCAGAAGCCATGAATGATGGAGAGCTACACTTCAGCATCCTTAGCACAGTTGTAAATAGTTCTCTTTGATGGCCTCTGTCTAGGTTGTTACTTTTGGTAGAGGTCATGGAGAAGGGGGTAGAGTTTTTTTTTAAGCCTTTTATGTCCCTCTTTCTCAACTGTGAGTCTACAGTCATCAGTACCATGGCAAAGGGGGCTTCTTTTCCCATTACAGTCAGAGGTACATGGATTATGGACTTCTGTGGTACCATGGACTATGGTCATCATTACAATCCCAGCTACAGTAGAACCATGGATCCAGGCATGTCCTTCAGTGGCACCATGGACCTAGACATCAACTTGGCCTTCGGTGGTAACTCTGTCCATGGACATCATCATGGCTTCTGGCTGAGGTCAGACCACTGACATCCACATGAAACTTGGGCTTCATCATGACCTGAGGCAGTGGACCATTGGAGATCCTGTCTTTGCTCAGAACCAGGGTGATCCTGCAGCTGTACAATGTGTTCACTGGCTGAGTACAAGCTCAAGGCTGCTGCACACCACCCTGTTAGCTCCATTTCACAATGATCTGACATTTCCTAATCCACCACAGGCTTCTCACCTATCACCACTGCCCTGTACCTAGGTCTACCTCTCTCCACTCACTGCTCTATTCCTCTATTTTTTCCATTACTCCACTGAATATTTGTTCATCATATTGGCATTGGAAAGTTCAGTGTGTATATAATATGTGCATAAACACATATATAACATATACACATAGATAATATATATTTTATACACTATATATTATACACACATATATTATATATGTATATGATATTGTATATACACACATATAATATATATGTATATACATATATAATATATTATATCTATATTATGTAGATCATTATTTACATTGAGCTTTATTTTTCCATAGTAATATAGTCACCTAGAGTTGTAAACAATAAAATAGTCGTCTGTGAATGATAGTAGGCCCTTGCTCCAAATCTCAGTGCTTTTCTATGATTTATTCATAGGGTTCTGCCAAAGGTTCCAAACAGCATCCCTGTCTTCCATTGACACTGCAGGTACCGTCAGGCCTGCTGGATCATATGGTCCAAGCAGCACAGCAGCCTAGACCTATTGAAGAGCCTTTTCCTGTTCCAGGATCCACTCAAAGCTATCACTTTTCCTGCCACTTGGTGAATGGGACAGAGTAACATCCAAATGAGGAACTATGGTGTTTCCAGAATACAAACAGGCCCACTAAGTGTTTTATTTCTTTCTGGGTTGTGTAGAAGGAAGGTCAGGTGCAATCACTTATATGTCACCTTGGAAGAGTATCTCTGCATGCCCCTCACTACTGGACTCCTAATCATTTCACTGAGGTAGAAGGCCTCAGTGATTTATTTCCCATCCTCTGATGTGCATATGTGTTACCCAGGAGTCCAAAATGTTGCTACCCCCTGCTTGCTTGACCCAATTAGTATAATGTCATTGATATAGTGAAAAGTGGTGATATTTTGTGGAAGAGTAAGATTACTAAAATCCTTTTGGACTAAGTTATAACACAGGGTTAGAGAAATAATATTTGTTTGAGGTAAAATTAATGAAAAAATAAGACCTGATTTTGAAAGAGAACATGGATGAGTATATGATAGGACCCAAAAGGATAAGAAAGAATGGTGAAATTATGTAATAATACAATAATCTTGAAATTTTCATACACAGTGAATGGGGAAAGCTGCAGAATCTGGAGTGTCAGACCTTGCACTTTAGTAATGTCCTGGGCATGGTGTCCCATAGACTGTCCATGAACTTATGCCCAGAGAATGCATGTGTATATCAACCACAGTCCTAAGCCAGCTATGTGGAATAACACCATGGTTCAGCTACCTGTCATAAAGGCTCTGAAAAGCAGCTTTAAATCCTGGTCCAGAGCATGAGTATGAACAGTGACCACATTGCTGGGGTCTGTTGGCCCAAGGTGTTGGTGTGGTTGGTGTTTTAAGCACTGAGACACACAGAAAGAGGATGGGATTAAGGTCAGCAGCATGTTTCCATGAAGTAGTCACAGCACGTTAGCACGGGACCAGCAAAGGGTTAGAAATTACATTCATAAAGCTAACAAAAAAAAAAAAAAAAGCATTCGCTCCCAACCTCTCACTGAGTGTTCAGTACAAATCAGCTATGGCAGTCCTTCCTGTGGACATGGACGTATGTCCACTTGACATGGTTTGCTCCACTGTGTTGCTGTGGGATTTTAATTGTGTCTTTGAGCTCTCTCAAGGCTGTCTTCATTTACAATTAGCAATCTGATAATTGCTGTTTTGTTGAGGGTTGGAATGAAAGCCATTCTCATCTTCTGCTCTCCACTTTCTTTCTGACATGAGCACTGAAATTCTTTTTTTAAAAATCTAAGTAATTACTGGAAAACAGCTCCTGTTTTACAATGACCCTGCAGTGACCTCCATATTGCATGTGACTGTGTTACTGGATGTCATTGGTTATTCCCCTATAGCTTGCTCTCTAAAGACTGTTTAAAATTCTACGTTATGCACTGTCCACATTACAAATGCTAATTACTTATGTTTTGATATTTGTACTATTAAAGTATCACACACACATTTCATTATGCATACCTCAATGATTCTTAGGATAATTCCAATAAGCAAATTAATGGATAAAAGGTTATACTCATTCTAAGGTTTGGTTACATACTGTCAATAGTTTTTCCAGTAGGATATATTCACTTTGATCATAACAGCTATGAGCGAAGAATCACCCTTCCTTGTTATGATTTACACCAAGCTACATTTGATGCCAATGGGGAATCTGTAATGAGTAGTTCTATTTCTATTTTTCTATAGCTGGCATTGTTACAAAACACCAAATAATGCTAAAGGATTATTGATAATGCTAGTTAAGAAGTGTGTAAATACCCACAGAGAGAACATATCAAAGCCCTGGGCATCCACATGCCACAGTGTCTAACATATTAAGTATTTACTCATTTATTTGACCATTTATAAAACATGTGGTAGCAGGATTAAACTGTGTCCCCAAGGAGACATTAACTTGTATTATACTGAAGTATTTATTATTGCAGCATATGTAACAGATAATATTTGTTTACATTTTTAATTACTTACATTTTCAGCCAAGAAAATCTCTGAGGATAATGCTTCATTTACAAGAATGTCCTGGCAAAAGACAGTATAATGTAATCACATATTACCAACAATTTCATGACAACCAAGCAGTGGGTTTAAAATGACTTCCAAATAAAAGCTTAATTATAGCGAGCTATAAAAAATTAAACAGAAGATACAATAATGGCACTAAAATTAAATTAAGAAAAAAATCACGCAGTACATAGAGATGTGAATAGAAATGAAGATGCTGAAACCAAATACCTGGCATAGTGTCCATTATGTACGGGAATTCCATTGTTAGAATCTAATTGCTCCTTCCTCAGAACACAGTGTTGGATACAAATGAACCATAAGGCTGTATTCACTAATCAGAATTAATGCAAAATACAGAGACAAGAGGAACTTTTTATTAAAAGTCATTTCTACTTTTTCTCTCCTGGTGAGGTGGGAGGAGGTGGATTGAGTGGACAGCATTGCATTATTAAGAAGGCAGGCTTGATATAATATTATCCGTTTTCCAATTAAACATCTGTAACATTCAGTAAATAGTCTGAGAGTATCTAAATTCAACTTTTTATATTTGTTTAAGGCCGTGCTTTTAAATGAAGATTTTTAAGATGTCTGAATCTGGTGGCTCACAGCCATACAGTTTTAAAGTGAGAAAATCATAGTGGAAATTTAAATGCATTAAAATCCTGGGGAAGTACAATCAGGACTGTATGATAGATTCAGAACACTGAGTTTATGTTTGTTGCTAAAGCATGCATGACACAGTTTTTCTTTAAAGAAGGACCTACATGTCGTCAGTTTCTTACTTTTCAGACCATGCTCACAAAGAAAAATGTGATAAGCCTTGTTACTCAGTTTGGATTGAGCTATCTACAACATAGGACGTAAGTGCTGAACTGCCTGTCTTCTATTTATTAACAGTATATATGTCCCAGGTCACTTACATTGTTTCTTTAGAAAACATTTCTGGAGTAAAAGAGGAAAACTTGTGGCAGCATGAAGGGAAACAGAAAAAGAGATTTGGTTTGGTTGTTTCACATTAAAATATGGCAAACAAGCTACTGGGCAAAATGTCCTCGTTTCTACCACAGACAGAATTCTGCCGAAAAAGGGGCAGGCTCGGATGCAGGCAGAGTCGATGGCCAAACTCTGCCAAGACAGGGTAAACAAGTCCTCAATAATTCCTGCCTCATAAATATGGTTGCTACATACATTGGGCCAGAATGCTGAAGATGATGCTTCAATGCTATAGAGAATTTTGGGTGATTGTTTAGGCAGGAAACTGTCTCTGTCATTTTCTCGTTTGGGAAGCTATTAACCAGCACTCTCGGCTTATTCATGTAATCAAGTTTATCCCTTCTCAAGCCTCTGATGGGGTTGAAGACCAGATAGTTTAGTTTTACAATTAAGATTAGTTGTTTAGAGCTTAAGATGTTTTTTAGATATAGATAAATGTTTTAAGTTGATAATAATGAGATGCAATAGATATTGATTTACATTCAGAATTTTAAACTCACCAAGATAGGAAAGACGTTTTATTCAAAGCTGCCAAATACAAATAACCAAACACTATGAATATATATAATTCCTGATTGCTTCATGTTTCTTCTTGCTGTCAATAGTTTATTGTCTATATGTGTAATAATATAAATGTATATGCAAACAAATCGAATAAAAACTAAAAAAAAAAAGAAATGAAAACAAAATGATGGTGCAGCCAATAGGCAGCACAGTCTCCTTGTAGGTCCTATAATATGGGGAGTAGCGGCTGCCTCTGACATGGACTCTGGCCCCCACACATTGATCACTTCCCCCTGGCTGAGAGGCCTTGCCAGGCCACAGAGGAAGAGGATGCAGACAGACCAGGTGAGACTTGATAGGCTGAGAGCAGATCATAGAGGAGGAAAGACTATGGGAGGAGATCAGAGGGGATGAATGAGTGAGGAAGGATTGAACAGCGAGGTGAAGAGGGAGGGGACTAAAATCAGTAATAAAGTGAACAAATTAAAAAAAGATTCTAAAAGGAAATGATGAATCAGTTGGGAATGACTTGTGTAATAAAACTAAGTTAAACACACACACACACACACACACAAAGAGTCATACCTAGTGTTTGGGTGATACTTGAAAGCTGTTCAAACTTTTTTTTTAAATTCTCGAAAATGTATCAAGGCATTTTGCCTCTCTCTTCTCACAATAGGCTGCTGTCATCTGCCACTGTGATTATCTCCATTTATATAAAGATGAAAGATGATGAAGTACACATGACATCTTCTGAACACTTCCACTCTCAGAAAAAAAACAACAACAACAACAACAACAATAAATAGGATCCATGGCATACCTTTGGTGTACTTGACCCTAGAGATTTTTCTCCAGATTCTCAACCAGGGACCACTTATGCAAATAAGTCTGCAAACCCAACACAGGCCTCTTGAATAACACTCTTCTGGGGAAGAATCTGAAAGGTAGCATTTTAGAGACAGGATCAGGAGGTCCTTATCAAGGGACTGGCACCTGCTACATCATGAGACCACCACACAAAAGAAGTGTGACTCATATGGGGCACCAGAGTTCATGTTCAGAGTCAGTCCCCGTTCCCCACATAACTGTGGAGAATGCCCTGTCCATTGGGTAGATCATAATAGGGGGTTCAATGTTTACTACTTGTATTGTCCTTGGTTAGTGCAATGGCACCTCCTCTGGGTGTGGAGGCCTGAGTGCACTCAAAGAAAGAATAAGCAGGCTACCAATATGAGGCTTGATAGCCTACGGCTATATAGAGAAGGAGGAGGAGGTCCCCCTCAGTCATAGACCTAGGGGAGTGGAATAGGGTGAAAGCAGGAGGGAGGGATGAAGGAGAGGATACAAGTGATGGGATAAAAATTCAGTTGTAATCTGAATAAATTAATAAAAAAAGAAGTGTGACTCTTACGGGAAACAAATTGAGAACATAAGTGTACAATTTCCAATGTGAACAAAAAATGTAATATCTACAACTAATAATATTTTCTCATCTGTAAAATTTGCTTTTCTCAGTTTAATGAATCTGGCCTAGGCAAACTAACTCATGATGAACACTACATTGGTGATACCTTTTGTGATACCGAACAATAACTCTATTACAATTTCTTGAGACCATCCTGTTTTAAAATTAGCATTCTAACTCTTTTTTTTCCCCTAGCAACATGGGTAGGATTATTAACTCCAGGATGGAGTACATGTTGTTAAGGAGCTACCCCAATTTTACCTGCACAACTTTAAACCAAAATACATGATAAGAGAACCATGCTTCTAATTGGAAGTATAAACTTCTGTGGATGCAAATTATGTGAACAAAAAGTACATTTTTAATAATTTTTAATATCGTACAACATTGAGGTCAAAATACGCAAGAGGGGTTTTCCTAATAAAGGCTATATAAGAAGAAAATATGCTGAGTGAATAAACAATATTCAAATAAGTAGGAAGTGCTTAGGTGCAAGGAACCGTGAGAGAGCTACTAGAAAAGGCACCCCTTGTTTTTGTCCTTTGCTGAGTTGTCATAACCAAAGCCATTATCTTGAAATAGGACAAAGTAGGCTAGGTCTTGAACTGGCTAAAAGTCCAATATGCTCCTCAAAATAAAGGGAAACAACAAAGTGACCTACGAACTAATGGTAACACTGTGGATTACAAAATCTTCTATATCCTGGCATTCATTGGGAAAAGGTAAAGGTTGTCATTAGTTTCAAACTTTGATAAAAACATTAAAAATCTAAATTAGTTATAATACATAACTCCTCAATGTTGGAAAATATATAACAATCAACTAATAATCCATCTACTTCTATACATAATTAGATACTATATAAACATACACAGAGAATGGAACAAAGCAAACCATATTTTACCACATTTTCTTAAGTCTTCCAATTAAAAAGATTATAATATTAACAGTTTTATGTTTTATTATGTTACACTTTTCCTAATATAGTTTTAATATTTCCACATAACTTGGCCTACTTTATGTGATACAACAAAAGAAATAAACTGTTAATCATCTACAAATCATATGATTTCCTATAAAGAAAAGGCATACTATATTATGTACAAGTTGTTGTGATTTAAGAAAGAATTTTTAAGTTAAAATATTGAATTATAACATGTATAAAATACATAATTAGAGTTCAATATAGAAAAAACAACTAAGATACTAGAGATATAAAAGTGACTGTATAAAACGATTTAAAAATAAAGATGTTGAAAGCAAATATAAAGCAGATAGCAAAGACTTCATGCAGAAAATATAAAATATTAATCAAGGACATTAAAGATAAAACGAATAAGAGTGTTATAGATGTGGAAAGAAATGTTTTCACTTCCTAAAAGTATGAACTCTTCTCATGTTCATATAAGGACCCAATGAAATCTCAACCCAAGTCATGTTTTGTCTTTTTAAAGAGTTTGAATAACCAGGCAGGCACTCTACCACTAAGCTACTGTCTCAGCCTGATCTTGCCAGTAACCAACAGGAATATAACTGGACTACAGACTTGGTCAATGAGAGGGAATTCATGACTGGTACTGTAATCCTAGCCAACTCTCTGTGTATCTTGTGGTAATGGACACTAGTGGCTAAACTAATAATTCTTAGCTGCATTCTAAAGAGCTATCCTTCTATACACACAGAAAGTGTAGGTCACACACTTTATCAAAGAAACTTATTTTTTTAATCAGATGGAGACAATTGAAGAAATCCACAACTGACCAAAATGTAGAGAACAGATGAACATAGGATGCCCAACCCAAATTGATGTAAGTACGACACAACTCCCATCGCTAAGCACCAGGGAGCATCCCAAGAGAGGGTGCAAAATGATTGTTAGATCCGGGGAACCAGGAGATCCGGTGCAAGATAGTGTGATTTATATGTGAATGGGAACTACAAACATGAAATCTTGACAATGCGGTCACCTAAAATAGACTAACATAATGACAGCATCAGTTGACATACCAATGAGGATGTGAGAAATCTCAGAAGGCCCCATTCCTAGATGAAGATAGCTACAGGGTAGTAATGGCAGCTGAGAGAGGGAAAAATCTGTCTCTTCCAAGGAAAAGTCTGACAGCTTATCAGATCACAAGTTATCAGCTCTGAAAATCTATACATATGAGAAACACTAAATGGACTCAACAGGCTGTGCATGTGTACCTGCATGCGTTCGTGTGTATGTGTGTGTGTGTGTGTGTATGTGTGTGTGTGTGTGTGTGTGTGTGTGTGTGTGTGTGTGTGTGTGTGTGTGTGTAACAGTAATAATTAAATAAGATAAGATCATGAGTTAGGGAAAGAGTGAGGAGGACTTGAGAGTATTTGGAGGAGGAACAGGGATGACTTGAAATAATGTATAAAAATAAATATAATAAGGGATGAAGTAATTCTAAAAAATATTCAAAATTATATATCATATATATTATATATAATATTTATAAATATATAATAGATGATACACATTATATACAATCATGTATATGAATTATTGAAGACAAGGCTACCCAGTGCCTTTTAAAGAAAAAAAAACATGAGGATTCCTTATTAGACACTAAGACTATTAGTTAGTAGTATCATTATCACTATGACCAAATACATAACGGAAGCAAATTAAGAAAAGAAAGATTTATCTAACTCATAATTTCAGAAGCTATAATCCCCCATGCTGTAGAGAATATGGAACAGTTTACCTCATGGTGTACAGGGCAAGGTACATCTCACAGCACACACAGTCTATGAGTTCCTTTCTCCAGCTAGGTGACCCTCCTACAATTCAGCACCTCGAAATAATTCCATGCTATTATGAATCCACAAAGTGATTAGCTTATTCATTATCCTAGAGCTGCCATGATCTAATCATTGACTCTGCAAACACTTTTGTAGCACAAGCAGGGTGTGCTTTACTAATCTCGTAGGCATTTCTCAGTGCAATCAAGCTTATAATTAAAATTCAGCATCACACCAACATCATGAACAAATTCAGCATGTTTACCATAGGAGTAGATAAACTGCCCAGTACAAGAGCAGAAGTGAGCACTAACGTATCCAATGAAGACATGGAGTCTCCAGAATTGAAAATGTCAGGTAACTACTGTTTTAAACAATACATAAACATCAGTCACAGGTTGTCAGGCATACACTTAAAAAAGCAAAATTTTTCTACTGAGGGACACTTAGGCTGTTTCCATAGTGGCACTCAGAGGAAGAATAGCATGTTACCAAGAAGAGACTTGATACCCTATGAGCATATACAGGGGGAGGAAATCCCCCTCAGGAACAGGCATAGGGGAGGGTAATAAGAGGAAAATGGGAGGGAAGGAAGAATGAGAGGATACAAGGGATGGGATAACCATTGAGATGTAACAAGAATAAATTAATAAAAATTTAAAAAAATAAAGAGAAAACATTAAAAATGCAAAATTTTTATATTTTTGAAGAAACTATCATTTGACAAGTCAGTATTTCAACTTGACTGCTCTAAAGTTAGCTGAACAAGAACACCATTAGACTTGCCTAAGTCGGTGAGGAAAGTCCATGTGGCCTCAACACTACAAACAACAGAGGGTAACTAAGGAATGTTGAGGACAGAAAAGCATATCAATTGGTTGTCCAATACCAAGTGGCTAGCCTTAAAATTTGCAAACAGATAACATTCTATAGGCTGAAGAGACTGTATTTACAAATGTATATGTATATACATATATGCATGCAATGACAATTTTTAAAAAGAGGCTATGAATTTGAAAGAGAGCAAAAAGTATATGGGAGAGTTTTGGGATAGGAAAGGAAAAATACTGTGATTTTATAGTGATTTCAAAAATCAAATATATATACAAAAATCAAAGGAATCAGAAAATAACACATTCAATAATTTTTAAAACAGGAATATAAATTAGAAGAAAGCAAGCTTGAAATTATTAAAAATTAAATTTGTTTTCCTTAAATGATATAAAAAAAGAATATACAAATTGTATTGGTTATTCCTTACTATCAACTTAATGGAATTTAGATATCACTATAGAAATAAAACTCTGTGTCTGTTTGCCAAGAATTATTTATATTAAAATAGCTGAAGTGGGAAGTGATACCCTAGACATAAGCAGAGTTTTTCCATTGGCTGGTTGCCAGGAATGAATAAGAGGCAGAAAGGGAACCGAGTGTAGCTTTCAGCACTCTCCACTTCTTCACTGAAGATGCAGTGGGACTGGTTGCCTCAAGATTCTGTCCAGCGACTTCCTTGTAGGCCTAGCTGAACTCTGCTAACCATAATAAACCCTTCACTCCTTAAAAAGCCTACTAGCAAAACACTGAAATAATTAATGATTTACATTAGTAATACATGTAGGATTCATACAAATACTGCAAAAGCCATATACTTGATAGGAAAATGGACAAAGGCCCAATAACTCAAGAATAACTCAAGAAGTTATTTTTTTAAAGAATCAGATAATAACTTCCCTTAAGATGAGATAAACTATAATAAATTACATAAGAAGAGATAAGACAAACAGTATGCAACATATGTTTGTAAATGACAACACAACTTTTAACAGCAATTTGTATTATAGAAAAGTTTAAATATATATAGATTCAGAATTTCAGAAAAAAATTTTACAATTTAAGTAAACAGCCTAATGAAATGAAGATGTATAGCATATACGTTAGGTACTTTCTTCACTCATAAGAGCAAATACCTAACATGAGTAACTTAAGGGAGAAAGTTTACTTAGTCTCAGCCTTAGAAGGACAGTCAATGATGTTATAAAAACTATAGTGGAGTTCATGGCAACAGGAACATGTAGTTGGGATTATTCATATCCTAAAGTACCAGGAAAACAGTGAAAGCAAAATGCTGGTGGTCATTCAGCATACTCCATTTTTCATTTTTATTTAGTCTCCCAAGACCCATCGACATTCAGGATGGGTGTTCTTAGTTAAACCTCTCAGAAAACACCCTCATTTACATTCCAGAGGTGGGCGTCTTTATTACATGATTCTAGCCAGGTTAAAAATGAAGGTTAACCATAATATTATGTATGCTTGCATATGTGTGAGTGTGTGCACTTGTGTGTATACCTGTACAGTTATAGATACACACACATGTAGACAGAGGCAAGAGACAAACACAACCCAGAATATCCATGACAGTACAGTAATACCTAAAACAGTCAGATTTGTTATACATGAAAGTAACCCAGATTATATTTAGTAAGAGGATAGTTGATTAAATAATATTAAATATCAGATTATTATTAAAGTAAAAATGAATGAAATCAGATATCTGAAAATTGACAAATCTATTGAGGAAAGAAGTAATTCATCAAAATATACATGGTAGTTTTATGTATATTGTACATAAATAATAAAAAGAAAATATCATCCCAAAGTGAATATGCATGACACATTACTATAAGTCAAGGCAATCATTTTATGTACATATTTGTATAATTTTTTTGCACAAATCATTAAAATCAGTGAGAAAAAGAAATGCTTCAGAAATGAAAGGTTTATTGCAGAGTGATAAATCTACTGCACGTCGCCTTTATGTTTTAATTGTTCCCAGTTTCTACATGAGTTTCTGTCAGCTTCCCTTGCTAGGAGGAAGTTATAACCAGATATTAAAATTTGATTTTCTTCTGTTTATTTTACTACTGTCATGTGAGAATACAATTTTTACATATTAGAGATGTGGCTTGAGGGTTTGTACCATTTCTATTATGTTATATTATTTTAAATAGTAAATACATATCCAAATTTAAATATCATCTTAAAAAGAAAAATATTGATGAAGATTGTAATGATATGCAAATGCTGTTAAGTTTTCCTGGAAGAATCAAATCTGCCTTTAGTTGTGCTTTGTGTAATCTTATTTTATTGTACTTTACGAAAGCACATAGTTGATAACCCACATTCAGATACATAATCTTGAGAGATACGTTTTCAATGTTTGTCATGAGATTATTTCCCCATCTTCTTGGAAAATTTGAATGAACAATTGTCTTTCAAATATTTTTTTATAAAAATCACATATTTCTAATTATCACAAAAATGTAGCATAATGGAATAAACAACTAAAATGAGCAGGATTATTAAGTAAGTTACTTTGGCTTCCTTCCAAATAACATAATTTATTTGTAAGTGACTTGTACCTACCTGTTTAACTCATACAATGGCTGTTACTTAATGGTTTAATCATGATGGCATTTCTTTTTCACGTCATTTCAGTGCTATAACTTATTTTAGACAGTATCATTTGCATACAAGAATTTTCACTTTTATACACAAGCATATAATATCAAATGAAAGTTTGGCAATCTATTAGATGGAATGAAAACAGAAAAAGTATTTACTCACAAGGAATTTGAAATTTTGGTTTGACAATGAAGTTTCTCTAATAAAGCAAGAATAAATGTTTCTATGAGGCGGAAAAACAGGAACACATTAATGATTTAAACAAACTAAAATAAGACAGCCCCATTCAAGGCCCAGCTATTCCACTTCTTCGAATATACCTGAAAAACGCTCCACTACACAACAGGGACATTTACTCAATTATGTTCATAGCAGCCTTATTTGTAATAGACAAATCTGGAAACAACCTAGATGTCCCTCAGTTGAAGAATCGATAAAGAAACTGTGGTGCATTTATACTATGGAGTTCTAATGAGCTATTAAAAACAGAAATCTTGACATTTGCAGGCAAATGGATGGAACTAGAAATGATCATCCTGAGTGAGTTAACCCAGATGCAGAAAGATACACATGGTATATACTCACTTATAATTGGACACTAACCCAACAGGCGTGTCCTCTGAGAGTCTTCATTCAGTCGGAGATTGGGACAGATTGGGGGCTGGGACTTCCTATTGGGACTCCAGGTGAGAGAGGTATGGGAGAATGGGGAAATAGTAGGAACCATAAGGTCCAGGAGCCCTACAAGAAGACCATCAAGGCTGGTGGATCTGGATGCAAGGCAGTCTGCTCAAACTACTGTACCAAGCAAGGACAATACAAGCAGTAAGCTTAGACCCCGTATTCTGATTTAACCAATGGATAGAGCATCCTCCACAGCTGTGTGGAGAACAGAGACTGACTCTGACATGAACTCTGGTGCCCCCTATTTGACCACTTCTCCTTGGTGGGGAGGCCTGGTGGCACTCAGTGGAAGGGTAAGCAGACTATCCAGATGAGACCTGATAGGCTGTGATCATCTGGTGGGAGAGAAATCTCCTTCTGTCAAAGGACTAGGAAAGGGGAATAAAGTAAAAGAGGGAGGGAGAGGGAGAAAGGAAAGATAAAAGTGAGGGGATAACAATTTATATGTAATCTGAATAAATTATTTAAATAAAATTTTTAAAAATAACTCCATTCTTGAAAGAGAAAGTATAGAATTTTAGTAATATGTGGTAGAGTCAAATTTAATGCTGTTGAGTTTCAGAAATAGCTATTGCCTTTAGAAATGACAAGTCTTGACCACATTCACTGAAATTATCTGTTTTACTGGTGAATATGAATATTCTAATTATCAGTGCTCATATTCTAAAAGTAACACATCAACTTTTAGTTTGCACTTAAATAAACCCATGAAAATGTTAGTGAAATTAACATGCATTTGGACATATACCGTAAGAGCTATATAACATATACATCATATATATATAGATATAGTATGTCATTTATAATGGTATAATTATAATTAATGTTATAATTAACATTACCAAGATAAAGCTAGATTGGAAATAATAAACAGAAATTTCCCCAAATTATAAATGAAACAGCCCCATAGAACATTTCACAGCCAGGTTCTCCGTGCTGTGGGTCTGTTGGTTCCAGTTACCACCAAGTAGAATATGGTAAAGGCAGTCCACAATTCTAATCTTGCAATTCCCAACATTTGAATAAATGAGTTTCTTGGTCAGAAACATCTGATAATATTATGTTAAAGAACGTGCTCTTTCAGAAGAGTGAACATTCATCTCTACGAAGGACAAAAGGAGTCCAAATATGAAGTATATGTATTTGAATTATATTGGAGAGAATGAAATTGTGACTGCCTGATGCTTTGATGTGCCTCCAGGGGCACAGGAGAGACAGATGTACCTTCAGGTGTCTCTGGTCTAAGCACATGACTGATGTAATTGATTGAAAATGCACTACATGATACTTGCTGTCATATTAGTAAGTATGCTTCTTTCCCTATCGTGGGTTTTTCTGTGAGTTTTAATCCTTCTCTAAGACTGTAAGTTGTTTAATTGTGGCTAATATGGTTCTTAGACACCTTAAAGTGTACAGCTTATGTCTACTGGGTTTATAGCCACACGATTGCAATCCAAATGATATATGTAACCACTCTTTAGTATCATGTCCATAATAAAGTTATTTAATCTTTTGTCTGAAGTTGCCCCATTAAGTTTGGCCTGGTGCCTGTGAATTGGGAGGGAAAGAGAGAAAAGCAATTATTTTTATTTTTATGCAATACAGTTAGGCTCAGTTGCAAAAGAATTATGAATGAACTCAATCATTTGATATGATTCAGTAATTGCTCTACAATAATTAATAATTTTGATTTTCTATTTCTAGTATTTCTTTCTGCTTTTATGTCCACATAGTTTCAATCCCAGTACTGAATTTTCTTTAGTCTGAAATCACTTTAGCTCCTTTCCAAGTGAACAATGGTTTCCTTTTCTTCTGTCTTTTAGCTTTCACAATAGAGTCTGTAGCGCTGAGGCCATCCCAGCCTCCATGGTTATGAGGACAGCACTGGTGCCTTCCTTCATCATCCCACAAGGGTTATCAACCTACTCTTTCTCTACTTCAGGTACAAGTGTTTCTTCTGGGCCAATTATCCTCTTATCTTTGTGCTCTGAAGAATTGGTTTTCACTCCCAGATATTTTTTCCCTTAGGGTAAGTTTTAAGACTAGGTCATTTTGCTTATTTCTTCACCCTCTTTAATACTAGATTCTACAGCCTTTAGGGAGTTCTCAACTTCATATAGAATTTGACATTTAAATTATTTTCAATTCTGAGGCAATTGTTTACCTGCTGTTTGTGAAGTACCAGCAGGTCATCAATTCAAAAACAGACATGTATGTCACCTAAAGAAAGAACTATAGTTGTATTTTGCAGATACCCTTGCAATTATCTTGCCAGTGAGATGACCAAGTATAATGCTTTGTCTCACTTATAAACTTGTACCTATAATATACAATATATACATACGTACATACATACATGCCCACACACACACATATATATATATTTATAATCTATAATAATGATAATGATATTGTAAGAAAAATACCTTGTTATGAATAGAAAATGCTTTTCTTAATTAAAATTGACCATTTGTAATTTATTGACTACACTCTAATATTCTTTCATCTTTCTAGCAACACTAAAGGTAATTGAGAATTATATATACAGAAAGTGACTCTTTATGAAAGTTACCTCTATATACTGACTTTTGTCTAAATAACATTAATATTTTGTTAGGTAAGATTCACCATTATTATAAATCCATTTGTAAAATGGAAGGTTGACATGAGCATGAAAGCTAGAAAATAGGGATACATGTATAATGAATTTTTGACCTTACTCAACACCTAGTGAGAAGACACTGTGGGTATTCTGTAAACTCAATGCAGTCTCTGTTGGTGATGGCTTTGGGAAAGGCATCTGATAGGTATGTGCATATTGGGAGAAACTATCCCCTGCTACTAAGAGTAGAATTCAAGACAGAGTAGAGGTATTCAATGGCATCAAAGTATCTACATACCTACCCACTTAAGCAGAACATAAATACAAACTAGCTAAAAAAAAAATAGCAAGGATATAACAAGGACTGGCCTTGTTCTAGGCCAACAGGTGTGATTTCCATCCCACCCACACTGCTGGTTGTGCTGCTATGATTGAAATGCTGTAACATTTTTCCCTGTAGGGTGAGATTCCGTTTAAGTAGTACTGAAGTAAGATGGAAGCAAAGTCCGGCAAATTCTGTACAAAGCTGCAAACAGAGGTAGACAGGTGTGCTTCAGACTGACTGCATCGATTGTAAAAGAAGTTATCATGTCTCCCTCATAAGCGACTGGACACCACGTGACAAGGTCAATGGGAACACAGAATTATTGACAGTGGAGTTAAGTTTCTAGCTAAGGTAATTTATCTCCCAGAATATACCACACAGTGGTAAGTTGCAACGGATTAATTTATTTTGTCTTTCCCTGTCTGGTCCTCCCTTGCTGTCCTCCACTGTCTTCTTCACAATTAAAAAGTAGCTTGCTGTTGACATCCTGGCTCTGCCATAGCCATAGGCTATACAATCTCTAAAATTATTCTGCACACTCATTGAAAAGAAAATACTTTACACTTTGTAACAGAACCCTTGGCTAATTATTTTAAGACACTAATATACCTATAGGTGTTCCTAAAATATTTTCATGTAAAGAAAATTTTGAGCACCTAACTGTCCAACATTAAACACTGCTAAATGAGACATGGACCCTGCCTTCAAATTAATTCATAATTTAATAAGAAGGTAAACAAATGAGCAAACTATTATAAAGTAGGCCACATATAAAAAGTGGAACTATGATAACAAAGAGAATATAAACACCTTTGGTGTTCAGACTTCCCTCCTCCTCGTTCCTTAATTCAGTTCATTTATTTGTGGCAAGTTCTTATGTGCAGCCCAGTTTGCCCTTGAGGGTGCAGGTGTCCCCTTGCATTAACCTTTGTCCAGAGTACTGGCATAGGGTGAGCCTTCTCGGTTTGAAAATTTTTGGAGAAGAAGATGTCAGACATGTGTTCATGATGATGAACAAGAAATATCTTATTAGTGTGTACATGACGATAGTCTAGGCAGCAAGTCCAGAGATAACACAGTTTACTTAAGAGAATTGGTAAGCATAGTGCATTGAATACTGCCTGTTGAGTCAAGTGTGAATCAAAGTGAGTCAGGAAAGACAAAATAATGTGAGGTGATGTGGAGACTTAGATGCTATAGTTAAATGCCTGACATTAACAAGTCGGGAGATAGAGCACCATAGGTAAAGCATACTGAATTGTCTCATCTTCCTCCAAATTAATATTATGGAATCCTCACTGCTAAGGAGATTATATTAGGAAAAGAAACTTTAGGAAGATAAGTAGTAAAAACTAAGCGAACTCATGAATATAGTCCTAATAGGACAAGGACAAGGACTTGATAAGAATACATACATTCATGTATGCAGAAACGAGCACTTGAGCACTTAGTGAGAAACTCAATATGTCAAGAAGAAAGCCCTCACCAGAGTGTAGCAGACTAGAACTATGATGCTGAACTTTAAGATTATATAATTCTGAGAGTTATTTTCTATTGTTTAAGACACCTAGTTTGGGTATTTTGTTATAGTATCACAAACATATTAGGACAGTGGTCTCGAGTAACAAGGGAGTGGCCCGAACAGCCATATACCACAAGAAGAGACTGCTGTTAGGATGAGTAGACAGCACATTGTATAATAGAGTAAGATGGGCAGTAGGAGGATCACTGAGAGACCAGATGCTCAGTATCCAAATAACAAGTGAGTAGAGACACAGCCAAGACATGAGATCAAGAACACACATCGCATTAGGTAGAACACCTTGTATATTTAGGTAACCATTTGAAATTGCAATGACAAATTTCTGTGTTGTTCTCTGGTTCATTACAAGAAGAGTTTTAGAGTCAATGCTCATTTTGTTTACAATCTGGATCTTCTTAATTGGGAATTAACTGAAAGTTGCAGTGTGTTACAGAAGGCTGAAAGGAAATGTAATGGTGAGTACATTACAACTAATCCTTCAGTGTGTGTCCTCCCCCTTTGAAGGCTGCTGAGCCTCTGCCCATCAGACTCATTCTGGGAGAAATGATGTGAGTTCAAATTTCAAATGTCAGAAGTGCTTGATCTCATGTTTGGTGTTTTAAATATGAAGGAGATCTTAATATGTTCTTCCATCACAGCAGATGATTATCTATTGAGTATGGGAGCCTTCTGGAGAAGACTGGCAGAGTTGATGTTTGCAGCCAGCATAAGCTAACCAGGAAAGAAAATCAATAAAACAGGAATTTGAACTCCAACAGGTTGAGTGTGAGGTGACTGTGGGCTCCGTTTAATAGCTTTTTAGTTAGAGTTTAGATCTAAATACTAGTTTAGAAAACTGCTCTGAAATTATTAGTATACAATTTGTACCCTTTTAAAAGAATAGTTTGTAGCATAGGAAGAAAGAAAAGATTACAAATTTCAATCTTAATAACAAGAATCTAGAAAGGAACCCTGTCTCCTTGTGATTCTTGATACTAGGGTTGCTAGATTGTGCATAACATTCTGTTTTGGGGAATAGGGAAACTAATTCACAGGTGTAACCTAAATCCTCACAACATTCTCTGCTGTCAGGTGCTCTCTCACAGGAGGAAGTCAACTGAGTTTGTCTTGGGTAGCCTTTATTACCCTGAGGTATGTTCCCTCTAATGCTGCACTCTCCGGGAGTTTTATCAAGAAGACCTGTTGTATTGACTTACGCATGCTGTATCATCTTTGTTCAGTTGACCTCTGAGCATGCCACTTTCCTAGAGAGATTGTTGACGTCTCTCCTTAAATGTGAGGGATTTTCACCTAAAGAGTTTACCTATAAATGTCCTTCACGTCGATACTGCTAACAGATGTAATTTTTGACAAGTTGAAGCTCTATCACTTGTGGCAGTTTGAGAGCCAGTTGAGTCACCATTATTGATGTGTTTCATCAATTAGTCATTTGCAAAAACAGCACAGGGAGTACTATTTTATGTGTACTTATCAATTAGACACCTAACTTTGTGAATTGAGCTCCAGTAAAAGCAATTATGCATTTATTTTTAAAGAAATATTGCAAAGATATTGAGTTCTCTAAAAATTATAATAGCAAGGATTTTGTAAATATAGAAGAAATTTAAGTGCCCGATGCTAGCTTAGGAAAGAATTAGACAAGAGCTCCACAAAATGTCTTCATAGGTAAAGGATACTAAACTATTTGAAAATAAAGGCACAACAATATGAAGATTCACAAGGAGAAAATATAAAGCATTTTTTCTAATGAAACAAAATATACTTAACTGTACATGTGGCATATAGTTACCTGTAATGCTGCATTGGAACACATATTTGATAGTTGGGTATATAAAATTTCAAATAATATACAAAGTGATATAAAGGACTTAATTAACATACCCATTCTGAGATATATAATTCATTATTCTACGTAGTTAAGACCTACAAACAATAGATGTACAAAATTTGAAACTATACAATTATGAACTAAAAATATACTAATGTATATATTTCTCAATAAACTTGTAGTCACAATAGGACCACAGTATATTATAACAAATAATTTTTAGATGTCCTTTTCATAGATAAGGGAATGGCACACACATGTTAGATTGTTTTCTCTAAATTAACAACATACTGAAAGCAGGGTTTGCCTCCTGTGGCATGTAGTATTTTACTAGGAAGAACCGGGTAACACAGTGTAGAGTGAAGAATCATTCGAAGTTGACTCAGAATGTTTTATAGGAAATAAGAAGGGCATGTTTAAATTACTTATAAGAGAAAGTGTCCTAAAAGCAAGAGCAATTTAGCAATGAAATAGCTACCCAAAGAGGTCATTGAGGAAGCATCAATAAGGCATTCCAAAGGAGATTAAACATAATTCTAAAGGGAGTAATATAAGTGTCTGGCAATAACATGCTCTAGGTACAGAGGTCTGAATACAATGACCTGTCATATTCCCCACAGCCCTGGTGTCTATGATTCACGTAAAATAATCATGAGAGCAAATAGAGATAAGGTGAGCATCAAAGAGGAGACACAATGAGACAAAATAAAACTGGACTACAGAAGTGGCATGGCAGCATGGAAGAAAGCAATCCTATTTTGAATGAAGACCCTATTAAGCGTGGTCTGGTGGCGTCCTGCTACTTTCTCTACAGAAGCTATGGAAAGTTACTCCACCAAAAGACACAAGAGTTTAAAGAAAATGTGCAGTATATAACATAATTGCAGTGTGATTTTTAAATCACTGAAGGCATACATGAAACACAAGCAGAAGGGAGGAATTTTCACAAAAGGTAGTCAGGCCTAACTCCCAGTGCCTTCAGCTAATTATGGTTTGTGTTGGCAACAACAATGACATTGCAATCTAGAATCATAAATGTAAAAGATGCAGATGTACTTGTAAATCCCAAAATGTCATAGGCTGGTAAGTGCTTGGTATACAAGCTTGAGGACCCGAGAGTGAGAGAGTGATTCTGAAATCCACATTGGAACTTATAGATTGGTGGCTCACACTCCAGCACAAGTGGGAAACAGACAGGAGGATCCTGGGACACCATGGCCAATGAGTCTATCATGATTAGTGATGTCCAGGCCAGTCAGAAACCCTGTCTCAAAAATACCAGTGGACCACTCCTGAGAATGCCACCAGAAGCTATCCTCCGGCCTTCACATACTTTAAGTGCACATGTGTCTGTATGAGTTTCCCCATCCCCATTACACACACATTCTCTCTCTCTCTCTCTCTCTCTCTCTCTCTCTCTCTCTCTCTCTCTCTCTCTCTCTCTTATTTTTCTGTTTTATCATGTATCACTCATGGAAGAAAATACACAAAGAATGTTATTAATTCTTTAAAAGAAAGAATAAAACTTATTTAGGGGAATTTAATTTCAATATTTTTAAACTATGAGATTCTTTATGGAATTCACAGTTTTTATTTTATTCAACAAATAATTTGGGGACCTTTTGTATATCCTTGCCAATGATAAAAGATAAATAAGAAAAAGGAGCCTATAATTATACAATGTATTTAGCAATTTATCATTTTTATTCCATTCTATAGAGCATTTCCCATTATAGGGGCTATAGATTTTGTTCTTGGCTCTGGTTAAGAGTAGCTTATAAGTACTATATTTTCCCATTTTTAATTAAAAGGAACAGTTGTACTGGTTGTGTGGGCTGAGGCATCAAAGGGGAAAGAGTAAAAATTGTTTTTACAATGTTATACTTTTCAGACTCATTTAATCACCTCTGTTAAATTTTATGTGTAGCTTAAAAGACCCAGAATAGGACTACAGACAAAATAACACTACTGTCACTTTATATGTAGTGTTTTAAGGGAACAAGTGGTTCTGTGATACTTTCACCCAGAAAATTTACACTTATTCTACATATTTTAATCTTTAACTTAAAAATCAATTAATATTATTTTTAGTTATAAGTCAACTGACAATTAAAAGATAGATGTAAACAATTTGAAGCAAGACACACAATGAATGATAAAATTAATAACACCTGAGTTTGTTCCTCACAGAAGGTGAGTGCATATGTACATAGCTCAGCTTCCTTAAGATTAATGAGTATGCTGTGGTGATGACTAGTCATCTGCTCTGTCTTCTTCAGGAAACATCTCAACAATGTGGATAATAGTAATTCCAACTTGTGATTTTTTCCCCTTTAACAATTATAACAATCAGTAGAATTGAGATGACAACATTAAAAACTGGACACAAAATTATATACCATTATGCAGATTAAATGAGTACCACCTAATGGATGCTATGATTTTTTATGCTGTTGTTGTTGTTTTTGAGACAAGGTCACTCCGTTGTGTAGCTCTGGCTATTCTGGAACTAAGTATTTAGACCAGGCTGGCCTCTAACTCATGTCATTCTCCCTGCCTCTGACTCCCACATGCTGGGATTGAATATGTGTGCCACTATGTGCAGTGCTAGGAGGAATTTCAAGGCTCGTGAAAGGGACTGCACTGTGTGTTCAACATGCTTATGCTGAAGGGCTAACATCTTCAAACTGTGACTCTGTTTGGGGATAGGACTCTAAAAGAGATGAAATTTTAAAAGTGTAATTGGGAAAATCATCTAATCAAATATGACTAATGTCCCTGCAAGAAGAAATTAAAACACAAACATATATCAAGGGTAATTCAGCTATCCACACAAAAATAAAGTGAGTTCAGAATTTCTGTGATATGTCTATCCTCTCAAATGTAAAGACTCTTGTTTAATTCTGCCTAATGTGACCACATTCTAGATAATTCTGACTTCTATACGAAAAATGAATTCAAATCAAGCATACTGATTTTGAATTAAAGTACATTTTCAAAGCATTCTTGATCTCCTGGAAATTTAAACTTTGACTCAACAAAGATGCCCCCTCACCCAACAATGGATATTGGAAGAAATGTTATACATATCCCCAAAAGACAATATATTGCAAGCATTTTGGAATTGTTCCTTTCCTCAAGTGGTGTTGGGGTCACAAAGATCTTTTTGTGCAAAGATCACTAATGAAACCAGGAATGGTAAAAATACAAGACCTCTCTTCAATGGAAGAGAAAAAAAAACACCTGTTTTCCTGCCCGGAAAGCTGCAAGTAGATATTGGTAATGACCTGGTAACCTTTGCTCTCTGTGGCAGCAGACCTCATACACCTTGTGCTATAAAGGCAAGCTTCACTCACACTGTTTATTTCAGGCTCTTCTCTCCCTAGACTGTTATCTTTAGCTTCCAGTAAATAGAACCCATCCTTAGGGCAGATGTCACATATATTTTATGTGCTGCTATCTCAGTCATAGACCACATTAGAGTCTAGGCCTCTTAGCTATAAAGCTCGCCCTATGGTCACATGTACTTTGTACAAGGAGTTTCTAATTAGTCACACCTTAAGCTTTATTGTGCACCTGGAATGGGAATGATTGTTGCTGGAAACATTTTCCCAAATGGTACTGTGCTTTAAGTACGCTTACAGTGAAACTCCTGGCATCAGACTCCCAATGTCTGCTCCTGGTTGACAAAGTAAATCTGAACCAAGTATACATTCTCGTCCCTTTGCAGTTGATTCTGTGCCTGGATACAGGAAGAGCTCTCTCCTCCCTTTCCTTCTCCCTCTCACCTCTCCCTCTCACCCTCCCTCTCCACTCTCCCCTCTCCCACTCTCCTCTTTCTCTCCCTCTCCTTCCTCTTATTTTTCTTTTTATTTATTTATTTATCTCTCATACAATACATATCAACCACTTCCTCTTCTACCCCCTCTCCTTTCATTTCTTCCCCTACATTCTTTTTCCCCCAGATGTACTGTTCCTCCATTTTTCTGTTCTCAGCTTCTCTGTTCCCAGAAAAGACTAGGCTCCCGAGTGATATCATCAGAATACAGCACAGCAAGATGGAATAAAATAGACACAAACCTACATATCAGTGCTGGTCAAGGCAACCCAGTAGGAGGAAAAGGGTCCAAAGATCAGGCAAAAGAGTCAGAGACACTCTCACTTCCCCTGTTAGGAGTCCCCAAGAGACACAGAGCTAAGCAACCATAACATGTATGCAGAAGACCTAGCAAAGACCCATGCAGGCTCTCTGATTGTTGTTTCGGTCCCTGTGAGCCCCTATGGGCCCTGCAAAGTAGCTTCCCTTAAAATACATTAACACACAGAGCCTGTCTGTTGAGGCATACAATGTTATCAGGTTATTGGGCTTGAACATCTGGAATGAACCCCACTGTTTATTTATGAATCCAGCTGAATATTAAACACAAAGAAGAAAATAATGTAACATAAAATCATAGAATCTATTAGGAAATTTATACTGAGTAGTTAAATTCAGAAAAAATATGTTTGAAGGTCATATAACTCAATTAATAAAAATAATTGACTGGTCTTAGGTTTGGTCTTCTAATGTTTTTATTATTCTCATGTTCAAAGCTCTTTCTAAAGCTCAGCTTATATTCACAAATGACTATAACCATGTAAAACTATTGTACATGAAGGTATGTGTAGTACCAAAAATGATTTATAACTGCTCACAACATAACTGTGACATTGACTATGATAACCTAAAACAGCCCCAATAAGGATATTTACATCAGAAAAGCTTAAAAATCACCTATTCTTAATACTACACTGTTAGTCATCAATCATTTATTATGACACAACTGGAGATTTTTAATAATAAAATTTGTTCATAAAAAGCAATTTTCCAGTTTTTTTAACAATTAAAATACAACATTTGTAAGGATGAATACAATAAGAAGTGTATACATATTCATTAAAATGCCAAAATGTTACAGAAAGACATTAACGAATGCATGTTATATATTTGGTGTAAAATCTAAATATTAAAAAAAGCCAAAAAAAAAACCCCGAAATTTAGTGCAGTTTTTAAAAAAGAGAGTATTTATTGTTTGCTGATAAACATTTATTTCTTCTGTTTAAAAAAAAAGACACACAAATACTATTCCTAGCTTGTTTAACCATTTCCCCGATTTTATTTGGGCTCCTACACAGGTGTTATTCATCCCAAATCAGCCATAATAAACCTTCAGAGAACAACACTGCATTTCCTTTAAAGGGGATTCGGTAAGTTTTTGGTTGCGTTCTTGTACTATAGGGGGTTATTTTCAATGGGAGTTGGTAACAAGTTATTATTGGTCTTATTTGGAGAGATAACAAGGTTGGACTCAGGGATATATCTCTTTTCCTTTATCTTCCATTGTTTGGTTTGGATATAGAGGCTGGAAAAAAGATGGGAGGAATATAGAAATATATAGGGAAGATGGAACAAAAAGTAGATTAGTAAATTTACTCTTTAACTTAATGCCTCAATTGTCACTCACAAGGTTATTTTTAATTCACTAGTATACAACTTTGTATATAGATGCAAAATAAGTATAATTCTAGATACATTGGTATAGAATTCAAATGTAAAATTATTCTTCACACACATTATATATATATATATATATATATATATATATATATATATATATATATTTCTACTCTAATGTGAGGTATTGTACCCATTTAACTCACTTATGATGCATGATTTACTTCTAATACTTTGAAAGTGCTATTTGCAGGATGTTTAGAATAAATAAGTTATACAATTTGTTAGTTGATCAAATCATGGTCCTATCGGTTACATGTCTATTTTTAATCACAAGAATATACATCTTCAGTGCAACAGATTGATATGATTCTATAGAAAGGTAAGGTAAAATAGTTAGATAAGGTCTTCAAAAACCTCAGAGTCATACAGAATATAGCATTTAAAATGTGTTTATTATTTTATTTTTTTTACTTTATTAATTTATTCTTGTTGCATCTCAATGGTTATCCAGATTCACTGACAATGAGACAGGTTAACTCCTGGCAACACCCAGCCTACCTCAAAGAGGATGATGAGCATCAAAGAACCTCCTTATAGAGATGGATTCAAGTGTGCCATACCAGCAGCTGGGCAAAATGTCCTCCTTTCTACCACCGACAAAATTCTTCCTAAAAGGAGAAAGCTTGGATGCAGGCAGAGTTGATGGCCAAACTCTGTCAATATAGGGTAAGCAAGTCCTCAATAGTTCCTGTCTCACAAATATTTCTGTCAGATATATTAGACCAGAAGGTTGAAGATGATGCTCCAATGTTATAGAGAGTTTGGGGTGACTATGTAGGTAGCAAGCTATCTCTACCATCTTCTCATTTGGAAATCTACTAAACTGTACTCCTGGTATACTGAGGTAATCAATTTTATTTCTTCTCAAGTCTCTGAAGGGGTTGAAGAAAAGATAGTTTAGCTCTACAGTTAAGCATAGTTGTTAGGGGTAAAGATGATTTTAGGTCTAGAAAGATGTTTTAAGTTGGCAATGACGAGCTATGATAAATACTGATTTACATTCAGAATTTTAGACACACCAAAATAGAAAAGATGTTTTCTTCAGGGCTCTCAAATGCAAATAGCCAAAAGACTAAGAATGTAACATTTATATAATTCATGATTGTTTCATGGTACTCCTTGCTGTAGGTAGTTTATTGTATATATGTGTAATAATAAAAATGTATATGTAAAAATAAAAAAAATATTTAATAAATAAAAAGAAAATTGTAATATGGAAAAAAAAGAAATACAAATAGAAAGAATACATGATGACAGCAGAGATCATTGATCTCTTGTTAAGATGGTTTAGGAACTGGATTTATTAAAGTGATTGATAATCGAAGGGATGACTATAACTGAGTGCAACGCACAATAGAAATAGGAGAGATATTTACATCTGTTATATAAATTTGGTGGGTTTTCTATGTCCAGGAGGAAAATCATAACACTACATAATATAATAAATGGAAATTTTGAGGGAAAAGTAGTTAGGTGCTAGTCCCATTCCACTGTGCCCATTCTTCTGAAGAATCATGCCTCACAAGAGTCAATTACAAATCAATTGACCTTGTATACTTTTGGCCTTAAAACAATACGCCATGTCTGTTGACAGATGTTGACCTCATTTGGTGACCCTTTCAGACAAGACTGAACATGGCCCCATCTTCTGGGTTTGTGTTGTGAGTATGGCAGAGCAGAGAGAATCTGTCTCTGATCTGTAAGGAACACTAGGGAGCCTTTATTTTAAGACCTTCTTGGAATAGTGGCTTTCACTTCTCGCTATCATCAAATAAGTACGTAGGATAACATTTTCCTTCTTATGTTCATTGTGAAGCATGCACACTGTCCTTCCATGTCCTTATATAAATACAGAGTACACACATTTAATTTTTTTTTTACATAGTGTCCTTAAAGGCAGAAGGAGATTTATCCTTGCCAGTTTGCCTCTCAGGATTAAAGGGAAGATCTTCCTGCAAACAGCACAACAGCCACCACTTTTAATAAATAGATTTTGTTCCTTTATTTCAGGGATGTGTTGAGAGGTTGACTAATTCTGCTATTACCATGATAGGAAATTGTATTGGCTGTGTATTGTCTGACTCTCTCTTTACTTGAGAAATATACTAGATCTAGTTCCTCAACACATATTTTCAATATGAGATCATGTTATACATACTTAGTGAGTAAATTTAAAATAAATTCAACATACCATGAAACAGAAGGTTTTTTACATCCTAATTAAGAGAATTCTTTCTTGCCATTAATGTTAAAAGTTGAGTATATGAAATATAACATTGAAATACACATAATATTTTTAATGCAGGACAGGACACATTCACTGTACTCATAAGCTCTTCACCCTCTTGGTTACATACCTAAAACCAGCACATGATTGAGCCAGTCAACATTCCACCATTGTTAGTGAATGTGCCCAAGTGGCTCTAACTCTAGTTGAGGAGCTTTTGGCAGTTGATGACGGCTGGTGCAAGAAGAGTCAGTTTTCTTCAGTGCTCTGAAAGATGCTATGTTGCCCTGGCCCAGGAGATGGTCATAAACCCATGGACATAGAATAGAACTAATTGAAATCAGTCAGTTATAAAAATATATAAGTATTACGGTGAGTACATGAAGTTGAGAAAGTGGGTTCAGGAATTAATAGAAAGGAAGAACTGATGAGAATGTATGCTTAATATATATCATATATATTCGTGTGTGTGTGTGTGTGTGTGTGTTTGAAATTCTCAGAGAAAAAATGAAGTACTCAGAAAAATACATGCAACAAGACAATTGGCTAATATCCTTACTTTATAAATTAAAATGGGAAATGCTAAAGCTAGTTACAGAATAATAAATTCATGTGTGTGTGTGTGTGTGTGTGTGTGTGTGTGTGTGTGTGTGTGTTTATGGAATAAAGCATTATGAAAACTACCTGGATCTCCTCACCATGTGTACTTAGAGTTTGAAAATATATGGTTAATGTTGTCTTTAGGACTCAGTTTCTTTGAACTTCAGCACCTTAATGTGTCAAATGCAGATCTCTGCATTGAAACTTGATTCAGTAACTGAAGACTCTGTTTATATAAAGGCAGTCCAATTCATTCTCTCTCTCTCTCTCTCTCTCTCTCTCTCTCTCTCTCTCTCTCTCTCTCTCTCTCTCTCTCTCTCCCCCCCCCCCGTGTGTGTGTGTGTGTGTGTGTGTGTGTGTGTGTGTGTGTGTGTGTGTGTGTATAAGATGGGAAGAGTAAGAGAGTAGAAAGAATAGGTAGCAGGTAACCTTAAAATGCTGAATTCCTAATCTCTAGTTTATTTACTCATTCTCATCCGTGATGACTCAACTCTTTTAAGTGAGGTCCTGTAATGAACAAAAGGGGCAGTTCCTTAGATGTTTGAATATAAGATATAAACATTGTCTGAAAATAATGGCATCAGAGTAGATACAATAATAAAAAATAGAGCTGATGAGATGTCTCACCATGCAGTCAAGCCTGGTTACCTGAGCTTATGCCCTGGGACTCATATGGTGAAAGGAGAGAACACACTTCTACAAATTGTTTTCAGTCCTCCGCATGCGCACAGTACACAAATACACATGCACACACATGCTTGTGTATACACACCAAAAGAAAGACACACACCCTCACATACACACACATACACACACACTAAATAGAACTAAACATTTAAAAGAAAATAATAAGCAATATATGAGAACTGTAAAATGGTTTACAAACAGGAGTAGGAAGGAAATGTTCCTACTTGGGACCCCAAATGTTCCTACCTGGAATCTTACTTGCAATAAGAGTATGCTGTATGATTTGTGTGGAGGAATTCTGCAGTCCTAGCCCTCGAATGTTTTGGATAGAGTCCAAAAATAGCGAGTTTCCCTCTGAAAAACAACAGTAAAAGTGATCCTTGTCCAAAACTTAAGGATGGAGATAAATTAGTTAGAAAATTAACTATAATTATACATATAAAAATCTAACAAAATTTAAGAACTAAAGCTATTGACATAACTCACATATCGACAATTTCTTTCTGGCCATAAAATGATGTGTCATATGTTATAACTTGGCATTTAGGGTGGGTCTCAGAGAATTCATACCTTATAATGGTAGGAAATTAAGGGAAAAGTAATTTGTGAGAGCCCCCTGGATTTACTTTTAAACGAATACTAATTTACAGACTTATTGATTACTATAGACAATCGAAGTATCAATAATACTTTAAAGATCACCCCAAGACCTCTGAACAGGCGCACTTCTGCCTTATTGATAAGACTCTCGATAATAAAGCTATTCAGATGTGCTATGTGTGAAATGTGTTTGCTTCTTTCCTAATTTATTGCGTTGATAGACAAAAACTCATACAGACAACAAAACAAAACTGCTTGTGTGTTTATTGCTTTATATCTGGAACTGTAGCCCTTTGTTTTATAGCAACGATGCAGTCACAGATGAAGAAAGAAAGTGTCACGTGGGCATGGAGTGCTTACTTGCTACAGATAAACAAACCAATTTTAGTCAAATAAAACTGACCTAACTCTGTGCTAGGATCCCAGACTTAATAGCCACTCCAATTTTCTCTGACATTTAAAAATTACAGAAAAGGGAAATTCTTAAATGTCACCTTCCTCATAATCTTTTCAAGTTTTGCCACTGAATTCCTAACTCCTCTTCTGATCCCCACCCTCAAGTGGCTTGTAAGCATAAAAGCACCTGTGAATGTGGCATTCAGTAGAGGAGCCAGAAGATGTGCCACGACATGGTGTGGAGGCCAGCACAGCCTAGGCAGATCCACCATGTTCCCAGGCTATGCTCCCTAAAAGGCTCCTCAGAATCCTTCAACTGAATGGCTTGTGCGTTTAAAATGTGGAGTTGATGACATGAGAGAGTCTGAGTGATGGGCCCAAAATTCTGTTCCCCACACTCAATTTTCCTCAATTCACCACTTGTCAATCGATTTTTTTTGGCTACTTCTATTGTGGCACGTTTGCCTTTCTACTAATGTCTGGTTCAAATAAGAGCAGAAAGCACAGTGATTCTAGTGCGGTTGGAGTGGTGAAGAATGAAACAAGGAAACTAAAATGATGATGGAGAAAAAAGAAAAATGGGAGCCAAAAAAAGACAAAAGAGGAGAAAGAGGAAGGGAAGAATGGGCATAAGCTTGACTGAATTCCTCTTATTGGCCCATCTCTGGGGTTGTATACAAAAAGGACCACACCACTGGGATGATTTGTTTGGTCCTGTTTTACATATAAGTGACCAGACTTGGGGTTCAAAGACATGAGCACCTTACATGCCATGGTACAGCAGCTACTCAGTGATAGACCTGGATTCACACCCATGCTCTATCTCTCTCAGACAAACTTAGTCACTGTGTGTAAGTGGCTCCCAAAGGCTGCAGTGGCAGCTCTAACAAAATTCTATTTACATTTTTAAAATTTACATAACTATTCTCTGACCGGAAAGCACTACTTATTCCACAGGATTTATTGAATGCCTATCAATATAATTTCTGTTAATCTATACATGATAGTTTCATATTAAAGTACTCTAATAGTGATAAATGGCCTCAGTAGCTTTTCTTGGGGTTTTATGAATTTAGTTCTCATAAGCCTCTTTTGTAAAATGATAAAATAAAGACCCCATTCAGTATTTTTCTAGCATCAATGACCAGGCATATTCTTGGGTGCA
Organism: Acomys minous; assembly: GCF_964271855.1. Lineage (NCBI taxonomy): Eukaryota > Metazoa > Chordata > Mammalia > Rodentia > Muridae > Acomys > Acomys minous. The sequence continues at coordinate 98,790,340 of NC_140491.1, forward strand.
ATTTGTATATGTGTCTTTAGGTGCTCACACACTCGCGCGCGTGTGTGTGTGTGTGTGTGTGTGTGTGTGTGTGTGTGTGTGTGTGAAGGTCTTTGTATGTGGAGGATATATTCTAAAATCACACACTTCATCACTTCAAAAATGATCAGTGTTGGACAATATCTCACTCAATCCATTTTTTCTGTTCTATATTCTGAGGAATCCCACACACTATTTTCAGGCCTCACTTTTATCACTTTTTGACGGACAAAAAATATTATTTCCCTACAGTTTCCTTAATTCATAAATATAATAATTATTATTATAGAGAGTATCAGATAATGCTATAAAAAGAATAAAATGAGACTAAAACCTGAAACCTTATTTTCTAGTCAGTGAAAATAGCACATTATTACAGAAACATTTTCTCTTAATTTTTAAAATATTGCCTAATCAAATAATCTAGAGAGCCCTGATTTGAGGGTGACCCTTTAACGTACTGGAGGGATTTTATATTGGCTTGTCAGAGGCGGATGAACTTACGCTCTGTAAATTCCACTATAATTGTGTCCATTCTCAGATTTTGCTTCAGTTTGGTTGTTAGCTATAAAATTACTGATAAGTAATAAAACACAGGTCAAAAGTATTAAACCCTTGCTGCAAATATCACCAAGTCATAACAAGAAAACATCAGCTAAAAGCTATAATTCTTAGCATTTACCTGTAAACTATGGCTTAAATAGCAGGAATTTCCTCTCCTTCTTGGCATGGCTTAATCAGATTTAACATTGTTCTGGTAGCTGGCAATCTAAATAAAAAGCATTGTTTCTAAGATGTACTTTGGTAAATTCCACTTGAGAATAAATTATATGTAATTATTAAATATTCATAGAGGTTTTGGCCATCTCATTTCTGCCTAGCAAGGAACTTACTCCATGCCATAGAACCACGTGTCTAAAGTGTAATGAAGGAAGACGAATGCCTGTAATACTCCCTATGGCTAATTTTTCTTGCCTTTCCTTAAAATGAAAGTGTTGTGGTCCTATTTATGATGTTTGAAGATTCCATCAAGCTCTTACAAAACTTTTCTGACTCATAGTTTTATCTGAAGCTGCATTCCTTCTGCATCAGTCAAAACAAACAGGCAGCGATAGAGTCGCAGGCCAGGGCTTGGTTGTTAGAAAGGAGCAAAGATGTCACACTGTAGTAGTCGGTCTGTCCTTGGTTCTCTTATTATAGTATCTAAACTTTATTCCACTAAAGAATTACCCCACACTCCCCCTTCAAGATGATATATCAGTAAATTCATGGCCTGTCTGCAATTCTCAGCATTAATTCTTTTTTTCTCCTTTATTAATTTATTCTTGTTACATCTCAATGGTTATCCCATCCCTTGTATCCTCCCATTCTTCCCTCCCTCCCATTTTCCCCTTATTCCCCTCCCCTATGACTGTTCCTGAGGGGGATTACCTCCCCCTGTATATGTTCATAGGGTATCAAGTCTCTTCTTGGTAACCTGCTGTCCTTCCTCTGAGTGCCACCAGGTCTCCCCCTCCAGGGGACATGGTCAAAGGTGAGGCACCAGAGTATGGGAGAAAGTCATATCCCACTCCCCACTCTACTGTGGAGAGTGTTCTGTCCATTGGCTAGATCTGGGTAGGGGTTTAAAGTTTACCACCTGTATTGTCCTTGGCTGGTGCCTTAGTTTGAGCGGGACCCCTGGGCCCAAATCTGCCTATCATAATGTTCTATTTGTAGGCTTCTAGGACCCTCTGGATCCTTCTACTTTGCCATTCTCCCATGCTTCTCTCGTCTAGAGTCCCAATAGAATGTCCTCCCCTCTGTCTCAGTTTCCTGGTAAGTGAAGGCTTTCGTGGGACATGCCCCTTGGGCTAATATGCAGATATAAGTGAGTATATACCATTTGAGTCTTTCTCCTTCTGGGTTAACTCATTCATTATGATCACATCTAGCTCAATCCATTTATCCACAAATTTCAGGAATTCCTTGTTTTTAATAGCTGAATAGTCTTTCTCGGATCAGAGCAGCAGCGGCAGACTCAGCATTAATTCTATATGACAGGTAAATCAAAGAGGTGGTTATAGATGTTACTTGAAAAAGTTTTTGAGATCAAAATGTTTCAGAAATACCAAATAGCAGAAAGTGAAGTAAGCTGTTTTGTCAAAGGCTTCCTAGAACTGTTTAGTAAAATTGGATAACACCTATTGGCCAGGAGTCATTGTTTATTTTACATAGATTGTTACCTATTTTGCTCATCTCTTCTTTCTTGAATATGACCAGTTGTTTAGTTCATTGAGGGAAGTATATAGATTGGCAAAATTGCAAGAATATTTTTGTCATTGAATTGCTATTAGTAGAATATCCTGTAAGTCATATGATGATACTACTGTGTGTACTTTTAAATGTGGGAGACAAGCAAAGAGTTGGTAAAGGAAATGCTACTTTGAAACAATTGACTATGATGCCAAGGAAACTGGAAAGTGTTAGAGGAGGAACTGATCAAGAGAGGAACATTTTCTTTGGGAGAATACTTGCTCCAGGGTGATGTGACAAATGACAGCTTTATCGCAGCTGGGGAACTGAGATGTTGACAGGTTGAATAAAAAGCTCTACCATCCATTTCTGACTTTGAAATTCTATGGTTCTAAGGCTGTATATCAACCGTCCCTGTGGAGAAACATGAAGCCAAAACTGATACTATGTGTTTTTCTCAGATATGCTTAAGACTGTCAAAATGAAATAATTTTTTTGTTGTCTCTGAAAATAAGATTTAGAGTGACATTTTGGATTAAATGATGTTTTGCCTCAAAATTCATATGCTAAAATCCTTACCACCAATTTGATAGTGTTAGGAAGTAGGAGGAGGTAGTTTATGAATGTGGAACAGCTATGCATTGGATTAAAGTCCTTATAAATAAATGATAGAGAGGATTTTCTCTGTGTATGCCATATAAAGACTGTTGGCTATAAACCAGGAACAGGGCCTTCACCAAACCTGTTGGTAACCTAACCTCAAACTTACAGAACTTCCAGAAATCAGTCTGGTTTAAATGAATACCGTTTCCACGGTATTCAACCATAGAAACGTCACCTAATAAAAAGTGTTTCACAATGTAAATTCTAAAAATACTAAAAAAAACACACAGAACATATTTATTCATACAAATTAATGGAGAGAAACTTTTTCAAACGCGATGTAGAAACTCAAAAAATATATCATTTCAAACATTTAGACAGCTTGAAGGCCTGTCAAGTTACATGGATTAATAAAGTCTTCTCAAATTGAGGTTGTAGATATTATATAAGTTTATGCCAGATACATAGACACATACATTAACTCCTTTTCCCAAAATGAGTCCATGAACTTTCAGCTTTTGCTTTTTAATATTGATAAGTTTTTAGTGTGAAATCTCTATTCTTAAAATGGCATGATAGAAAAGCACTAATCTACAGTATCTCTGGTCCTTCATAGGTCTTTTTGACTATGACTACATGCTACTCTCAATAGGATTCATCAGTACACTGTCATTTCACAAGAATTCATAAGGAAATTATAGTCAAGGTTACACAAAACTGTTCAATGATACTCTTAGGATAGTCTTCCACAAGTCCATATCATGAAAAGAATCATTAACTCTTATGTGTGAACAGGTGACACTTTATTCCATCATGTTCTGTGTTTGACCTTACCAATATGTTATTTATCTAAATGGCATTTGGCCTTCCTGATTCATGATTTTTCTACAGTGGATCTCACTCAAATATCATTCCTTGAAATTCAGTATGAGAATGTTTGCTCCTTCAGTCCTTATAAGATTATTTATCTGGTTGTAGTATTTTTCTTTTCTTATTCTCCTTTTATTAATTTTAACTTATACATTATATTATTACACGTGAATGAAATCAACTAGATACAGCAGGAAGAACCATGAGGCTATCATGAGTTATATAAATGTTACATTCATAGTGATTTGGCCATTTGTGTTTGTCAAACTTGAAGAAAGCATCTTTCCTTTCTTGTCGGGTCTAAATTTCTGAATGAAAATCAATATGTATCATATCTCATCTCTATTAACTTAAAACATCTATCTTGATCTAAAAACATCTTAGTCCCTAACCAACTAATCTTAATTGTAAGACTAAACTATCTGTTTTTCAACCCCATCAGAGGTCTGAGAAGGGATAAAACTTAAATACCTAAGTGAACCAGAAGCACAGGTTAGCAGCTCCAAAATGAAAAAAAAAAAAAAAAAAAAAAAAAAGACTGAGACTGCTTACTGCCTGAACAGTCACGCAACACTCTCTATAACACTGGAGCATGATCTTCAGCCTTTTAGCTCAATATTTCTGACAGACATATTTGCAAGACAGGAACTATTGAGGACTTGCTTACCCTGTCTTGTCAGAGTTTGGCTACTGACCCTGCCTGCATTAAAGCTTGTCCATTTTTAGGCAGAATTCTGTCTGTTGCAGAAACGAGGATATTTTTCCCAGTAGCTGTTTTGCCTCATTTGAGCCAACTCCATAAGGAGATTCTTTGATGCTCATCATCCTCTTTGAGGTAGGCTGGGTGTTTCCAGGGGTTAACTTGTCTTGTTGTCAAAGAATCTTTAGAATAATGAAAACATATTTAAATGCCATATTCTGTAGGTCTCTGAGGTTTTGAAGACCTTATTTAACTATTTTATCTTTTGTGTCTATAGAATCATATCTATCTGTTAGACCTAGGATATATATTCTTGTGGTTAAATTGACTAGTGTTTTTACATGACCATGATTTGCATCAATATACAAAATTCTATACCAATGAATTAAAAATAACCATCTTTGTGAGTAACAATTAAGGCCTTGAGTTGAGGAGTAGAATCAATAATCTACATTTTGTTCTATCCTCTTTCAATATTTCTATATCCCCCTTTCTTTCTTTTCAGCTCCTATCTCCTTACTTATGAAAGAAACATAAAGGGAAAGAGAGACGTCCTTGATACATAGCAATGTGTCCATATATCCAATTGCATTACTCATTTTATAATATATGTAAGTACTAGTAAGAGTTAATAACCATCAATGTTCTTCTCTCATATGTGATATTGGAAAAGGATCTGGAACTGAGAAGTAAGGACAATTATTTAATGTCAAGCATTTTTATCACTGGATAACACCTATTGGCCAGGAGCCGTTGTTTATATTACATAGATTGTTACATATTTTGCTCACCTCTTCTCTCTTGGATATGACCACTTGTTTAGTTCATTTAAATATCATCTAGTCTATGGCCAAGGCACTTAAGGAACCACAAGTTATTTGTATTACATGATACAGAAGTAGACGAATTGAGGCTCATGTACTAATAACTGCATGTTGAGTGGTTATTAATAATTAATATTGGCTCAAATTATTAGTAACATAGTCGTTACTCTTTAACCAGCTACTTTCCCAAATCATCACACAGAGAGACTACTATTTATTTAATTAGCCTAGAGCACAATACTGAGCAATAATTACTCCATCCTAAACCTCCAGGCTAGTCTAGCTTTTGCCCATTCATATTTGCTTTTTAATCATGTCCTAGTTCTGGTTTACTCCTGATTTTTCCTGGTCCTCTCCTCATGGCTCCATCTCTTACTTCCTCTCTCTCTCCTACCTTCACTTGGCTGGACATCCCACCCTAGTTGGCATCTTATTAGCAGAACAGAGAGCAAATGGTGGGGACAAATGGTTTACACAAACTTGAGATAGGATTTAGACTAAACATCACAATTCTATGTCTGGATTGAAACCAGATAGTGGAGTAGAGAAATAAGCATTTAAATGAACAGGGGTAAAGTGTACACTGTCCACCAAAAACAATTATGCTAATGTTTCTTGCTTTAAGTCCAATAAAAGACTCCTTTTCTTTCAATAATAACAATCATACTTATGTAACAGTTATGAAAAATATAAGGTAAGATTTACATTCACACTGTATAGCCCATGTGTATTTAGCAGCTTAGGAGAAAGTATTCCACTGTCTCGTCTACCTTGGTAAGCTCGGAGTTTTGAACCTAAATTGTTCTCTATTGTGACTTGTATTTCACATCCTAAAAACATTTTCTAGATCTAAAACAGCTTTTAAAATCATAGATAACTTAAGCTTTGTTGTAAGACTATAACTCTCTAGTTTTTAACCCCATCACAGATTTGACAATTAATAATACTTTTCAGACTATGTAGGAAGTGCAGGCAGGCAGTTTCCAACACAAAGAATTGACAGACAGCCTGGAAAGTCATCCAAAATTCCTCTATAATGTTGATGCATAAATCTTCAACTTTCTGGCCCAATATAACTAAAGACATTTTTGTGAATCAGGACTAGGAAGGACTTATTTACCCTGTCTTGGCAGAGCTTGGTATTCTATGCCCTGCATTCAAATTTTGCCCATATCAGAGAGCATTCTGTCTGCAGTAGAGTAGACTGTAACCTTGCCACATTTGAAGTCATTTCCTAATGGAGATTCTTTTATGTTAATCGTCTTCCAAGTTGAATTGGGTGCTGCTAGGAGCTGACATGTTTCATTGCCAAAAAAGCCTGAAGATAATAAGGATAATTTAATGCCATAATCTGTAGGCCTCTGAGGTTTTTAAAGACTATATGTAAACATTTACATAGTGTTTAATCGTTATCTCTATATAATAAATCTGAATAGACAAACACTGTTTTTTCTAGGTACTTACAATCTGTTTAACCTATCATGTATATTTCTTAGTAAACTAGACTAGTGAATGACTTGACCATGATTTTCATTGACTAACTGTTAACTTGCATTACTTAATTATACTAAAAAGTATGTAATAGCAGCTTCTAAAGTGACTGAAAGTAAACATTGCATTTTTAAATGAGTGGCAAGTGTCCAATACCTTATACAAGAGTAGAAACATCTCAACATATATGTAGCAAAAGTATTGTAAAATTGTTTCTATATACAATATTCTATACAATATATGAAAAACTTATTTCTGTAGCAATATAAAAAGTTGTAATACCAATGTATCAAAAATAACCTCATACAAGAATTGAAACATAATTATATTGTAACAAAAATAACCTTAAATTTTGTATTAATGTGCAAAGATTTATAGCAATGAAAACTTTACATTTCTATCAAAATACACAATTATATATCTGTATGATATTATTAGTTTATAAAAATGATCTTTGGTTTAAGAGGAGATTCAATAATCTACTCTTTTCCCTATTATTTCTATATATTCCTATATGATATTCCTATATTTCCCCTTTTTTTTGCACATCCCTTTTCCCCTTACATAATTAAGAAAGATAGAGAAAAGACATGGAGAGAGAAAAATCCCTGATTCTAAGTTCCGATATTTTCTTTTTCCCCTGATCGTGACTATTAACAAATTATAACTAACTTCCCTAAATGACAACAGATATCCACAACCCATTAAAGGACCAAAACCATCCATCCCAACCTAAGAGAATGAGTGTAACATTGTTCTTCTTTGGGTTGTTCCCTGCTGATTTGGGGCATAGGATTCCTTAATCCACTTTTTCCACAATTTATGAGAACAGGCATCAGAAGGACCAAGGGAAGAGACATGTTCTCCTGCATCAGATTGCAGTACAGGTGTGGTTTTTCTAGCCCTTTGAAGACATACTGGATGGTTCTTACCCATCTGCACAAAAGCTTTCCACCGTCCACACCTATGCCTAACTTTACCCTAACCAGGAATCAAGTCACCACCAAATCAATAGTTGAATGAATGGAGCAATTCTGAGCCCATCAGCCCAGTTTATTCATCAATCAGGTGGTTATTCAAAAGAGCTTAGTTGATACATTAATCCAAGGCAAGCTAGGCTCAATAGACACTCCAAAGTCTTCTCTTGATCCTGGTATTCACTCCAGGTTCAGGATTGAGGAAATTATAAATATGTACATGAAAATACATTAATAAGTATGTATTTTATATGTGTATGTAACTTTCAGAACTGCCTGACCTTTGTGGAAAATCACACAATTTCATGTTCTAAACCACTGTGCGGGTTTCCTGTAGTTTGACATTGTCTATTAGATCCTTTATGTCACTGGAGAACAGAAGTTTCATACATATTATATGCAATTTTAATATTTTCTTCAAGACATTAATTGCACACTTAACAAATTGTTAGTAAAACTTACCTTTTAAACTATGTCTTAAACAGTATTATTAAAACTTACAAAGAATTATTATTTATAAGTGTTATTTTATATAAAATAGTAAAAGATTTTCATTTAGATCTGTATTTTCTATTGAATAAATTTCAAGTGAATAAACCTTTTTAGAGATGTGTTATATTATTGCTTCATTGTTCTTTTCACTGATAATCAGATCCAAAAAGTCTATATGTTCTGTTTATTTTCCTTTTTACCTAGGAAAATCAGAATGTATATGGCTGCATTTGTAAGTTAAGTATCTTTCTAGTAAAAGATGACTAAAGGAGGAAGTGGTAAGTTGTTGTGAGTGTATATCATTTCAAGCATACACTTTTATGAGTGGCTGAATTATTTGGTTTGGGATATATGTAATTATCAGCATGCTTACACAAAGACATATCCCATATTTCCATACCCCTTATATTTACATGGTTAACAGATAGATACCTAACAAGGACTTATGGTTCTGGATTGAAACTTACCAAACAGTTCAGAATACAAAGAAATGTCAACAGAGATAGGAATCTGTCAGCCAACAAAGAAAAAGACCAAGATTTAAAGATAGAGGTCAAAAAGGTCATTATATAGAAATAAAAAAATGTCCATGAGTGTGCATGAGTTGCCCTAGTGAAATACACTGAGACAAAAGTTTAGTTATTTTCTTATGTTTGAGAGGTAGAGGTAGGCATCTGCATACATAAACACAGAAACTAAGATTTAAGTGCCATAGGATATAGAAGGGAAAACATCCCTCAACAATAGGAGCTGGTGACCTGGAACCATCAGATGGGCATTGGTCCTTCCTGAGCTATTCAAGTGTCTTGACTAAGGCTTGTTTTGTTCTGTTGAACATACCATTTCACAGAACATCAACAGTAGGTGAGGACACTCTGTGAGCATGACACAAGAGAGACAAACAGGAGTATTTTTTCAAGTCCTCCCCACAAAAGACCCAATAATCTCCATCTAAAGACTAATATAATTTGTTGATGCTGTTGCTAATTATGGCTTTGTGTTTGCTTTCATCCACTTGCTTAATACATAAGAATTATTCAGCTATTTATTTCACAAAATAGCACTTACTTATGGATAACACCCAGACAAGAGCAAATCTTACTGAGAGTTATGCCCAAATAGCACAATGATAGACTCTTGCATATTGTTTTAAACACCTCTGTGGTCTTTGATTTTTGTAAGGAGTAACAATGCCTATCCGTTCAGATACCAGACTCTCCCTGACAGTATTTTCTGGAGTCAGGTGGTCACTGAAAAATATTCCTAGGTTCTTTCCATTTCAAGTGAAATAGTAAAGTTGCTGCACATTTTGGGTCACTACTTTTGGTTGGTTAAAACAATTACTGTGCACTAATTATTCAAACATTTCATTATTTTAACAAAGTATAGCTTGAGTAACTATTTTGCTAGGAAAAAGAGAGTCAAAACAGTAGAAATAAATATGACAAAATTTCTCAAAATATTTTTTTAAATGAAGGCATAAAAGCTGATATTTAGTCACAACAATTTCAAACAGTCCAAGTATGACTATAAATCTTTTTTAAAGTAACTGGTACTTACTAGATTTAGACACACATAAACCTCCAATTATTTTTTGTCATATAAGTGAGATAAAATAAGCCACAATGTATGTATCTCATTTAACTCATCAGGCATCATATTTCCTATTTTGTGCCATTCTAATGATATTTTTGTTTAATATATATACATATATATGAATATTTACATAAGAGATGCAATGAATGTTGAAACCTGTATCCTTCAATAAAAAGGGGAAATATATAATCCATCATTGCTTTTGGAAATGGCATAATGTAATCAAATGTGACTGATACTATATGACAAATCCAGTCTCAGTATGAAATGTCACAGAGAAACTGGGCAAGCTATTATCTTTATTCAGGTTGAAGGGAAACATGTGTATACACACACACACACACACACACACACACACACACACACACAGAGTGTGTTTATTTCATGTGTGTACATATGTGTTTGTATATGTCGTGTGTGTGTGTGTTTCTGTGTGACATATAAGGGAATGGCTTTGACAAGCAAACATCAAGTACACCTGCATAGAGTGTGTTCAAGTATGCTTGGAATATCATGGATGGTATCTGGGGCTTAGAGGTTATTTTCTTTGATAACATTAAAATTATCACATATTTATGTCTCTTTAAATAGAGTTGGGACTGGTGCTTCCCAAGGACCCTCTCCACTGCAGTGTCCACTATGGAGACTGTGGATTCCTAAAGGATCCAAGGTAATTCTAAATGACTGTACTTTAGCTAAGCTGTTTTTCTGAGACTATACCCTGCCTCCGAACTGTGTTAAAGTACCCTTACATTATCCTAATTAGAATTATTCACAATGCACACATATTGTAGAGGGCCATTCTCATTTTCAATTAGCTGAAAAGGATTAGTTGCAGCCATACGTATATCGTCCTGAATGCTATTATTATTAAACCCAATATTTTTATTGCTGTTAAAACTATGTTCCTTACAACTATAACTTAACTAATGAAGTAAAAAGAAGGCCCCCTCCTGACAAATCATCTTCTTCTAAAAGAAAATTGTGAAGGTAACAATACATAAACTGAAGGAAATATACGTGTGGTAAAGGCTGTTTAATCACAAGTAATGGCAAAACTAAAATTAGTTCCAATTAAAAAAGAAATGCAGGGAAACCAATCTGAAGGTAGCAGATAAAGGGTGGCATTCAGGGGAGTTTATTAAGCAGTGGCTTGTAAGAGGACCCCAGGTGCAAGCCTTCCTCATTATACCTGTTCTTAAGTAGTACTGAATGCATCATAAATACACACACACACACACACACACACACACACACACACACACACACACAAACACAAAAAAAAAGAAAGAAAAAAATCTTAAAGAAATAATTTTCTGTGGTGACCACACCTCCAGTGAACACATCCAAGTATTTCGGAGGAAAGATCTTAACAATTTGTTATTTAACTTCTAAAATACAGCAGCATGTTAATCGCTTGATCAGCCAAATGAAACTAAATGTAATTAAGACTAGTGTGGGGTTAATTTGATCCATAATTATGTTATATAAAGTAAATGAAAATTGTTTCTTTCCTCAATTGCAATTCATTAAAATTACAGATATTAAAATAAGATACTATAAAATTACATGAAGCATGTACACATTAATCGCCATTAGTAATAGCTTGATATTTCTATCTAAGCAACAGTTTATTAAAATGTCAAAAGGTGATATTTGACCACTCACATGACTGCTTTTCTTACTCGAGTTTTCTGCTCTTCTAAGAAATTGTGTGTGTGTCTTTAGCATTTTTATATTCTATTTTTCTGCAGCTCAGTTTATTGTTAATAAAGACTATTACCTATATATCCATGCATATACACAGTTTTATATTATATATGTGGATGTATGTAACAGACATCTAAAAATTGACATTATTATAGGAAATTTTATTGTCAATTGATTTTGGAAGATCTAATGATTAGCAATTGTGTTCTGAAATAGTCTTTTTCCCCAGGCCCTTTTAGTGTTCAAAAACGTTAACGGTATTTCATAGATTGCTAAAATACAGAAAATATGAAGTATTTAAAAGATTGTGTCTCAAAGATTGCAACTATAATTATAGTTATATATCTATCAACATAACATTACATGACATTTTGGTTTTAAGAATAGGAATTAAGTGGACATTAAAAACAATTTTAAAAAGATAAGAGGAAGGGATATATTTTGGGGTATTATATCATATTTTGAACATGTGTAGTAGCCTTTAAACAATCTCTTTTTATCTCTCTATGAAGATGGCATTGTTTACCCATTCCTTCCATTTACACATGGAATAATTAAGCATCATAGAAATTAGAGAGCATCACTGAAGTCAGCAGATCCTTGTCACAGTTATTGAGATGAGAGGTTCCCTGTTTCACACATGAAATCAAAACCTGCAAAACCCAATTAATTTGTTGTGATATATCATGCATTATTGTTCCTACTTTTTATTTTCATTCACTGGAGATAATCAGTTTCTGTAAAATAAAAACATAGTAATGCTTAATTGCTCTGTCCATTCTTGAGACATTAAGTACAAGATGGACAAATAACCCAATAATTATGAGTCCACACAAATAGCCAAGGGGCTTCTTCACAGAGGAAAAAGGAAGCACTTGTGGTGAAAGAAACTATCATCCTGAAAAGGCTCCACTGAATACAAAGAAAACGGCAGTTGCTGGGACGAACAACAGATGTGATATGGCCCAAGTATCATGGGTTGTGATGATGAGAAAAAGGCCTGGGGGAAGGTGGACAAAGCTGGGAAGAGGTTCTGGATGCTGTGGAGAAGGCTGCTCTCACGTGGGACTGTGCTTTTCTTCTTTGCTTATTTTGGGATTGAAAACTAAGGTGATGATGAATTTACCACACTAAAAAGAAAAGCATTTACAAGAGCAGCTGATATAATGCTGAGCTCTAGCAGTTTATTAGCCTGACCACCAAATTTATATAAGCCCAACCCAAATGCCCATGTACCTCATCACATTTGTATAAACCCAACCCAAATGCCCATGTACCTCATCACATTTGTATAAACCCAACCCAAATGCCCATGTACCTCATCACATTTGTATAAGCCCAACCCAAATGCCCATGTACCTCATCACATTTGTATAAGCCCAACCCAAATGCCCATGTACCTCACCACATTTGTATAAGCCCAACCCAAATGCCCATGTACCTCATCACATTTATTTCAGCTTTGAAGCCAAGAATTACCCACCTATAAGAACCTGCTGCGATTTATTTGCTTTAACATCTGTCACTATAGTGTCACCAACTATAGTAGGGACACAATAAGGAATGTTAGCTAATAATCAATTACAGTGAATTTACAGCACAAATAGCCTTACATTTTGAATGTAAGTGGAAGCCATGTTTCTCACATAGAAATAAAACTTAAATATAATCACCCTTAACAGGTTGCCAGAACTCATCATGTATAGTAAGCATGTATTCTTAACAAACTAGATATTTAATATTTTATGTGTAAAAAAAAAAAATGGGCAGGCCTAACAATCATTAGTATTCCAGGTGAGGCACATCACGCAAATTTACTCAGCTGTTAAGAAATGAGTCATACACTATTTAATATAGCAAAATAGTTTATGTATATTAGAGTAAACAATGAAAGCACAATAGAAAGATTGGGTTTGGTTCAGACGTTGAGCTGCTATGTAAACCAATTATCTATCCAGAGGGAAACAGCTCTGTCTACAACTACTTAGGCTCTAGGGCCTATTACAAACCCTGGAGTGGGCTGTTGTTCCTGGTCTCAAGGGAATTTACCACGTCACACTAGAAATAGCTGACAATAATTAGAAAGCCTGCTTCTGCCAGTATTGCACACATTTTTAATACCTTCCTAAGTATTATGGGAGATAATACACAGGGTCTTTAGAATTCTAGTCATGCCACAACAAGCCATGGAAAGGACAACCAGACAATAGCCCCAAACTGGACTGTGACAGGCTAATTATTGTGGCTTCATTATAAAACCTCTTTTTACATAGGTCACCTGGGAAGTGTAATTAAAAATGCATTATTGGTGTATTTTTTATTGAAGCAATTAAATTAAAAAGCCAAAAAAATAATTATATGAGGAGCAAATAATAATGTTGTTCAACAGCATTTATCTAAGAAAGAGAGAACACGCTAGTGCTTCATTAGCAGTAAATGTGTTAACGGAAATCTGTTTGAAAAATGAGCCATAGAATGGCTTTTAAATACGCAGATTAAAGGATTTATAATGTCAAGTTTAACACAGAAATTATAGATAGTATTACATAACCATGAATGATAGCACCTTTAATCTGACTTAGTAAAATGATTTACATCGTACTTCCTGCTGCTTCAGTTGTGTGAATATTATATGTTCTGCATCTCAGATAAAGCCCTTACATTTTCATACAGATCTGTTCTTGCTTTCTAATTAGGTGGTACATAATATAATTAGATGTTAAAATGTGTGTGTGTCTTCAAGGGCAGGATATTTGATTTGCCTTGGACAGCCATTCTAGGTACCATACCAAAACACAGCATTATTTATTTAGGGAGACTTTTGCAATTCCCTAATCTACCGTATCACCTGAATTGCCCCCTTCCCCATCTCAAAACTCCATTGCACATCTCTGCATCTGTATCTCGACAACTATCGTCATCACACTTGCTGTAATTAATGAGAACTTTCTACCTGCACAGAAACAAACGTCGCCAATGATGTACACAGAATCAACTTATTTTTTTCGATATGTTTTATTTATTTATTTTGATTTAGCACTGTATCATGTTAAGAGCCTTTACAAAGACAGTAGTAGGGTGCAGTGGAAGCATCAAACCGTTTGACACCAAAAAGTGAAACAAAGTAAAGGCAACCTCACAGTCACACACACACACACACACACACACACACACACACACACACACACAAAATTTTAAATTTCCAAAATAGAATCAACTTATAATTCTCTAAATTCTTTAAGATATTGGTGCCTCATTTAAATTTTAAAAGAAATGACAATTGATGTAATTTTATCAAACTGTATATCAATGCTAATGCAAATTGTTCTTCAGTAAACTATTCACAGTAGAAATATCGCAACAGAGAAACTCTAAAAAGGACTATTTTTCTTAAATCTCTTTACTTGAATCTATCCGAATATGAGGTTCTGAAAACCCTCAGTTGAAGTTAGTTTGAAAATTTAGTCCACTAATGCAATCAGTGCAATGTACTAAATAACAGGGTGAAATAAAACTAACATGTTTGAAATAAGAACATAATATTAAAATGTATATATAATTTTCAAAATGAATAAGAATTTTATATTCATCCAATACTGAGGATTGGGATCTTCATTATACTAGTAGCCAAAGTAACCCTGTTATACTTTTCAGTCTTTGAAATCACTACACTATAAGATGCTTAACACTAAGTATACTGATTGATAGTACCCTCCCTCTTTGGAACTGCATACGTATTTAACACTGTAGAATTCTACAAAAACATTTATATTTCTAAAGTTTTGTGAATTTTTAATATATTATCGTGTGAAATTTGGGTTCAGGAGGGCTTACAAATCATGAAATATTCAATGTATATTTTTGTCTATCTAAGAGAATCTAAGCCTTTAATTTCTCAGCAAGATGGACTTGGAGCAATCACTTGACCTTCCAGACTTCTCAGCTCTATCACTGGTGTATAGTTACTTGTTAATATTATATGGAGATCCAAACAGAAGGCAGAGATTGCAGTAAATATTCAACAATAGTAGCTTACAACATGAAAGATATTGACATTCATAAAAATTCCAATGAAATTTAAGAACGCCCAAACTACCAATTAAACTAATTATAATATGCCAAGATATAATTTGGAGTCATTACATAATAACTGGTCATAACCAATACTGAGTCTTAGGACAAAACATAAATAGAACACTTTTCTTCCTGTCAACTATGACTGTTTTGAATCAAGTCCCATATTCAAGTGTAAACTTCTCTGATGATATGTTGATCCATTGTCCACTCCTTCACTCAGGTTTGGTCCTGCATAACTGATGTTTCTCTGTGATTCTGAATTTGAATTTATTCTCCAAGAGACATGGGGGTAAGATGGGAGAGTGTTCTTTTATAAATGTTTATCTAGCTTCTTCTTCACCTGAATAAAACTCACCAAACATATAAAATGTTTCTAGCTGCCAAGAAACACACACTACAGAATACATTAGTTCTGAGAAAAACCAAACAAATGTTCCTTGAGAAATGCAAAAAGTTAACATATTTTTAATTCTTTTGAATTTTCATAAAGTGCATTTTATCGTTTATGCCCCTATTCCTCCTGCTAACTCCATTTCTATTACCCTATCTTCTCCAAACTTTTGTCATATATATAATCTATAGAGCCAAATTTGTGTTGTTCAGATAGTCACAGATAGGCACAGTGTTGCACTGGAGTATAGTTGAGGTACTAGAGGTCATTACCTTACAAAAACTGACTTCCCCAGAAGACATTAGCTCTTCTAATCTTCTTAGCTAGGAGTAGGAGCTCAGGTCAAAAGGCTTGCTCTTGTACGGGTCTTATGCTGTGAGTTCATAAATAGATTTCCTGGCATTACCAGAGCCACTGTTTTGCTTCAGTCCTCCAAACTGCTTGCTTTTGTAATCTTCCTACCTTCTTTCCTACAGTCTTCTCTGAGACTTGGTGGAGGGGGTGTGATAGATGTTACTTTTGTAGATGATCACTCTATACACGTGGGGTTCTTTTTCACTTCGACCAGTTGTGAGTGTCTACATTAACTACAGTACTATTCACAAAGAAATCTCTCTGATGTTGTCTGAGAGCGTCACTAATCCATTGGTGTAGAAATACGGATTTTGAGAGAATTCGGTTCTTTGTCTGTTTAGCAGAAATAGGAACAGTAGATTGAGCATCAGGTTGATAACCTCTGTCTTCACAGAGTCATGATCAGATATGTGTTACTAGGTATGATTTTTCTTCTTTGGAGAGGGCATTAAAAATATCCAAAGGTGGTTTACTATCTACGTAATATCCATGACACTATTTCTCTCATGAACATATTTTGCACACCAGCTTTTCTTATAGCTCACAGAGTTTACAAACTTGTAAGATTGTTGATGACTTGTCTTCCTAGCATCATACATAGTGCCTTTCAGGACAATGAAACCAACGCCTTAGGATAGAAACTTCCTAGGAGATGACACCACTTTTATTGAGCAGATTTATGAAATGTAAAGGGGGGAAGCCAAAAAAAAGATCAAGAGTTCCCATTCTTCCCCTGCCCTTTCATGTTAAAATGATAGCCACCTTTTCCTTGATGATAATTGCTGAATATATGTATATGTATATATGTATTGTATATGTATGCATAAACATATAAATACCTGCTGGGTCTGTTTCTGTTGTTTGTGTGTATGTCATTTCAGAGGCAAGCACTCGGTATCGGACAATCAACTAGGAGGTTCATCCTTGGGAGATGATCACTCTCCTTCTCTCAGAGCCATCTCGGCTATGGTTCCTTGTCCAGGGGAGTGAACTGTAAGATTTTACCTCTTCCATGTTAGCATGTTGATTGATATTACTATTGTTCATATCTTGTTTATGCAGCCTTTTCTAGGAAAGACTGTTTTCACAGCCATCTTCCTGGTACTCTGGCTCCTAAAATCTTTCCATCCCTCCTTCTGTGCTGTTACTTGAACCACAGATGCAAGAGCTATGATGTGATGTTGATATATCCACAGTAGGTGGGGCTCGCCATGATTGTTTCATCTCTGCATGGTATCCAGCTGTATTTCTCTGTGAAGATGTCCATTTGCCATAAAGAGAGTCTTCTTTGATAAGAGGTAGTAGCTACACTTATCTACAGATGTAAGGATGAGATTTAGAATGTAGTAAGAAATTTTGCTGGCCTAGTAATGTGGTGATAATAGGTTTTTTTCCCCCTAAGATGTGTTATCTAACTAGCCTGGAGAGGTTGGCTAGACTTATTGTAGTAGCTACAGTATTGCACCTGTTAGACAACTGTTAGTTATCACCAACATGTGGATTCCACTTACTGTTTTTTTATGCACATCTTGCATACTGATCATTTTTGAAGTTCACTGGTATCACAACTAGATAAAACTAGGTACTAGAAAATACTATACAAGTTCTCAAGGAGGAAAAAAAAAAAACAACTAATTGTCCAAGGACAATTTTAAGTGTATTTTTTTTTTCAAGACAGAGTTTCTCTGTGTAACCTTGGGTGTCCTGAACTCACTTTGCAGACCAAGCTATCCTTAAACTAATAGAGATCCTACTGCCTCTGCCTCCCAAATGCTGTGATTACAGATGAGAGCCAACAACCTGGGCAAGAACAATTTTTTGTTTTGTTTTGTCTTGTTGTTTTAATTAATTTATTTGTTCACTTTACATCCCAATCATCGCCACATATGTCCTCCCCTCCCATTTCCACTCTCTCTCCCTCTTCCCTCTATTCCTTTCCCCTACAGCTCAGAAAAGTGATCCTCCCTCAACCCACCTCAGCACATCAAGTCATGTCAGTACTGAGCACATCCTGTTCCTTGGTAGCCTGGCAAAGCATCCCTACCAGGGGGAAGTGATCGAAAAGCAGACAACACTGCCTAGCCAGGCCACAGGGGAAAAGGATACACTCAGTCCTGATATGACTTGATGAGGCTGGGGTGGATGAGAAGGGGATGCAGCCTTTTCTGAGGAATAGGGGGAAAGTATGGGGGAAAGAAAGGGAGGGTAAGAGTGAGAGGTGAGGAGGGATGGAGCTATGATCAGGATGCAAAGTGAGTGAATGAAGAAAGAAGGAAAGAAAGAAAGAATGAATGAAAAACAAAAGAAAGAAAGAAAGGAAGGAAGGAAGGAAGGAAGGAAGGAAGGAAGACAAAAAGACAACAGAGTCCTTGTCAGAGAAAGACCCTGCTCCCTTACTAGGGGACCCACATGAAAACCAGACTGCCCATAAGATACACATGTGTTGGGGGGTGTAGATCCAGTCCTTGCATGGTCTTTGGTTGACGCTTCAGTCAGTCTCCACAAGGCTTCCATCCCCCAAGTCTAGGTTAGTTGACTGTTCTTCATGTGGAGGTCCTGTCCCTTCTAGGCCCTTCTATCCCTTCCTCCGCTCTTCCACAGGGCTCCCTGTTCTCTGCCCAATTTTTGGCTGTGAGATTCAGCATCTGTTTCAATTCATTGCTGGGTGGAGCATGTCAGAGGACAGCTATGATAGGCTCCTGTCTGGAAGTATAGTATAGTGTTATTAACAGTGTCAGGGGTTGATTCTGTCTTTCTCTTGGTATGGGCCAGGGCTGGTTGAATATTCCTTCAATCTCTGATCTATCTTTATCCTTATATATCTTTTAGGCAGGACCAAAAACGATTCTTCTTTTTAAAAAAAAAGATGTATTTATTTATTATGTACATAGTGTTCTGCCTGCATGCCAGAAGAGGGCATGAGATCACATTATAGATGGTTGTTGGCCACCATGTGGTTGCTGGGAATTGAACTCAGGACCTCTGGAAGAGCAGGCAGTGCTCTTAACCTCTGAGCCATCTCTCCATTCCGAACAATTCTTAATACTTGAAATATTTATAATAATTTCTCAGTTACATGGTGACATTATACACATATATATTATATTGTTTCACTTGAGTTATATTATGTTTCTTTTATATAGAAACAAAAAGTTCAGTAATCAAACACATTTCTAGAAGTTTATAGACTACAGATTACATGCATTTACAGTAATAATGCTCATGGTTCCAGCAATCCTTTTACTGCTCCATCCTAGGGTTTGAATGTAAACTGAAATATATCTCAGTACATAAGATTTATTTAAGTAAATGTGATCAATCACTTACAATTCAGCAATGTTAAATGGCAATCCATTAAGATAGATCATTTGTTATCAATGGAGTTCTCTGACACTGATGTTTTCTGGTGCTGCCAATCAATTTTTAAAATCTGATATAGGTGCTTTAAGAAATGAGAGCCTTCTAAATTTCTTCATGGGGAGTATACATTTTTACATTCCAAGGAACAAATTACAAGTGGCCCTTTCTCTCCAATTCCTTGCCACCTTTTGATGATATCAAGATTTTTTTTATTTTAACCTTTATGCCAGTGGCTTAGTGCCCCCAACTTGTGATTTAAATTTATAAGTCTATCTATTTTCATGTGCTTATTTGTCATATTTTTGGATACAATTTCTGTTTATGGTTTATTTGTCCAGCTTTTAATTGAATGGCTAATTTTAGTGAATTATTTTAAAGTTTTACATATGGGTATATAAGTGTGTGTGTGTGTGTGCTTCCGCTTATTTTTAATATTATAGCCTATCATTTTATACTTGTTATGTGGAATTTTAAAGAGTAATAGTGCATAATTTGTATGATGTCCAATAAATTGTTTTTTTTTTTTTACCTTTGGACATTGATTGGGGAGAGAGATGAAAATATGGTTTCCACAAATCTTTTTTGAAGACTTATTTGTGTATATTTACTTTCTCTTACTGAAAATAATAAACTAAAAAATTAGTATAGCTTTTTGAGAAGATAAATGCAAAACAACCTGTGGTGGTTTGACTAAAAATGTCACCCATAGACTTATAAGAAGTAGCATTATTGGAGGTGAGGCCTAGCTGGTGAAGTGTGGCATTGCTGAGGGTAATGTGTCATGTCACAGGAGGCGGCCATTGAGGTGGCATAAGCTCAAGCCATGTCCAGTGTCTCTCTCTCTCCCCTCTTTCTCTCTCTTCCTGCTGCCTGCATTTCTCATATAGAACTCCCAGCTACCTCTCCACTACCATGTCTGCTTGAATGCTACCATTTTTTACTGTCTGACAACAATAGACTAAGGCTTTGTACTGCAAGCAATTCCTAATTAAATACTTTCTTTTAGAAAGCTGCCTTGGTCATGTCTCTTCATAGCAATAGAACACTAAGATGCAATCTTGTTTGTTTTTCTATTGTGTATTATATTTTTTAATCACTTTAATCCCCTCTAAATAAAAATGTATAGTTTTTAATCTCACAAAACTGAGTTTGTTCCAAATAGACTTGAAAAAGGTCAAATGGAATTGATAAAAAATTTGGTCTAAATACATAGTTTCTAGTCATGTAGAGACATATATAGATTTATATCGTTTCTTTGAAATGCATTAATTATACTTACTAATAGCTCAAGATTACTTATTAAAATATATGTATAATATCATTGATACAAAATATTTCATGTAGCTTCTTGGTCCATCACTGCATGGCAAAGTTGGCATGTACACAGAGATGGAACTGAAGAAAGTGTTACAAACAAATCCTGGGTGAAGGTACTTGGGAAATACAGACTACCATTTTTTTTTCTGTTAACAATTTGACCAAGAATATTTCAGTCCCAGTAAAAATATATGTAGAAGGCAGAAGCAGAAAAATATCATTAGGTTTGTCTGTAGCATATATGAAAAGTTAGAAAAGATTAAAGATAAAGCTGATTATAAATCAACACTAGTAATAGGAATGTTTATTTAAGACTTTTGTTTATAAATGATAAACAACTGAAGTATATAATTACAAACTGGACTTGATTATTCTATAATGGACATATGCACCATATTATATAAGTATAATAACATAATAATAATTGTAATTGACAAATAAAACAAAAAATGTATAGAAACTAATTTTGTCCTTAAAGTTAAAAAAAAGTTTTTAAATGTTTTTGAACAGAATGAGGTTAAGATAAGGAGTTAAATTACTGGGCAGATTTTAATAACTATCAATGAGAATGCTTTAAAAATCAATAAGAAGTAGAGAGATTACATATAAGCTTACATGAGAAATACTGCAACTATTAGAAATGTGTTGAAGCAGTATTCAAGAAATACTTAATAATATTAATGATGCTGAATATTACTGACAAATGAAAGGGTGATTAAGAAAGATGCTGTGGTGTTCTGAATTGAGATAGCAGTAGACCCACTGCTTAGAGAATGCAGAGATGAGACAATGCCACTCAAGGCAGAAGATAGTGCGGCCAGAGGGTCTGTTTAAGAGATTCATGAACTGCATGATTCTTACAAAAATATATTCTATCTGATAGATACTATAGATACTGGTTTTCATTCAGAATTTTAAACTCAACAAGATAGTAATGATGTTTACTCAAGTTTGCCAAATTCAAATGCCAAATCACTATGAATGTAACATTTATATAATTTCTAATTGTTAGGTGATTTTTCCTGCTGTGTGTAGTTTATTTTATTTATGTGTGATAATATAAATGTACATGTTAAAAAAGAAATATAATAAAAATGTTTAAAAAAAATAGAAAACTGCTATCCCAAGTTTTTCATATTTAGCACTTCCCAGAAATTGTCAATGCCATTGTTTCGGCAAAGTGAGATGTTGTGACATACGCAGTCCCTGACACCAAATCATATGCCAACCAATGATAGCATGAACTTTGGTTAGAAACAAGATGAAAGAGAGAATAAAACAAGAAGAGAAAATGTAGTGCGCAGGAGAGAAAACACAGAACCCAACGGGGGAAAATAGGTATTAGTCAGTAGTTCTTTGTCGGCAGCAGTTGCTAGTGTTGGATATCCATCCCTCCCTTGTGAGAAAAGAATATCAAAGATTTCAAACCTGGTGTTTTTTTTTTTAAGCTGGACACATATAGCTATCAAAGAGCTTATGTGAACAAGGGAGATGTGGGCTGTTCCTCACACATAATTCCTTGATATTATTTCGCCAACAACTTGCCTTGTAGAGACCAACATCATTAGCCCATCTGTAACAATAATGGAGAATCTGATAAGAAATGCTGAAGCCCAAAGCAGAGTGGGAGAAACGCAGGGCACAATAGAAGAGATTTGAGAGCCTTAGATGTACACCTCATGCTAGAGGAATTTAGCTTTGCACTTGCTTTGTTTGTTTTGTTCAGTCTTCTGCATCATGCTATATTTTCCTGAGCTTAATAGTTTTTAGTGTGGTCCTGCCAGAGAGGTGGTGACTTTCGTGACCTTTCTAAGTCGTTTTCAATTCTAGAATTCTGGACGTGTTCTAGCCTGTTCGTTATCTGTTAACGTTCACCAAATCTTTTTCTATTATATTCAACTCAAGAAATAGAAGGCATGCTGCCCTTTTATCAATTAATAATGTTTATAGATTATCATTGATTTTTTTTCACTAAAGTGTTTCAGAGTATTTTCAAGTATATTGTAAAGAGAAAATAGGCAAGAACACACAAATATTTTACATTTAGAGAAAGATATACTGGCCTATATGGCAGCAATCAAAAAATCTAATAATAAATCATAGAAAACATAATTAACTAGTTAATAGTAGGAAATGATCATTTATAGATGATATCATATATTAAACATATTTTGCTAGTTGCAATTTTGTTCTATCAAATGAGTTTTTTAGTACCAAAATTATAACACAAGCTAAACTTTAAGAGAAAAAATAACTAACCTAGAATAGGACTCTATAGTCTAATGTAATTATGACTACGGAGACACTCTAGCAAAGCCATAAATAATTATTTTCATTTTTCACTCCAATATCCCAATGTGTTTTAATTCTTCACAATAATGAACTCATTAATCCTTACACATTCTCAGTGGTACAGGTAAATAGTCTGATTAATTTTATTTTCCTGATTTTTAAAAGATGTTAAAACTGGCTTTCATGCCACAGCCTTTGGTGGGGGACAGAAAACCTTGCTTCCTCAGTCCTCACCGGAATCATTTTCCTACTAAGGCTCTGTGCACAAAGCTGACTGGCAGGCTTGGTGCTTAAGCAGACCTCATGTCCTCTGCCTTCCTCCCCTGTCAGCAATATTGCTTTCATAACATGTTTATTGGGCTTCTTTCTAGGTCACCCCATTACCAAAAATTTCTCCTTTGACATTCTTCCCAATTGAACATTTCCCCCAGTATTATCACAAATTGAATGTTTCCTTCAAGGATGTGTATCTTATTATATAATATTAAATTTTATTCCCTATTAACTAATTTTACTTTAAAATTAAATTGTTTGTTCTGCCCAGAGTTCACTAAATCAAATGATTCCATTTTTGTTCCTTTTCTGTTTTTTTTTTTTTCCTGGTGAAAATCATTCTGGTCAGATTTAAGGAGGAATCGGATGTTCCCAACGATTGTTGAGAGATGTACCAGCATGTGTGCTGGAGATTTTTAAATGATGGTCCTCTAATTACTACTTCCTGTGCAAAGCCCACTTTGTTGAAACTGTTTAAAGTCAGCCTCAAGAGAAGAGTAACAAAGGAAGTTTACTGCAATCCAAAGCCAGAAGTTGTTTACCACAATTCAAATGCATCTTCGATCTTTTATTGCGCGATAGTCAAGATCGCCTATTCCAAGATTTTAGTTGTCATTAACTATGCCCAATAATTTTATTTAAAATATACAGAAACTTGAGGAGGAGTGGAAATAAGGTGTGAATATTATGTGCTTAGGTGGATAGAAACACAATTCTGTAAGAAAATCAAGTCCCCAGAAGTAATGATGGAGCAAATGGTGAGAAAAGCCAGTGTGGCATTTCCCCCTTTTTTGAGACACAAGGGACTGAGATACTTTCAAAGGGAGATAATCTAGCTACTTATTTTGATGGGAAGGTATATAATTATTAGGCCCTGATTGCATAAAGTAAGAGCAAGAAATGAAAATATTGTATAGATTGCGTTCCACCTGTATTATAACAACTTGACCTCTCAGAAGATATGTTGGGATGAACAAAGGTATGTTAGATGATAAAGTACCAGACTGCCTCACCTGTCATGCTGTTCCTGTGCTTGCCTCCAGTGGTTCATCAATGTATATGTGTGTTTATCTATACACATGTGATTGTACTTTAATATCTAATAACAGTTTGCTTCTTGTATATAATGTCACACACTGCAAAAGTCAATATTAGCTATAATGTAACCACCCAAGGTGCCTCATTTTTGGTCAAATATTAGTATAGATTTTACTGTGGAGTTGTTTTTAAGATGTGAATTAGGTTTAAATAAATAGACTCTGAGTGAGGTTATTTCTCCCTATAGTGTAGATAGGCCTCAGCCGATCAGCTAACAACCTTTAGAACAAAACCTAATGTCTCTCAGGAAAGATGGAATTTTTCTCATGATTACAACATAGAAACTCTGCCTCTCCAGCCTGGTGCCCTGGGGAACTAGGAATTCAAGACTGCAATATTAGCTTGAATTGAGTCTCCAGCCCTATGGATTACAGACATAAAGCTACAGTCACTTGAGCCAATCCTTAAAGTGAGCCAACTCCCACTCACCTTGTCTGTGTTTTCTCCTCTTCTGCTTTCTCCCAATCTCATTCCTCCCCTCTCACACCCTTCCTCATTTACCTGCATACCTATCTAATGACTTTGCTGAAAGGATGTGCTAAGTTTCTGAAATGCAATTTAAACTCACCTTTAGACAGCTTATTTAGAAATTAGAAGAGATGTTAAAGTATATTTCTATCGCTTTGGGTCAGTTAATATGCATACACCTGCATTAAAAAGCATTAGATCAGATTAGAGTCTCCTATGAATCAGATGCTGTCTTGACTATCCTTTCCTTCTTTATAACTATGAAAATTCCCTTTTAAAAAGTTGCTTTCTGAAAAATCCAGAATTAATTTTAAGAAACAATGAAAGCAGACAAAAATATGCTAAAAAGCAAATATTTTTAGGTTCTTTGCAGAAGTCTGGGGACATAGCTTTAGTGGCAGAGCTCTGGTCTGTCGTGCTGCTGAGAACCGAATGAACCAAGTCTCATTCTATCCAAAATGAGACTTGATAGACAGCCTATGACCATATAATAGGGGAGGAGATCCCCCTCGGTCATAGACCTAGGGAAAAGGAATAGGGTGAAAGCAGGAAGGAGGGAGCCACAGGTTGATACAAGTGAGGGAAAAACAATTGAGATACAACCTGAATAAATTAATTAAATAATAAAATTTTTTTAAAAGACTAGAAAAAATTTTTTCTAAAGTCAATTTTTTAGACTGAGTCATAGAACAATTATCCTGTTACTTTTTGTGTGTGACCTTTTATTTTCTTAATAGTCTTTCTCTTCATAACGTAATAATGGTATAAGTTATTTATTGCTTTTTATTTTTATTTATGTGTGTGGATATCTTTGTGTATGTCTGTGCATGATGCACATATAGAACCTGTGTCGGTGGCCAGAAAGGGCACTGGACACTCTGGATATGGTGTTACAGAGAGTTGTGATCCTCAAAGTGTGTGCTGAGACTCCAACCCAGATCCTGTGGGAGAACAGCCAGAACTCTTTGTTGTTGTTGTTGATTCTAATTGCATTTATTTTTATACATGTTTAATTGAAAAATAAAGTAATTCATATTACAACTCATTTGCTATTCCATCCCATGCATCCTCCCATTCCTCCCTCCCTCCCACTTTCACCCCATTCCCCTTCCTTATGACGTGACTGAGGGGGACCTCCTCTCCCTGAATATGATGCTAGGGTATCAAGTCTCTTCTTGGGAAAGTGGGACAGAGGGGAGGACATCCTATTGGGACTCTAGGTGAGAAAAAATATAGGAGAGAGGGAAATAGTTGGATCCAGAGGGTCCTAGAAACCAGAACTCTTAAATGGTGAGCCATCTCTCCAAGTCCTAGTTCTTTACCCATTAAAAGATGGATTAAGATTTTCTTTGTAACTGCAAATTTTTTTGTGGGAATGATATTGGCAAAAACTGATGCACCTAAATAATATTGTACATTTTTTCCAAAACAGATTTATAAAATGAAAGCATTTGCCAAAGATTGACAGTAAAAGGCCCCTAGAAATGTATCCTAGACCCTGTCTGCAATGGCTTTGTATGAAGCAGTTATTTTATGTCAACCTCTTGATCCTGTCCTACCTGTACTTCACTGTCTTATAAAAAACCTAAATATATTGCCTCTAGTTTTTTAGATTATTGTATCATTTTAAGTTATGGCTGTTCTGATTTTCTTTTTACCTTTTTTTGTTTGTGGCCTTCTAAGAAATAAATGTAAGTAGCCATTGTACAGGTACAGCTGTTTGTGAGCTAGTAATTTAAGAATGAAGAGATACAGTGCTTGTAACATATTTAAAGAAATAGTGTAACCAGGAAGTGGGCTAGAAATTAAAGACAATAATTTATCTATACTGGATGATGAAGAGTATAACTAAAGGAATTATGGTAATACAACTGCCAAGATGGTCAACTAAATTATTGATACCATATATAAGAGATTTATTAAGATGTTTTACATAGAACGTGTCAAGTATTATGTATGTGATAAATTTTCTCAAAATATTCACCAACAGTATTGTTACAAACATACATAGCCAATATAATTTCTTTTATTAGGCTCCAAGGAAATCATTACAGTTTTTGAAATGGACAGTGATGAGTGAAAGAAAGATACAAATGTCATGATTCCTCCATTTTGTTGTTTTGAAAGATACAGTTTTCCCATTATTCTGTTACAGAGAAAGGAGATATTCCCAGCTACTATAAGAATAGTACCCCAAAGCTAACTAGGACTCTACTCATGAAGAATATTTCAACTTTACAAATCTGCCTGTTCACATTTCTTGCATAAAGATCTTAGTATGATAAGGACAATGTGGAAAATAAATTAATACCTTAATACGAGAAGGATCTTGGTTTAAATTATATTTTAGATATACACATTTGTTTTTCTGTTTGAAAACTAGATTATAGGAGGACAAGAATAAAATCAGAAACCTCAACTACTAGTATGATAGATGTTGTGGACAGGTGATGGTAGTGTTGATGAAGCTTGCTAACTTTCAAGTAGTTCATTTTTTATACATATTGAAGCTTGAACTAAGAAATTTTACTAAGAGCTTAGACTGGGGATGATAAAAATTCATGTAAGAATATTTCCAAGACATAGATTTCTGGGAATACAGCAAACTTAGAGCTAGACATTCAAGTACTGGCTACTCATTAGCTGCTGAAGAGAGACGGTATTTGTAAAGATTGCTAAATGAGTTGAAGCTGAGGAGGAAATCAAGTCAGAGACTAGAGTTTAGATATTATCACAATGCACAAATGCAAAGCCAAGGCAGCAGAAAACTAAAATATAAGTTCTGTGATGCAGGCCCTCTGAATTAGAAATGAACACTAAGGTACAAACAGCCAACTTGCTGAGTGGTTGCAGACGTTAACAAGATGTGAGAAACTAAGTGGTCAATTAAACTTCTTAAGGACAGCAAACCGCATACGAACACCTGAAACAAGGTATAAACTGGTGATGATGAGTAGTTTGTCAAAACTGTGTGGATTCTATTGCACTATAACAACCTTGAGGTAGCTAAAGAGCAGTCTATAGGTTAGGCACTAGCTTGACAATGCTCTTCCTAAACAAGGCAAAGCCGGTAGCCAAAGGTGCAGTTTCTCAGATGGAAAAGAGTGCCTGGCCTGGAATGGAGTCTAGAGGTTATATGTCACATTCATCCTTGGGTTCAAGGTATATCAGCATCACATACAGAATAAACACTAAACCTAAAAGAGTCTCCCAGGAAAATTAGTTACAAATAGGTTTAGATGCTCTTCGACTCATCATAGGGTTGTTTCCCAAGCATGCAATACACACTAAGCTATCAAACATGGGAGCTTATCCACTGAGCTCGCTCTGTAATACCAGCTGTTTTGTTCTCATAATTGCTTCCTGGTATCATGACAGAACAACATTATCCACGCATGTCACAAACTTGGAAAAAGTGATCAATATACAAAGGATAGCGTCTGCTGAATGTATATTCTTTGTCTGCTTTCATAAGGTCGAAAATTTATAACCTGAACTTTGGTAAGTCAAGAGTCTGCCTGTAGTCACTGAATGGTCATCTAAGGGTGCAACTTAAATTGATCACAGCACAGTCATCTAGAGCCAACCTGATCATCCATTTTGGGCAGAAAGCTGCCCTGACCAGCATCTAGGAGGGTATTATGTCTGGATTCAGTAAATATGTGTTTACAAACTTTGGAAAGTGAATGGACTGAATGAAGAAAAATGTGACAGACTGTGTGTTTCCAGATTTAATCTTTGTTTATTTTAAAATATGTGTGTAATCTTGAACTAATCCTTAGATCACACTTTTGTAAAAATTCAGACAAGTCTCCATTAAAATAAAATGCTATTCATAACAAAAGAGGACCTTTAAAAGAAGTAAATGCAAGCTGTGATGAAAATACTTCCTAAATCTGGATCGATGCACATGAAATGCACCATGCTTGTTATCCGGATTCATTGAAATAAATGTAAATTGCTGGGTCAAGGGAAAATTAAGGTTTGGGAGAAAAATCATGGTTTTAGTAATAATCCTTCCTGGAAGAAAAAAGTAATGGGAATTAATTATCGCTAATGAAGGATTCTAAACTTGGTTTATGTTACTAATGTCAGAAGGTTTAACTAATAATGTTAAATAAAAAGGGAAAATAAGAAAACTACATGCTGTGGACATTTTTATTCCATATTTTTCCTTTTGTTCTTTATTCCATTGAAAGTGAAGCATAAAATAATACTGTGGTAAATTGCCAGATCTAAACACATATACAAAATAATAAGGTAATATATACCAAATGATTTCTGATGGTTACATTACGCTTCTCATATTTAATTTATATGTTCTCCCCACAACTTACACCTTTTCAGCCTTTACCATTTATAATTTACTATATTTATAATGAACTGAATCTTTTTTCAGTTACACCCAGCTTTCAGAAATGCTTGGTAACTATCCCGTTATTTTCTGCAGGAGTGATTTTTGAGAAAACAGTCAAGCTTTCTAAAAATCCTTCTAATAAATGCCTCACACCTTCAGAGATGCCTCCTGAGATGCTGTTCAAGTTAACACCGAGGAGGATTTAATGATCTGTCCCTGGAGATGTTTTTGTTGGTTCACAGGAATGAAGGAAGTCTACAACCATCCCTTTATTAAATGTTTGTGTCATGCTTTGTTACAGTTGGTTTTTGAGGAAAGGCAATTTTCCAGAATTCATTCTTTCTTCTCTCTGCTACAGACCACGTAAGGAAAAGGAAAGGATTCCAATCTGTGTTCTTAAGTTGTAACCAGGCACTATTTATGCAGATATATAAACTCATCAAGTCCAAGTATGGCCTGCTTTAAAAACACTAAGTATTACTTTCTCTTGTATATAACTGTATAACAAAGGCCACCTCTGTATGCAACAAATATTTTTCTTAATAATGTTTCGTTTTCTAAAATAATTTTATCTGTGTTCTGTGCATTATTTTTATTGTACAAGGCAAGAATTAATTCAACAGAACTAGACACAAAGCTCAAGGATTCATAGGAGTGGAGATAATTGATCAATGCTTTGCTATAAAGCAGTGGCCATCGGGAAGCCTGGGACTGTGTCTCAGTCTCTTGTTCATGAATGCTGTTGGCTTAGCCAAAGTGCCACATATGCACACACTTCCATACTATGAAATGACAGTGGATGAACATCATAAAAATTCCATTTGTGAATCTATAACTTGTTCTTTTAGGAAAGTGTATATCATGACAATTAAATTTATTTGGTTGAAAACAAACAAAAAAACCTTCCTGGTTAGCTTAAGCAAAATTAAATCTACTGGAAGGATACTGTGCAAACCACATAAACATTCAGAGACTTTAGATGAACAGGGTTGTTTTTTTTTTAACTAAGCAGCTCCCAGAAAGTTTCCATTGCACTAGGTTTCCACAGAGCCTCTCAAGTGCTCCCCAATAGGCCGTCTGTCCTGTACTCTCTTCCTCCGTTCCCCCTACATCTCTCCTGCTCCATCCCCAACTACCCCTAGTCCATCTGCAAAACCTATTCTATTTCCAGTTGTCATCAAAGACCCTTCCTCCAGAAACAGACCCAGAGACCTTAAGCCAGACATTATGCAGAGAGAGGATCTAAATTGGGGGTTTCCATCAGGTCTCTCCCCTCAGATCTCCATGAATCCCCAGAAGAGGAGGATGAAAGATTGCAGGCGTCAAAGAGAACACCAGAGTAAAATGAGCCACTAGCTGAGTCAACTGAGCCGGGCACTGACTGAGCTTTCACTGACTAAAGCAGTGAGAGTCTGGACCAGGTCCTCTACGTAAATGTTATTCCTGTTACCTTGGTGTTTTCGTGTGACTCGTAATATGGGAACAAGTGTATCTCCCTGCTCTTAAGACGGTTTTCCTCCTGTGAGGTTGCCTTGTCAAGCTTCTGTGTGAGAGCTTTTGCCTTGTCTTACTGTGCTTTGTTTTGTCCTGTTTGGTTGTTATCTCTAGAAGGCCTGTTCTTTTCTGATGGAAAGAGGGGACATGGGGGACAGCTGGTTGGCTGGTGGAGATTTATTATATGAAGGAAGAATTCCTTTTCAATTAAAATTTTTAAATGAAAGCAGTTCCTAAAAACCACTAAAACAAGGACTCAACTCTTCAAGAAACAGTGGGTTATTTCTATCTCTGTAACATCATATTAACTCAAAATGCGTAATCCCAGAAGAAAAGGTTGCCAAGGCCCTTCTTTGTACCCCACTGGTTAAAGAGATTTAAGCTCCTTGATTTAAAGTTTTGCTAAAAAAACACTCATAATGAGGAAGAGTATTTATGTCTAAGAACAAGGGTCTGTTATAAAACATATTAAATTCATTAGAAATTAGATTATCTTTAATTGAATTTAGAAAAGAATTGATTATAGAAAATATAAAGCATAGACCATGTAGGTAACCACATATTGAACAGTATCATTAGACATTTTTAAATGACTTATGTGCTAATGGAATTCAGGAATGATGTCACAGTGTAATTCTCTGGCAAGAAGTGGAAAGTAACTGAATACTAACCAAAAGAGATGGTAAGTCTAAGAAATTGGGTTAAATCATATAATTCACTTGGTTCAACAAATTTCTCCTAAGTAGAGGAAATACTTAGATAGATTGAATGCATTGGATTTTTCCAAAAAAAAAACTGAGAAGACCAGCTTTATTGGTGCCCAAAATGCCAATATTTAGATATTGCACTGTTGTGTTATCTGGTGGGTGATTCCTTCTTCACAGGGCCCGTAAGTTCTACTGCCAGAGATTCTCCGTTTGAGGTCAAGTTTGCTTCTTTCTTTTACTTATATCTCAGTTGTTCTTTGGTTTATGAGCACAGAAATCTCCCTGATGAATTGCCTCTTATTAGGAAAGCACTGACATAGAATATTAGTTGAATGTGCCCTTCCTTTACAGAAGGAAAGAAGGACATCCCTTTGAGGAGTGGCAAAGTTAGAAGTCAGTAAGAGGAACTAAAGAGAAAAAAAACAAGGAAGGGCAGCATTGGAAATTTCCTTTTGTAATACTATATAATTTTTAAATTTTTGAAATATATATAGTGAAGAAGAAGAAGCCAAGGAAGAAGAAGAAGAAGAAGAAGAAGAAGAAGAAGAAGAAGAAGAAGAAGAAGAAGAAGAAGAAGAAGAACCTGAAACAGAAGTATGTAGAAGAAAACACTCTTGATACTCTTCCCTAATAGCCAAGATATAAAGGTAGTAAGTTTTGATGCCTAGACTGACAGTTCCATCTATATACTAGCCATGTCATAACTGTAGCTCTTATAGTGAAACCAAAGTAGAATTTCAGTTTTAGAGGCAAAACTAAGGGGAGAAGAGGATCCCAACCAATAATTTAGTGTAACTTTTAACTTGGAACTCTAGCATAGCTCAATCCCCTGGCTGAGCTCAATGAAATTACCTAGTCTTCTCTCCCATCTGTCTACCTATCTAGACAGTGATTTCACAGTTGTCATTTTCTCTTCAAGTAGTACACTCTTTGGACAGTAGAGGGCACTTTAAATTTAGACAAAGCCCAAGAAATCCCTGCATCTCCATACAGAGAGCTTTTGTTTGACTATAAAGAAATACAATTTCAGCCACATTTTAAATGGTGTGTATTTTTTAACTGAGTGGTTAAAAAGCATGTTTCTTAGTTTGTGAAATCAGTTTCTCCTCTCATATTGCTTTATAGAAATACAGTGATGTCAAATGTGTGCAGTATTATTATTATCTAGCAAAGACTAGTGACATTACAAATTTTGATCAGTTCATAAATGAATAAGTCTTTGACTCTTATTATTAATGAAAAGAGAACATAAAGAACAAACCTCCATATGTAAATTAGCTGAAACTTCACAATAAATATCAAAAAATTTAAAAATATAGGACATAAAATACCCAAATGAAATAAAAAACACAAAAATTCTATTTGTCTACATCAGACCATAAATATCAACATATATGCTCTTTTTCCATTCTTGAAAGGTACACAAATAATATACTTAATAAAATGTAGGCTTTCACTTAAGCTCATATAGTTGATAAAATGTCCCTTAATCTCACATTAATAGATAGTACTGAAATGTCCTTATACTCAATTATTTTAAGAAAAAAATGTTCAGGTGTTTAAGAAAAGCTCCAACATGTTACTGATAAATAGGAAAAATAACTTAAATATAAATACCAGATGGTTGTTTTTCTAGAAACCTTCATCACCTTAACTTACAATAAATGTGTTATTATTTGTACACGTTTCACTCCATTTTGAATAACAAAAAATAAAACATGATACATATTAAAATTTCAAAATAGGCTACTACTTCGTTATTAATTATCACTTTGAAGTTATCACAAGACATCTTTCACCCTAAGAATAGTGCATTCCCCCACTCAGGTGAAAACAGTTATCATATGCATAAAACAACTGAAACTTAAAGTTTAGCTTATGTGTTTATTCTATACCAATTTGTTTCCCTTTTCTAGCCTGTGGAGTGTAATTGTCAAGCTATGGTGAATTTCCTTTGATTTGACTTTTTAGAAAAAAAAATAAAACACAGTAGTAAATCTACTTAATTTCCCAGCAAATGAACAGTATCTAAAAATTTCGGGGTGGAAAATTTCACGTATATTTTCAAAAATCTATAATTGAGCAGGAGACCTAAACTTCATATGTAGGAATTATCATAAACTTTGAGCATAATTTTTTTCGTCTTGGGACATAGAACTGATGAAGGAAAATAGTATGACTAAATCTCTGAAAGTTGATCAGTTTGTTCCTGCCAAAGTACTTAAAAAAGAAAAAAATCTGTACTTTGTAAAGGAGATAATAAATAATTTCCATATCTACATAAAAGAAAGTTGACTGCTTCCATTTACCTCGATTCCCCAAACCGCGAGTAAAACACAATGCGGAGATGTGTCTCCCATATAACCTTGCCCTTTGTCATTTTCATAAACGAAAAGCAAATAAACAGCAATTGTCGCCACTCTAAAATGCACGGCCGCGCTCGGTGGCATTTATCCTTTCGCCTTCCCTCATTTATTACTGCGGGTAGACTGTTTGCCACCAACACTGCTGGGGAGGTCTGACACGGGGAGGGTAAGAGGCACAGATGGACAGCGCCTATTATCTCTTCCCTTCTCTCTCTTGCCCTTTTATGGCCTATAACTTCATTCAATCTACAGCTACATTTATGTCCCTTTTACAACAAAAAGGGTCATAACGCTGCCTCCGCTAATAGTGAAATTGCCTAATTTGTTCATCTTCTTTTAAGTCTTGGGACTGGGTCCTATCTCAAGTTACGCCCAGGTTTGTCCCACCAACTTTGAAAATGATGGTCCTGTTTAGAATCTGCATCCCGCCCGGGCTGTCTGGGTTTGCAAAACCCTCAAGCCGACCGGGAAAGGAGGAGAAGCCCAGAGGAGACAGCGCTGGGACAACTAAAACCCATCCCTAGCGGTTAGGGTGTCCCCGGAGGTGGCAGGTTTAGGACCTGGAGCTAGCTGCCAGTCAGCTGACGCCCAGAGGGCCCCAGTGCAGGAATGTGAAGAATTTGCTTGCTCAGAAGACGAGAGCTAAAGGGACTCCCCATTTTGACCCCTGCGAGCGCGCCGGCTGGGGACCAGCGGGGCCTCCCTGCAGCTGCTGCCAGTGCGGTAGCCGCCGCCGCCTCGCTGGAGACCAGGATGCTGGGCTGGCAGCTGCTCTGCCTGGGCTGCGGCCCCTGACACCTCATTCTCTACCATTCTCCTTCTCTCATTCATTCATATTCTCTTCTCTTTCTCTCTCTCTCTCTCTCTCGCTCGTTCTCCTCTTTTTCTTTTACTCTTTGCCTGGAAGCATGCCTACTACAAAGCACAACGTGGAGAGAGCCTACAGGAGAGGAAGATGGGGAACAGTAGTTCAGGTTTCTAACAAAGCGGAGACTTAGGCCCTCCTGTCTCTCCTCCAGCAGCCCAGCGTTCTCCCTCTCCTACCGCCGCTGCAGTGCTTTGTCAGCCTTGCTCTGAGAACTAACTCCCACATATTCTCCTCCTCCTTTCAGATTTTCAAGGATGTTTCACCCCTCGCTTCCGCCCCCCCCCCCCAACAAGGGAAAACCACCAAAGGCTTTGTAAAAGGGAGGTAAAAATTTCTAAGACAACTTCGTATTTTGTAACTGAGATTTTGCTACCCTTCCTTTCTTAGAAAACGGATCTTTTCAAGACCAGCACAATAAAATAAAGCTCAAATGGATGAATACTGCAGGTTGGGGAGCAATTAACTGCTAATTTGGGAGAGCACTTCTTGATTTCCCTGACCAGCCCATTCATGTTCCTTCCCTTGGTAAGATCTTCATTCCTGTTCAAGGCTAAAAGCTGGCTATGATTCAGCTCATAAAAATATGTCACAGCAATTGGAATTTACCCTTTGACCTTCTACCCGCTCACTGCCACCTTTCCTCTGCGCGCCTGTGCACACGTGCCCGCTCTCATACACACACACACACACACACACACACAGAGAGAGAGAGAGAGAGAGAGAGAGAGAGAGAGAGAGAGAGAGAGGGAAAGAGAGAGAGAGAGACAATTCAGTAGCCAGCTGTTTTCGCTTCACAGACAGTAGTGTTGCCGATGAAAACAGCATTTTGCAGAAAGGTACACTCTTGTAAAATCCTTATAATATGAGAGATTTGCCATCTTGCTTTTAAAAGCGTTCTTCCGTGTGTGCAATTTGTGTTTGTGGATACGTCCAATGATCTTCTTCCGTATTTTACACGATAAACATAAATCCTCAGAGGCTGTAGTCACTGGAATGAAACCATACTGCATTAGTGCGGAGAGCCTAGTCCAAAATGTACGAGCAGAGTTCTCTAGTTTTTCCAAGAATCCTCACCTTTCCAAATAATTTGTTCCTGTCCTTGTGCAGTGAAAGCCCCATAACCAGCTCTGAAAAAAAAAAAAACAGTGCTAAGTGTTTTGTACATTTTCTTTTGTGTGTGTGTGTGTGAAGCTCGAAAAGCCAAGAAAATGGGCAAAATATTGAATCAGGCCACCAGGGCCAGTTCAAATGCACACAGAGACATTTTTACTGCATTATTTGAACCATTACTAAATAAAATGCTTTCTTCCTTGGAGTGCAGCAAAATACTAGTTTTCCCAAACATGAATACTACTTCTGGAGTAAAGTTAGAAATAACTTAATATTTGGCTATAGAACCCTGGTTTCTCTGATAAACAGCAATTTCTTGTCCTTTCTGGGCATTCTGAAATGCTGGCAGAACTCTCCTCCCAACTCCCACCCCCAGTCATGATTGGAAGCCCTTTTGAGATGTCCAAGCAAGTCTTCAGTCCAGAGATGTGGGGATAAAATGAACAAGTGTAAACATTGTTTTCTTCTCCATGAACACAGTGCCCAGAAATGAAGAATTGAAACAATGTCTGGCAATTCATTACCAAATTCCTAAGT
Organism: Acomys minous; assembly: GCF_964271855.1. NCBI lineage: Eukaryota > Metazoa > Chordata > Mammalia > Rodentia > Muridae > Acomys > Acomys minous. The sequence continues at coordinate 98,826,925 of NC_140491.1, forward strand.
CGTGACTTAGCCTACACATCAAAAATGAAATTTCCAGGCAGAAATTAAGCAGGGTTTAACATTATTATAATTGTTGGATTTCGGAGACAATTATTTTTTTCTCCCAAATGTTCGCACATCAATGCTTCAAGGAAAGATGGAGTTGTGCCCAGAGAACAGGACTTAGCGTTCTATAAAGAATTACGTTAGGTCTTTTATTAGAATTATTGTCCCTGATTTTAAGAGGAAACTTCTTTGAATTTCCTGTAGCAATTATTCATGTTTTAAAATGGTATTTCTATTTAGTACGGCGCAGACAAGGACAGGTAAACACCCTAAACTGTGAGTTTACATAATGATTGTTTTATACTATTATTATCATCACTATTGGCTGAGGATTTGGGGGGGGCATATACAGGATTCTTCTTTTTATATAATGTCAGCTTTTTTTTTGAAATTCTTAGAGTTAAAGACTTAAAGATAAATCTGCAAATACACCTACATGCACTTTATTATTGTCATGGGCTTTGTAGAGGTCGGCCATTTTTCCTGGAAATGGCACCAACTGCTAGTTGGAAATATTTATCCTGAAATTCCTTGTACTTTAAATAAACTACTACTTCAAGAACTGCCATGTGTCCCTCATTCATCTTTAAGGATAGTTGATGTGTGTGTGTGTGTGTGTGTGTGTGTGTGTGTGTGTGTGTGTGTGAGTGTGTGTGTGCTGAAACATTTCTACCATTTGTGAAATCTCTAGAAGCTTTTTTTTTAACTGAATATAGCTTGGATAGTAACTCAGTAAATTAAGGTGAGGATATATATTTGAAGGTTTATACTACAATTCATCTCATGGAAAAAAAAAAAGGACAATCATTTATTTTAAAATGGTGCCAGTGTTGAAATTCTGTTCTTTTCACCCAGTATTAAAAAGGTCTTCATGAGGATTTCACATGATGAACATCACAGAGGGGAAATGGTTTCATTTGGGATTTTTCATTTAAGAGAAATTCACATCTGGTTTTCCCATGGAGAGGGAGATAATATGATAACCTTCTGATTATATACATAAGCAGAACCTGATCAGCTTCTCTTGTGGTTCATTTTTTTAAGGGCAAGTTCCAGTTGGATTGTACTAATACACATATTCATGAATCTCTCCAAACAGGATTCACTGCTCTCCAGGGAACCCTTGAAGTATGCATCATTGTTTCAATGAAGTATCTCCATTATAAAACATGGGGACTATAAAAAGGTGAACACATTTTACCACAGCCTAATATAAAAAAATATCTGGTCTGACTTTCTTCTACTATGGTTATTAGTCTTCTTTCCTTCCTTCCTTCTTTCCTTCCTTCCTTCCTTCCTTTTCCTTCCCTTCTTCCTTCCTTTCTGCTTTTAACAAATAGGAAAAAATGACAAAGAATTCTGAGATATCAAATATCAAATTAGAAAAAAACTTTTTTTTAAATTTCAAAGTCAAATTTAATCTCCTTTACAGTGTTATATAGATGATCTAAGAAACATAACTCTAAAATCCAAAAATTCTTACATTTCATTCAAATGTTTTTATCTGATACAAAGATCCTTATGGAAATTTTTGGTATCTGCATATGCATAAGTTTCTAACATTGAAAATGTGAGGCCAAAGGTGAAAGCACAATAAGGCGAAAGTATAATAAGTAGGTAAACACTTTAAAGGCAGGCAAAGTGAGGCATTGCCTCAGAACAATGTATGAAAACCAACCCAGAAGTTCTTCATGGTACCCACCATCATTGCAAGGGGCCTGACACCCTCAACTGATCATTCTATTATTTATATTTGCTGTGCGTACACATATGCTAACATTTCTCTTTTCTTCTCTGTAGAGTTCTTGTAGAGAACCTGAGATTTAGAGAGTTCTACTAATGTGCATGTTACAAAGAGGCCTTTATTAGAAAGGACATGAATGAAGCACTGAGCGAGACTACAAAAGCTCTACACTGCAAGTGGGAATAATGGGGTGCTTTATAGGGAAGGGACACTGTCTTTGGGGTATGAAGGATGGTTTAGCATGACATCTATTGCAAGAGAACAAAGGAGTTATGTAGCTCACAAATTAGGGTATTCATATCCAGATACATTAGTGGTGGAGTGTAAAGAATTTGGAATTCAGTGTAAAATGATATTGTGATCTAACATAGCACACAGTGGAATGTGACATTCCTTGAATGCAGGCTGTATAGTGATCAAAATAGATTGTGCCAGTCACAAAACTGATACTTCACAACTCTGTAGTGATTAGCAACCAAAGGCAGAAATTCTCGGTGACAGTAAAAATAAGTAGACCGCATCTATGTTAAGCAGGAATGACAAATGCAATTCCACAAAAGACACGTGCCAGTTTTCTTAAGCTTCTCCATGGACATTAAGTTAGAGGATATTTTTAAGTTGTATAAGGGGCAGAGCACAAATGAAATGGAATCAGTGATTTTCTGCTGCAATACAGCTCAGACAGGCAGTCAGTCTCTAATTTCTGTTATTCCGTATGGCATGAATTAGAAAAGGGGATGAACCCTAAGTACTTGAGTTTGCAGTAACAGCCTGTAGGAAATCTTTGTCTAATTGACTAAACAGGTCCATTATACAGATACTGTTCATTTTTCCTTGGTATTAAAATTAGCAGTTACAGATGAGTTTTTTTTTTTAATGTTGCTAAATAGACTAGATTACTTTTACATCCTTGAGTTCTGTGACTGTTAACCACATTTGATATGATTAACTCTTCACTTTCATTCCTTTAATTTTCCTACCTTCCAGTTTCATAATTTGTCCCATACCTTCTGGGCATTTTTTTTTTGTACCTTTCTGCTTGGCCTGCTTCTTAAATGAAGATGTTCTTCTCTTATTCTTCTCTGTCATGTACTCACTGTGCTTGTCCCCTTCCACACCTGCTTAAATGCCCTTCATTTTTCTTACAGCTGCACATATCTATCTACTCATGAGTCAGACTCTCCATCCTCATTCTAGATCTCTGAGCCCACACATGTATTACTCACTTGTTCCCAATGCTCACCTGAATTTCTCATGAATTATTGTCTTCCTGCATCTTTCACATTCAACGTCTTTTGGTTCTACTGTGTTTTCTTATCTTAGAAAGGGAACCTCACCCAAACTGTTGGTCAGAAATCCTTGAGACACCCCTGTTTGTTTGTTTTTTTTTTTACTAACAGAAGATCACTAGCGCACATCCACAATCTGCAGAAGAATCTTCATCTCCTTTGCACTGTTCATAGGCTGCGTGGTCTGTCACTGTGAGTACTGCATGTGACTCTTGATGGTCTCCTTGTTTCTACTCATACTTTATATTCTATCTTTCTGATGCTTTTTTTCTAAAATACAGGTTTGAGCAGAATAGAGGCAAATCTTTACAGAGAGAAGGAAAGGGCAGAAAGACTGCTTGGCATTGTGGGATGCACACTATGGTGATGATTCATCATTTTATCAATTATCCACTGTTAGGTCTATCTCTAATATATGTTTTAAATTATGTTCTCTGATTAAAGCATTGTAATAGCCAATGGTTACTGCTATATTTCAGCTGCTATATGCTACAGTATACTCTTCAAATAACAGTGACACTGTTAAAAAAAAAAGTTTAATTATATCATGGTGTGTATCTATGCAAGAGCCCACAGTGCCTTCCTCCTTAAAAGTGAACTTAAACCTAAAGACACCCAAACCATGTGTCTTCTATCCCTGAGAATGACCTTTTAACTCACTGACTGCCATCTTCCCCTAACTCTCCATGGAGGCTCAACACTCTGCAATGTGGAGCAAGTGGATTGGGTAAATTAATGTCAAGGTAATCCTGGCACATCTTGTGTCTGCAGCTATCTGGGTTGTGACTATTGAGGTTTTGGGAGGTTTGTTGTTGTTTTGTTAGTCTTGTTGTTTGTTTGTTTGTTTGTTTATGGATTGAGCATCACTTTCATCAGTTTTTTTTCTTGGTATCTTTAAAGTAGCTCCTATCTTAAAACCAGAGTTATAGATTTTTATAGATAACAAAGACAGATTTTTGTTTGTTGATTCATGTAGTCAGCCTATGTCTTTTTATTAGAGAATTGAGAGTATTGATATTTAAAGGTTTTTGTTTAAATGCATGGGTGCATTGTGGTCATCATCTTGTTGATATTTTTGGTGTTGCTGTTTTTGTGTTCTCAGTGATAATTTGTGTTTTAATAATTATAGCATCATTCTTCTTTCCACAGCCCCTCTGCTCTGGTTATTCCTCTCTTCAGCCTGAAATATCACTAATTGTTTGTTCTTTGCTCTTGGTTTGACAGATGATATAAAAACTTTAGGATGTTTGTATTCTATAAGGTTTTCCTTCCTCCTTCAATTGGGGCAGATATTTTTGCTGGTTCCATCAGTCTAGGATGGCTGCCATCATCTTTCAGACTTGAAATCCTTTGCTCCAGCCTCCTCTGACTTTCAGGTTCCACTGAGAAATCTTTTGTTCTGATGGGGTTTCTTCACTTCAACTCCTCATAATCTATTTTCTGCTTGATTCATACTACTTGTAAGGCTGCTCTTAAGCTTTTCTAGTAAATTTACTGGGTTTTCCATTCCATCTTCATTTTGTCTTGCCTCTTTATATATATACACACACATACATACAATACACTACGTACAGCAAGAAGAACCATGAAACAATTAGGGATTGTGTAAATGTTACATTCATAGTGTTTTGACTAATTGTATTTGGCAACCTTGAAGAAAACATCTTTCCTATCTTGGTGCTTCTAAAATTCTAAATGTAAATCAATATCTATTGTATCTCATATATCTCTACTGAAAACATCTATCTAGACCTAAAAATATCTTAACCCCCAAAACAACTAAGCTTAATTGTAAAACTATCTGGTCTTCAACCCCATCAGAGACTTGAGAAGGAATAAAAATTAATTACCTGAATAAACCGGAAATGCAGGTTAGCAGCTTCCAAAATGGAAAAAAAAGTGACAGAGACAGTTAGTTTGCTTCCTGAGCAGTCAACCAAAACTCTCTATAATATTGGAGCTTCTTCTTCAGCCTTCTGGCCCAGTATGTGTGACAGACATATTTGTGAGGCAGGGACTATGAGGACTTGCTTACCCTGTCTTGGCAGAGTTTGGTCTTTTCAATATTTCTATCTCCTTATGGAATTCTGATCTCAAGTCTTGGCTACTTTGTCATTTCTATTAGCCTTATGTTTGTGTTTTCTAGGAAATCATGAGGCATTTGTTTTCCTCCTTAAGTTTTTCTTTTTCTTCTTAATTTCATTGAGCAATTTGATGTGTGTGTGTGTGTGTGTGTGTGTGTGTGTGTGTGTGTGTGTGTGTGTGTTCCTTAAATTTCTTGACTTCTTTGATGGATTCTACGATTGTTTTTTAAATTCCTTGTCCTGAGGTTCATTTAGATAATTCCCACTAGCATATATTTCTGTAAGACTAGTAGCTTTTGGAGAGAAGATACTGTCTTGATCCTTCATCTTGTTTGTAATTTTCCTATGGGATCTCAGCTTGTGGACTTCTTTTTTCTGTTCTAAGTCTGACATGGACATAACAGACAGAAGCAGTGGAGAGGGTCTGCAGTGCAGTGGAGAGGGTCCGCAGAGCAGTAGAGAGGGTCCGCAGAGCAGTGGAGAGAGTCTGCAGAGCAGTGGAGAGAGTCCACAGAGCAGGGGAGAGGGTCCGCAGAGCAGTGGAGAAGGTCCGCAGAGCAGTGGAGAGGGTCCGCAGAGCAGTGGAGAGAGTCCGCAGAGCAGGGGAGAGGGTCCGCAGAGCAGTGGAGAGGGTCCGCAGAGCAGTGGAGAGAGTCCGCAGAGCAGTGGAGAGAGTCCGCAGAGCAGTGGAGAGAGTCCGCAGAGCAGTGGAAAGGGTCTGCAGATGGTTTGTGTCTAGAAGGTGGAAATAGCTCGGATGAAATGAAGTCAAGTGGAGAGAGGAGAATGGACTAGTGTACGGGATGTGCCTTCTGATTCACTCCTGGAGTATAGAGGTAGATCGGACATTATGGAAAGACTGAAGATGGTGTGAGAGGGGCCTGTTGGTTGCAGAGTAGGTGGGATTCATCCTGGAAGAAGTCTGGGCTTTGGTTGTGGTATAGTCAGGAGTGGCCAGATAAAGCCGGGGAGACTAGATAAAGAATTTGGGCTACATGAGGTAGGTACAGGCTGGAAAAGCTGTGGCTGAGGAGAAGGCATGGGTGGGGAGGGTCAAGGAGATTAATCGTCTAGATCTTAGAGAAGGTTGTAAGAAAACTGGCTGGATGGAGAGTTTGGATGCTGAGTAAAATGGATCTGTGTGCACTGGCAGGCAGGGTAGGTCCTTAAAGGATCCTAGATACAGGCTATGAAACAGACAAGGGTGGCCAGCCTAGGTATGAAAACTGAGTGTGGGACCTGGGAATATCAGATATATTGGGAGAAAGTGTGAATGGGAAAGTCCAGGGAGACTCATGGAATTCAACACTGGAGGAGTTCGTGGGGGATTGGCTGGATGGATAACTTGGCTGCAGCTCAGAAGAGACCTCTATAATTTCATTCTTTATCTGGCTCAGATACATTTAAAACCATTCAAGAAGTAGTTCAAGGATGAAAAATGGCACTGTGGATGAAGTACTTGCCAAAAAAGCATGAGAACCAGACTTCCCGGCCTCAGAAACCACATAAAACTGGCTATGTTGGCATGTGCTATCATCTCACGTTTCTCTGTAGAAAGATGGGAGGTAGAAACAAGAGAATTTTCCAAAGTGTGTTGACCAGCTAGCCTGCCAAGATAGCTAGGCATGCTAGGCAGCAACAAACAACCAGAATAAAAAGACAGCGGTTTAAAATGGGTGGAAGTAGAGGACTGACATCCATGATTGTTGTTTGGTCTCCACACACATACCATGACATGCATGCAAACTACATATTCACATATACGTACACATATACATATACATACACATACACATATATGTACATATGTGTGTATGCATCATACAGACACAAACACAAATAAAATAAATAAAAACAAGCCTTTTTAAACTTTGTACTAATAAAGTTAACTTCCCATCAAATAAAGAATTTTACTTAGTAATGTGTAAAGCTACTTATTTATATATTCTACATAAAGATAGGCGTTCAAAGTGAGTCATTATTCATTTCATCTTAAGAAAATGTACTGAATTATGTTTGCTTCGTATCATAATGTCAAATGCATAGAACTATAATAAAAATTATGTACAATATATACTTTTCTATTGTAATAAATAAATATTTTAAATAGTCCACTAAATCTATATGGATTACTTTGAAATATGTTTAATCTATTACTAAAATGAATAGTCATTAATGCCCAGAATACAGTATTAAGCTGTGGGTCTATCTGTAAATGAAAATAAATATGGGGGCCATAAAAAATTTGTCAACAATAAAGGATTTCTGGCTGTGTACTAGCAAAAAAAATTAATTTGCAATATAAAATGCATGATGAACCTGAGATGCTTCTGGTAGTATTTGTGCCAGATGCAATGTGAAATGTCTGTGTATTCTGTCAGGCTATGCAACTCTAACAATGCTGACTAACACACATTGGCTCAGACCAGACTCTTCTGCTTTAAAAAAAACAGAATTCAGTTTTCAATGAATGTGTAATTTTCTAGTCCTATTGAAAACTAACAGTGTAATTACATAGAAAAAAGACTTAATATTTTCCCATCATAATTCTTTAGCAAGAAATATCGTTAGCATATATTTGGATTTTATTATCATACATTGTTGTATTTCAAAAATGCTGTTTGAGTACTTGCTAGCTTGAACATTTCAAGGGAAAAACATTAAATGGATTTTGGATTGGAACAGAATTTCTAACAATTTCTGAAATTGTCATAAACATACCTGGTTAATATGTTCTATGAACTGATTTAAGGTGTCGTTCTCAACACTGGCAATAATGAAATTAAAGATTGATTAACTTTGAAAGGCATACATACTACAGTACCAAATAGTCAGCCAAGATCTGATTTTTGTCATTAAATAAACAAACACATCATCTCATCACTATTTAAATTTAGTTGTTTCTAACAAGTGACCCAGTTATGTATGTACACCTAAGTATTTCCACATGATTTATTATCAGCAAATATTTGAGTAGAGTGTGCATCTATGTAGTGAGTATCTAGTCCCAAATTCTCCTGCAAAAACAGATCATGAGTAGGAAAAGGTTAAGAGAGTCACATGTAGAGTGTTATTTTTTTCAAGTTACTTATTCTTAGTCATTTAGGAAAAGCCCATGCTTCACATTTAAATCTTGGCACTAGGCTTTAATAGTTCTGTGGCTTTAAAAACATTATTAAGTGGATCTTAGTCTCAATTTTCCACCCATAAAACAGGGCTAACAAATACGACACAGCTAAGAAAATAATGTTGATGATTAAGTAAATACGTAGGTAAAATCCCAATGCCATCAGTCTTTTATACAGCTTAAGATACCCGAAAATAATGTTGGGTGCTCACAAAAATGTTGCACAAACCATTAGCTTATGGCAAAGGGAATATGTTTCTTTACTCCCTGACTTTTATAATTGTAACAAAAAAAAATAAGTAAGACTATGTTGTCAAGGATGTTATGAAAACCAGGATAGACTAAACACTTCCAAACATTGTTCATTTGTTAAATACTGAAGAAAACGACAGGTAAATAAAACTATACAACCTGTGCTGTGGGCAGCAATACTTTTCCCAGGAGACAACAAGAATGGAAAACAGAGAAAAATAAAAATAAAACTAAGTCTTGGAGGACACAACTACAGAGAGCATAAAATGAGATTATATCTTCTATGCTGAATTTTGTTTCTGTCATGTGGGAGTGTGTGTGCATATACAATCTGAAGAATTTTTAAATTCATGATCATAAATATGATGTTAAAGCTATGTCTCTACCAAAATCGTGTACCTGAAAATCAAAACAATCCTTGAAAAGGGAGTTATTTAATGAAACAACAAATTAGGAAAGGAAAAAATGCCTTGATTTGTACAATTTGCAGACCTTTTTATTTGATCTTTAGAACTAGGGATGTTGCCAGCCAGCAATGCATCACACATCTCCCAAAGAGGACACATAATCGTTAATGTGGCAAAGAGCCAGGCTCTGTGTCAATATTATACTCTGTGTTATGCCTGAATTTCACTATTTGCATTGCAATATTTTATTAACAGATTACACAGTTCTTTTGTATGAACCCTGCAGCTAGCATGCTTTTGATAGAGTCAGGAAATCCACAGGAATGTGATAGAGTTTGTGAAAAAGTCAAAGGATACTGCTCAGGCCTCTTCAGCTAGACTCTTCTGAGGAAGAGAGTAGCTGTCCTATTAAGAAGGGAGTATGGTAGGACTTGGTTTTTAAAGATGTGCACTCTCGTCGCAGCTCTAACACTCACTGATAGCAGGCACCAAATAGCAAATAGCTCACATGAGGAGAAAAACAAATATGTAAAGAAAATTCCTTTTCGATGATACCTATATGTAGCCTGCTGTCTAGTAGGGCAGGATAAATATCGTGTGATCTCAGAGATCTGCCCACAGTGAAAAAGAAAAGCAATAATTTATTTTACACATATTTGTTAAGATCATTTCATGTTTCGGATGGCAATAGGGATACAGAACAAAACTGATACTCTCCAAAGAACAACAAAATCATTGCTCAATAAGCTTGTATACAGTACAAACAGACAAAAACAAACCAAAGTGAATAAAGCATGTGGACTCAGGCATGAACGTTCACATGCTAGTAACAGCATAAAGGTCTCTGTCTTCTGTTGAGTAAACAAGAGGCTAGAGAAAAGGATGGAAGAGCAGAGAAATGCAAGGGTTTTCAGAACTCCTAGGCAAATTTCCCAACATGGCTGGCTGGTTTCAATTCCTTTTTGATGACACAAGTAGGATGAACAAAAAACAACCAGGCAGAGGCAAGGGTCTATCTGGCTTACAATTCTAGGGTATAGTCTATCATGACAGGGAAGTCCCAGGCACAGGAGATCAAGGCAATTGGTCATGTATCCATATCAGGAGGAACAGGGGAAAAATATAAAGTGCATCCATGATGTCTGCTTACTTTTTTCTTTATCCTACTATTTATGACTCAGGAGCTCCAACCTAAGGGACAGCACCACTCACAGTGTTCTAAGCCTTTCCACACAAGGTAACAAGACAATCTTCTATAGACCTGTCAACTCTCCAATCGATAGAGACAACGACACAATTTAAATGGCCTACACTCATGATTTTAAATTGGCCCAAGTTGACATTTTAAATCATCACAATCCAACTCTTTAAAAACTGTCACACAAACACATCACATTTAAGTGTTAACATCCCATCCTATGATTGCAGGGTCTCAAGTTAATCTCTTAAAATAAAAACACAGTACGATAGACTGAAGGTTCATATTTATTTTAAAAGTCCAAAGTATCTTAACTTTGGGATCCTATGAAAACAAAGTTACAAGAGTAATCATTATTATTCCATGAGGGCGTATTCAGAATATAAAGTCAATCATACCAACATAAAATCAAAATTCTGTACTGCAATTCCTAATTCTGTAGCTCAATGTATAGCAATGGATGTGTTATTTTCTGGGATTCAGAAGGTTCGGGCCATCCCACTGCTCCAAGTCTGCTATCTATGGCTCATACAGCTTCTCCTAAAGGCAAGGTCTGATTCCACTCTACATCTGTAGTTACCCTCAGCAGATATCCCACAGGGCTATTACTATCCTGGTGTCTTCTCTTGCAGCTGAGACATCTCCTTCATCAGTGCCCTCTAAGGATCTCTCTGCAAGGACTCCAACCCTGTCATAAGGTACCAAACCTTGGCCACTAACAATAAACTCTCATTTTTTGCTCTTTAAAGAATTCAAAGTCAGTACAACATGGATGATATCTATGCACTGCTATCTTCTGTAAAATGTTCGTCATGTAGTCTGGCACTCTTGGTAATTTCTGGTACTGACTTTGAGGACAGTTGTTCCTATTGTCCCAGAGAAGTACAAATTCTGTCACTTCATTGGTGCTTGTTTCTTTGTCAGTTACAGCTGCATCTTTACCCACAGAATGAGCAACACAAAGATTAAAACAACAACAACAACAAAACTATCATCTGAGTGTCTCCTGATCCAAGTCTTTAAAAAGTCCTTAATACCCTCTGAAATGTCATGAGTTGGGCCTCCACGGTGGATGTTTCTTTCTCTCAGTATTACTCTTGTTTACGCCCCAGTAAGAATGGTCCATTAAATTCAGAGTACTCAACAGTTATTTCAGTCCAAAGTTCTAATCATTTCCACAGTCTTTCAGCAAAATAGCTCAAAGGCATAAAAGCTGCACGGCCAGGGACATCACAACAACACACCCACTTCTCCGGTACCAGTTTAAGTTCTAATTTCACTTACATCGCAGTGTAAAAAGTGCCCTGATCTAAAACAACTGAGCAGAGGACATGGCTTATTTGTCTTATAATTCCAGGTTCTAGTGCATCATTTCAGGGCAGGAAGAGAATCAGGTGCTTGAGGTGTGTGTTCACATCACATCCACAGTCAAGAAGACAAAGAAGTTAATGTGCTCATGATGTCTGTTTGCTTTCAGATTTCTTCTCTCATATATGATTCAAGATAATCTGCCTAGGGAATGGTGCTTCCCCAAAAAGGCTTGGACTTCCACATGAATCAAGAAACAATCAAGAAAATCACCCCCAGATATGTCCACAAACCAACCCGAAAATGATAATCACTTGCGGGCTGGAGAGATAGCTCAGCTGTTAAAGGCTAGCCACACAACCAAAGATAATTACTTGAGATTCTCTTCCAGGATGATTCTAAGTTGTGGCAAGTTGCCACTTAAAACTAACCAGTACTTCTATTAAGCCTGTATTGGTTAGTTTTAAGTGTCAACTTGCCACAACTTAGAATCATCCTGGAAGAGAACCTCATTTGGAAACTGGACCACAAATGCTATTATAGGATTGATTAACCATTGTCCCCAATTTTATTTGGGGCCCCTACAAAGGTACTATTCACCCCAAATCAGCCAGAAGAAATCTTAAGAGAATTACGCCTCATTTAGCCCAAGGGGCGGGGGGTGGAGGGTAGGTAGGTTTATGTTTGCTCTCTTGGGCTACAGATGCTTGTTTTCATTGGTAGTTGCTTATAAGTTGTGATTGGTCTTGTTCAGAGTGGTTGCTTCAAGCAGAAGACAAATAAGAAAATATTTTGACAGTAGAACTTATGAGTTAAGAATAATCTGGAAAACAGGAGAAATGGGAAGGAATGAATTAAAGAAAAACTAAATCTCAAAAGTTAAGAGACTTTGTTGTCATCTCAGCTTGAAGATGTTCAAGTTGTGGTGAAGATGTGAGTAAACCCCCAGAAACGAAACGTTCAGTAATTTACACTGGGAATCTATCTTGCATCACCTGCTTGTGTATTATGCTACTGCTATTCAAACATAGCACACTGTTGACTCTACTCTCAAAAATTATACTTTAATGACAGAATATAAGAATAAAAATTAGTTAAATACTATATTTACATAAATATTGGTATTTTAGCATAAGATGGGGATTTCCAAAAGATAATTAATCAAAATTCTTCCATTTACTACTTCCATAGATTTAGGGAATTTATTGTGTAGGAACAAAATAATATCTAAGTATAAAGCTTGATACAATGCCACCTTGAATAGTGAGGATTTTTACGGAGAGGAGATGTTTAGTTCTGACTTTTTCTTAAGCTTAGAAAACAATAAAACCACAGATCTCACATTTCAGAACCCTTAAAAACTAGGTTGCATTTTCATATCCTACAACAACAATTGTTTATATGGTAACAGATAAGTAACTTAGATAAAATCTGATTCTTGCCTCGGAGACTATCAATAAAGAGAAAATGAAAGACACTGGGAAAAGGTGTATGACTCACATTTTGGGAAAATGGCTGATGCTAGTTTCAATCTTCTTCAATTAGGATGGATGCTAGTGAGGATGCTGACCCTGTCATTCTGTCTTAAGTCCAGCATGGGTAATTACATTGCACTTACTTAAATTTTCTTTAGGTACAAAGGCATCCTTCATTCTCACCTCACATTATTGGTGATGTTGCTGCGTGAAGATAAACAGAGACCACATTTAGCCCTAAGATGGTAGCATTTTCCATGGCACAAACTTGATCTTTCTGCATACAACCAGTATAAATTTGCATTTTAGGGTAAAGGCTTTTGAACATGTAATACAATAAAGGATAAGAAACCATATGGCAATCACTACTAAAGATAAAAAAAAAATCCAATAGAATGAATTGTCTCTGGCAGGGTCTCTGCGGTAATGGCAGATTCTTTTAACTTGCCCTGCTTGCAAATGTAAGATCATTACCATTAGATCTTTAAAATACCAACAAGCAAAATATGAAGAGATTAAAAGCCACCGTTAAAATCACCCCAAAAGTTCAGTCTCAATTATCTACAATCAATGTCATTCTCCTTGACTAGAAATTGGTAGCAGAGAATAAATTCTAAGAAGAGGAAATTTTTAAAGTACAATTGATACTGACAGTTTATCAATGGAAGTGTGTATCTAAGCCATCTTTGCCCATGAATCAAGCTTCTGCCTATTTCTATGCTCCAACTGGCTTGTGCTTTTGCCACATTTTTGTAGGGCCATTAAACACTGCTCACAAATAACCTTCACTACAAATACTTCTAACTCGTTCATGAAGATTTTGTTTATAGATATGTATTGAGCTGTAAAATGGAAAAGAAAACACAAGCATTTAAAAGTTCCCAGAAAATCTCATTCTGCAACAACTCTTGATAATTTTTGTAGTTTTGTAAAGAATAAAGTTAGCTTAAGTTTTTAGAAAAAAAAGCTTGTATAAAAGCTGTAGTATTGATACCCAAATAAGATACATATGGATCATAAAACATGCCATGAAATTTACACAAGAAAATAAGACATAAAGCAATAAATCATAATTTAACCAAAGTCAGGTAAAGGTAACATAGGAGGAAAAGGCTGAATAAAAAAATAAATATAAAAAATATGCCATTTAATATAACACAAATTAGAGTTGCATAGTATTATTAGATTTTTATCAAGTAAAATTTCAAAAATAACAACACAGTACTCAGTGAAATATAATATTTGTGGGAGTATGAATCACTTTAAACTTAAATCTATTGGAAAACAATTTTTAATACTTCCAAGAACTTTAAAAATTTTACTGTTCCCAGGAATCCTAACTTTTGGAATTCACTATGGGAAAACAGTCATGTGAATGGGTAAAGTATCATGTACAATGATGCTTATGTAGCAAAATAGCTTTGCGGTCATGATAAAGACTAAGTGTTCACCAACAACTTCCAATGTACTTATTTGGTTGAGGTAATAGGAAATGTGATCTCAGTTACATACTTCATATGTTACACCATTAAATGACAGACAATAAGAAGAAATGTAAAGCAAGTAAGTAGGAATGGGATTACTAAGGTGAGGGAAGCTTCAGCCCTGAGCCCTCCAAGCAAACGTCACTGAAACACTGATCTCTAAGCAAACTTGATGACTACAGCAGAGGTGCCACCACAGTACTCATAGGAAGGAAACTGCAGGGGATGGCAAAGGCTACCACAAAAGCACCAACATATGAAGTCCCTAACAATGGTTAAGAAATATCACACAAGTTAGAAGCACTGACAGAGTGAAGAACCGGAAAGGAGTCTTAAGAAGAAAAGGAAAGGACAGCTACTTGGTTTTGGTGGCTTTTTCAAAGATCGATGCTTGTACATGGAATAATATCAGTAGGATTTGCATCATGTGGCTTGCCTTGTGGGCAGGAAAATAACATGATATAACATATTTTAACTATGCTGATTTAACAGTCATGATGGAAATAAATTATTGGGTAGAAAAACAGAAGCAGAGAAAGCTGTTGAAGAAGCTGTTGGTGATATGAAAAAGCAATGACGGTGATTCATACGAAGACAGGAAAAGAAATAAAAAGGGATAATACTAGACATGTATTTTGAAGACATTTATGACAAAATTTCCTAAAAATTTGGAAACAGGGAGACAAAAAAGAAGAGAAGAAACACGGGTGACTTTCAGGTTTTGTACCTAAGCAATTAGTTTTGAGGGCTGAGTTAATTCTATGAAGCTTAAGAAGGCTGAAAGAACAGTGTTGAAGGTGGGAGAGATGAAACCTGTTTTAAGCATGTGACTTTGACATATTAATCAATACACACAAAGATGATGGCTGTAGATACTTCTAAAGTAACAAGCAAAAGTCTAGACAGGAGACATAAAGACAAGCGTCGGAGTAAGTTAGAGCTTAGGGTATGAGCTTAGAGTAAGGTAGAACAGTGACTCTAGAAATAGAACCAGAACACATGCAGACTGATGTAACAGAAGACTCTTCTCTGGCGTCTCCTTGAACTATGAGTTTAGGAAGCAAATAAGGCATCCCAGAGGAGCAGCTTAGGAGGCAGTAGAAGGCAGGATGGTACTCTCAAATTTTAGTGAAAAAAAGTACAGAAAAAAGAAGAACAGACTAGATTTATTAAAATGTTTCAATATTTAAGATGAAGGCCAATCACAGGTTGGTCCTAGTGCTTAGTTATAATGAAGTCATTGTTAACTTAGATAAGGCCATGTTTGTTAAGTAGAGGAATTAAACATTCATTTAAAGTATGTTTATGATTAAAAAGGAAAAATACCAGAGCTGGGCATGTAGCTTAGATGACAGAATGCTGAATAAGACCTTGGATTTGTCACAGCTTGAATCTGTTCTCTTACAGAGACCTTTTAGAAGACCCCTCCCCATGTTCTGTACCTAATAAATACCTTGAGTTTCTTGGCTATTAGAGCAAAGGCTGTGGTTAGAGAAGCCCACCTGATTGCAACATCATCATGTGTCTCTGTGTCTTTTCTTGCTGCCTAAAGCCAGGGTTCTGGGACCAAAGCCTCACTAGATGGACCTTGGAAATTTTATACATAACTGAAACTTTCACTTTCTTCACAGCCTATAGCTGAGCTTCAAAAGTTGTCCTGGGAAATTGTCCATATGCATGAAGTGATCTTTTTATATATTCAATGTTTGTAAAGATGTCAGAACTAGAGAAGAATGATGATAAAAAAAATTAAAGCAAATTTTCAGACACACACACACACACACACACACACACACACACACACACACACACACACACGACCTAAGAGCAAGGCCAAGCCATAGAATTCATAATGACTCTGCCAGTGGCACTCAGAGGAAGGATAACAGGCTATCAAGAAAATACTTGATACCTTATGATCATATAGAGGGAGAGGAGGTCCCCCTCAGTCACAGTCATAGTAGAGGGGAATAGGGTGAAAGTGGGAGGAAGGGAAGAATGGGAGGATACAAGGGATGGCATAACAATTGAGATGTAATATGAATACATTGATAAAAAAAGTCAAAAAAATTTAAAAAATAAGTAAATAACCATATTCAGTTGTCTCAGCTGTCAGGCTGGGCATGGTGGCACACACCTTTAATCCCAGAACTTGGAAGGCAGAGACAGGCAGATCACTGTGAGTTCGAGGCCAGCTTGGTCTACAAAGCAAGTCTAGAACAGTCAAGGCTACACAGAGAGACCCTGTCTTGAAAAACTAAAAAGAAGCAATAAGCATGGGCCCTGCATGAGTCTGAACTAGGTCCCCTGCCTATATGTTAAGGTTGTGCAGCTTGGTGTTCTTTTGCAAGTCCCAACAATGGGAGCCAAGGTGTCTTTAACTCATTTGCTTATGTTTGGGATCCATTTCCTCCTACTGGGTGGACCCATGTAGCCTTGATATGAGGGTCTTTTTTCCTTTCCTTTTCTTTTTTATGTATTTTATTTCTTGTTTTATTTCTTATTTTCTTATTTTATGTATTTAATTTTTAAATTTAATATAATGTATTCAGGTTATATGCCAATTGTTATCCCCACCCTTGTATTTTCTGGTTCCCACCCTCCTTCCCCCTTTCTGCCTATTCCCAACCCCTAGACCTCTGACAGAAGAGGACCTCTTCCCTACCATATGACCACAGCCTATTAAGTCTCATCTGGGTAGCCAGCTTCCCCTTCCTCAGACTGGTGCTGGGCCTCCCACCAAGGGGAAGTGATCAAATTAGGGACACCAGAGTTCATCTCAGATTCATTCCCCTCTCTGCCTACAAGCCTGGATAATGAGCTGTCCATTGCTTAGATCTGAATTGGGGGTCTAGGTTTACTGCATGCCTTGTCATTGCTTGGTAAACAGTTTGTACAGGGCCCCCTGGATCCAGATCCAGCAGCCCTAATGGCCTTCTTGTGGTGTTCCTGAACCCTCCAGGTCCTTGTATTACCCCCATTCTTCCATACCACTCTCATCTAGAGTCCAATAGCAACTCCCAGCATCTGTCCCAATCCCCCCTTGGGTGGAGTCTCTCAGAGGACTTCTATGTTGGGCTAATATCCACTTGTGAGTATACAGCATACGTCTCTTTCTGTGGTTGGGTTACCTCACTCAGGATGATGATTTCTAGTTCCATCCATTTGCCTGAAAATATCAAGATGTTCTTGTTCTTAATAGTTGAGTAGAGTTCCATTGTGTAAATGTAACTTGTTATGCCATGCTTGGTAGATAGCCCTGGGAGGCTTGTTCTTTTACTTGAAGGGAAATGGAGGAGGGGTGCATATTGGGGAGACGGAAAGTGGGAAGAAGGACAGGAAGGAGTGTAGGCGGTGGGGGGGGGGGAACTGCTGTCAGAATGTAATGTATGAGAGAAGAATAAGAGAGAAAAGGGGGGAAATCTAGATTTAAAGCTGTCTGAGTGTGCATAAGGAAGTTTTGCCTTGATAGTGGTGGCTCATGCTTTTAATCCCAGCACTTGCGAGGCAGAGGCAGGTGGATCTCTGTGAGCTCAAGGCTGCCTGGTCTACAGAGAGAGTCCAGGACAGCCAGGGTTGTTAACACAGAAAAATCCTGTTTCCAACCCCCCTCCCCCCACCAAAAAAAAACCCAAAAAACAAAAACAAGCAAACAACAAACATTTCATTTGGAGAAGCAAAACAGAACTCTTTCCTCCCCTTCCCCATATATAGTTGAATGCATTCACAAAAGTTGAGCATAGTAGATGTCCCCCTCCCCCATGACAAACAGCACATCCAGTTTAGCACAAGGCTTCCTCATCAAATTTGCTGATAGAAGCCAGTGAGAACATTTCAAAGAAACTCATTAGGAGCCCTGCAGATTGACAAAGTGGGGATGGAATGGAAGCTTGCCTGGCTTCAGGGATTTAGAATATCTCTGCTGTTGAGGAGGTGATTCTAAACTGGCATTCTACTTTATGTGTATATCCCGTAGTTCAAGCATGTAGTCATGTCAGGAGTGGAACATAAACGGTGGAGAACACTGGATAAAAGTGCTTCTATCCATATAATTTAAGGGGAGTATTATTATTGTGTAACTGGACTATGTGGTAGCGATACAGCTAGAAAGTGAAGGCAGACTCTTGATTTCTTTTGGCATATATAGAAACGAGTAACACTTAATAATTAATATTTTGAAGCTCTTTTGAGAAGCATGAGATTTTCACATTTATTAGTGAGAGCACAGATGTTAGAACATTTGTGAGAGACTTTACTGAACGAAAATAAAATTCTATGGTACTCAATGCAGCAAATGTGGACTATCTTTTGTGCAGGATATTGTAACACTGGAATTTATTTTCCTGACTGGCTCTAATGATCACTCACAGTCCCATAGAATTGAACCACAGGAGTCAGGGATGGTGGGATAGCCTGGTGTTCTCAGTGGACCAGCATATGAAAGGGAGGTTTTAAGTTTGAGATTCTGCATAAGTTCAAGGCTAAAATGAATAAAACACCCATACCCGTTTAAATAAAATATCTTTAAAGAGAAGTTATAATGATAATTATAATTTGGGAGTCTCTCTACTTCCAAGAAAAATCCCATTTTTAAAAATCCAGTAGATTGGGAAGCTATTATTTTCAGATAGATAGAAAGACAGACAGACAGACAGACAGATAGATAGATGGAAGATAGGATTCACTTATTTCTTCTTTACAAATTATTCTAGATTTTGCTATATTTACTTTGTTTTACATATAATGATATCATTCATTATACTCATTGAGAAAATATAGCTAACTTAAGTAACACATGATAATTTTAAGGGAATTTTATATCTTTTCATAGATATGAACAGGAAGAACAAGTTCATGAAACAGTATAAAATTCTACTAATCAGCTAAGATCTGGGCCAATAGATTAGTTCTGTTAGTGATAATCATATAATGACCATGTAGCCACATATTTAGAAAGTATCTACCACAAGAGTTTATGGAAATTCAGTGATTTCAGAGCTTTTATTTTTTTATTTCAAAAAGTTATGTATTTCCAGCCCCAAATGAGCAGGTCAATTTTCTTTCTATATATTCCATTTTGCTTTGAGTCTTCACCCACAGCTCCCATGCCTGCATCGTAGTCTGTTTTTCTACTCGAAGATACTGTTCTGTTTTCTTAGTGAAAAATGCATAAGCAAGCCTCTAGGGTAGTGAGTGAGGACACACTGGGAGGGGTGAAGATTCCTGAATCCATTCTCAGTAACTCCCTCAATCTTTTGCAGTTACTCCTGACCTCAACACATAGCAACAGTCTCCCAGTGTTGCCAGAATCCTATTATTTAATATTCCCCCAAACTATTGTGCTGTGTAGTCCACGTGTAAATAAAAGGTATGAGTAAAGAAAAAGGAAAATGCTTTCTATTGCTTGAAAAAGTGAGTTAGTTGTAATGATCATGGAAACAACAGATAAGTGCTGCACTCCCTTCTCAGGCTTCTAAAAGTTACAATAATTCATTCATTTTATAAGACATACTACCAAATACTTATAAAGTTATAAAGTGATAAAGTAAGATGCAAGTTTCAAGAATTGATAAAATACAACTGAGTAAGTGTATATTCTTATATTCCAGCATTAAAGGGGTATTATTTATTGACAACAACATTATTTCTACTGAAAACAGTATACAGCAATGCTCACCATAGATATTTGCCATAGGACATAGTTAGAATTGTGTAGGAGCCAGGATTAAAAGCATTTACTTCTTAGAATATTTTTTCTCAGGATTGCTCCTTATAGAAACTTTCCCCTCTTATTATACAACTCTCAAATATCCTTTAAGTAACTGGAAAAGAGAGTACAAGTTCAAAGTTCTTAAAAAGTCTGAAGAATTACTTATGGCATATATGCCTCTATAAAAAATCCTGCAAAGCGACTAGATTAGCTACTATTATAGTTCAAAGTGCTGAACTGACTAGGAAAGGAAGTACATCTGCTAACATAAGGGAACTAAGGCTTTGAAGTCTGTATTCTGAATTCTGAATTCTTCAGTCTATGGATTAGAAAATGGCCTTCAAGATGTAACTCTATTTGAAGATTCACTAGAGTAGAATTCAAGAAGACTGACTTTATTTCTCTACACCCTTAAAAATATTGTAATTTTGCTAAATCTGTTTCATGCTTATATATGTGCTAATGTTATATTATACTAATATATAATATAATGATATATTAACACAATGTTAATATATACTACTATAATAGCATATAATATATAATAATGTGCAGTGATATATAGCATGATATATTATATATTACATATTCGTCTATATAATATGCCTTGCTGTCCAAGCAATAATCTTTTTATTTCAAATGCTAGCTCCCCATCCTTGTATGAATTGTCAAACTCTCAAAAATGATCATAATCTACATACAGATTATCTTTTAAGTCTTTTTTAAAAATCTTTCTTCATATTCATTTATTTTGTATGGATGTCTCTGCACATGTGTGTGTCCTGGAGATTCATCTAAGGACACCAGTCATACCAGCATGGGCCTTTACCTGTAAGGCCACTTGCTGTCCCAATTTTTAAAAATGTTTTTCAATAATAGAAATAATACATCATGAATGAAAGTTTTAAGTAAGCATAAATGGTTACTTAGTCCTACCCATTCCAAAGCCTGTAACTGAGGATGGGATAACCATTGAGGTGTAAAAAGAACAAATTAATAAAATAATATATATCTTGGGAAAAAAACTATCAGAACTTTTCTCCTCAATAATGTGTGTGTAGTTATAACTATGTGGCTGAGAGAATCTTCAGTCTTCACCTTACATCATTCTCATCTTGCTGATTATTATTAAGCTGGTGTTTCAAACAAACCTTTTTCCTTCGTTTTTGCTTCCTATATAAGTATGTACTAGTTTTATAAATAATTAATTGATGCATTTAAAAGATACAAAGAAGAAAATATAAATCTCTCAAAGTCCTACAGCCAAGGCACCTGACCATGCACAGACTTTTACTGAGTGTCTATAACAGCTTGTGATTCATTATGAAATAATATATTCACCAACATGCAGCATATGTGCAATTTAAATAAAAACTCTCTTTCTGTAATCACTGTTTTGTAGACTACTTTCCACCTGAACATTTCAGAAAGATTATCTCCATATTAAAGAATATATATATACATCATTTGTTTACAGAATTGAAGACTTCAGGCAGATAACTCAAAAATACTTAGTCACCAAGTGGAAAGTTAAATAGTATATCCATTCATCATTATACCCCCAGAAGGAGACAAAGTGATGAAAACAATGGGGACAAACCCTCCAGTCCAGCGCAGGCTTCCCTGTGGAGGTAAGATGGGACTGTATTCACAGTCAGGCATGGGGAGTGCAAAGTTCAGTTGACCTAGTACAGAGTGGAAATATAAACTGGTGAAGATGTGAAAACGCAGAGGTTCTATAAGTGGGGGTGAGCTATTTAATATGAAGTTTGGGTGAGTTCACAGAAAGAAATATGCATTTTATCATAAAGACTAAGGCCACTACAGAGAAAGAAGGGGGTGAGAACATGCAGGCAAACAGCACATATACTGTTTTAAATTTTCCTGCTAGCTTTGAGGAACATGTCTCATGATGAATGACAATGGAAGGAGAATGATCCTTTAGGAAGCTCCAGCTATCGAGATGTTGAAGGTTGAATCAAGTGTTGCAGCCAACCCATCTGTAGGGAAAAAAGAGTGATGTATGCAGAATATTCTAAGATACCATAAAATCTTACCTCATCAAAGCTCTAAATTTCACAAACAGTAGGAAAATACCATTTTAAAGACCAGAGACATGGGACCTCTAAAAAACCAGAAGCTACTGCACAATCTAGGATTCTAGACTTATTAATGAGAAAAGAAAAAGAAAGATGTTATGTGAAAACAACCGAGAAGGAATTTGTTTGTTAATGGCCATGGGGAAAATCCTACATTTTATTAAAGACAATATTATAAATACAAAATTATCTACTATTGTGTATGTGTGTTTTATATTAGCCATAAAGTATTCCTACACTATGTGCTTTCAGACAAATTTCATATGTGATCAGGTGTCCTCTAAAATTGGACACATGCATTTTAGAAACTTAAGATCATTTTGTTCAATGTTTATTTACTGTATTGTTCATATGCCACTCATTCAAAAAGGTAATGTCTTATGAAAACTATTAATAATCTGTTCAGAAAGATCGGGGATAAAAGTTGGTATTTAGTTACCTATAAATCTTACTAGATACTAACTTACTTTGTCATAGAACAGTTTGTTTAATTTCTTGTACATGTCTTCAAAGAAATAGATTAATAACTGTACGAAGAGATACTAACTTACTTTGTCATAGAACAGTTTGTTTAATTTCTTGTGTATGTCTTCAAAGAAATAGATTGATAACTGTACGAATAGATAAAGAGTTGGTCTTCAAACTCTTCAGAGATCCACAAAATATGGCATTTAATGATGAGAGCTTTCCTGACAGAGAGAGACATCTGCTCCTGGCCGCATCTCCATATACATCATTAAAGATGGGGACATCAAGAGACTAGGGTGACAAAATAGTCACTGAACTGAGGAAACACTCTTATCTCTACTGCTGATGACAAGCTGACTCTCCACTATGATTAACAGTGATGCTGTAAAGTTGACTGTCCAGCTTTGAAGAAACTAGGTGGACTGTCAGAATTCCTGCTTCAAAAAGCAGTTTGTTGGATGTTTTGGGCCCATGAGGCTAAAGACTGATTGCCCCAGTGATGGAGAGAATCCAGTGACTGTCCAAGCGGTCTGTTCTCTCTGTCCTGTTCACACTTGGAAGTTCCCCTCCAGCACTTCCTTCATTAGACAGAATTTCCTTCTTGGGTCTCTGATGGGAATGAAGACTAGATAGCCACAGTGTTACTAAAAGCTTTAGTTTAAGAGCTAAAAACACATTTATAGATTGATAGCTGCAATTTCTCATAAAGGGAAAGGACTCATCTTTGGTAGGATAGTGGAATACTTTATCCCAGGTTAACAAATATAAAAGGACTTGGTTATGTCTTTGAAACCTGATGATTCTGTATGTATGTATGTATATTTATGTATATAGTTTTTTTTTTTTTAGGGGGGGATGTGTGGGAAGGATTGTAAGCTTTGTCACAGGTGAAAGCAGTCTTGGAGAGCTTTGCCCTCAGACACACCACGGATACTCCCTGCAATTAACCTTGAGATAGACTGGGTGAAGCCATCCTGGGCCTGGAATTCAGGAAGCCGACTGGTGGGGAGGAGGTGCGAGGGGTGGGGTGGGGGGCGACTTTACCTGGATTATTGTGTTTCTAATCAACCCTTGATAAGAGGAGGAGACTGGCTCTTGCACATGAGAGACAGACAGGCAACAAGGATGAGAGGAGCAGCAGGTTCAGACCTAGCTAGAGCACACATGTATTGGGAAAAGGATCAGCAAACAGGCTGGACCAGCACACAGGCCAAAGTCACCTAGGGACCCATCCCATGGAATGGATACCGGAAGGTTCACTCTTGTTTCCCTTTAACTTTTCTTCCCTCTTATGTAAGATAGTTGAGTTGTATAATAAAGTTAAATTGTTAAGAAACAGAGCCAAAACATGCACTACTCTTCAAATCACTTATTGCTTAACATTGCATTTGCTACAGAGGAGAAGGATCACAATCATGGAGACTTTGACCATTGAAATCAATGGGCTAAGAATGTCTCTGAAAAGTGTGACCTCAGCTTAAAGAATTTGATCCCCAGGCAAGGCAGCCCAGGTAGGGAGAAGTTACTGAAAGCAGGCCTTGGTGGATGAGGAGGAGCTCAATCCACATGCAACTTGATGTGCTGAGGTTGGTTAGGAGGGGGCTTCCCTTTTCTCAAGACAAGGGGAGGGAGATAGGGAAAAGAGGGCAGGGGGAGGGGTGGGGAGGGGGGAGAGTGGAATATGATTGGGATGTAAAGTGAAGTTAAACAAATAAACAGTAACTATATCAAATGCCGAGAAGAAGAATGAGGAGGATGAGGAGGAAGGGGGGAGGAAGAGGAGAAGGAGGAGGAAGAGTGAGAGGAAGAGGAGGAAGAGGAGGAAGAGAAGGAGGAAAAGAAGGTGTGGGAGAAAAAGAAGAATTTGATCCTCATTTCAAGAAAAATTGGGGCTCTGTAGACTAATTTCAGATTAGCCAACATGATTAATGGGACAACTTTCCAGACCTTTTAGAAAGACAACAACGTGAAAGAGATGAGAAGATACATAAAACTCAGCCTTTCAGAGCTGGTTATATAGTCAAATTCCATTGCTCTGGGTTCTTTCCCTTCTTAATTAAAAAAGGGTGGGGGGAATCTTTTTTCTGCAAAATCTTCATCGGCACTTATTTATATAGGGCATTTCTTTTGGCAATATGAATAGAGTTCATTTTAGTGATTGAAGTACAAGATATGTTTAATAATACTCAAAAATTAGCAAAAAGTCCTACAGTATTCACAGTGTTAGGGAGACATAAAACATCTTCAGCATCCAACATCCAACTGTAATTCTGGCTGTACACAAACTCTAATCACTCAGAAGTTTTCTAGACATGTTCTGCTGAAGAAGCCAATTGCTGATCATTATTTTTAATGATTCTCTGAGAAGACAACACTTATTCATTATATACACATTACCATTGGATTATTTCTCTAAGTTTATAACTCAGTATATAAGAAAGAACATTACCTGGCCTAATCATTAGTATTGTATCCCTTGTACCACTGACCCTGTGCTGACAAATTACGGTTTTATGTGTCTGAGTAGAGCATACTGCAAAGGACAAATCACAGTCACTAGCTAGCTCATGGCGGGCCTGTTTGAAGTTACTAGTTACCATTCCCCAGCTGGCTGCATTGCTGGCTGCATTGCTAACACAGAAATATTTTTAAAAATTACTCAGATTGCCATTCAACTAGACATGGGAGCAGAATGATAGTATTTAACTATAATGTACATAAAAATCCCTGGGATAAGTGGATAAATATTTCCCATCATCAATATTTGTGTTCTGACCAAAAAGTCTGCCATCATGATGCAAGCTTTTCTTTATACCTCAAGTAAGAAAGCCTAATGGGCTATGTTAAATGATGTTTCTAGGCGATATATTAGCAAATGTATATGGTCCAAACTTACTAGAATAGCCCTTACAAAGTTTATTCTTGGTTTTTTTTTTTTTTGTTGTTGTTGTTGTTGTTCAACAAATCACCCATATAACTAATCTTTAATATTTTGAAGATGTTTGCTCCAAACCAGGATTTTTAGATATTTTGCCTTACTTATCAGAAACTCCATATACACATATAATTGCACATGCAATCTTTTTGGTGATTTATTTCATTGAAAACTTTGTCGCTTATTGAAAATATAATCTCATTAATACTATTCTAATTTTTAGCACTTATCTGTTTTTATCCATTATTCATATATTACACATACATGTGTTTTAATGTGTGTATGTTGTTTTGGTTTTTTTCCTTCATAGTATCTGTGATTTTCCTTCTGCAAAAGTCTTCATTTCTAATCACACTTTAAACTGTTTAGCAGCCTGAACTCATTTCTTATTATATTGTCTCAGTATAATACTCCTTGCTTTTGTTTGTCTCAGCAAAGCGCCAAGTCAGGGACACTACTCTGTTGACAAAGTGTCAAAGGACAAAACTTTGCACATTCAACACCTATCAATTTTATATCTTATAAACATTTAACACTTTGCTAATGACTCAAATGTATTGAGAGAAAGATTTAGAGAAGAAATTAAAAGTGTATCTTTCTCATAATATGGAGATTTTATATACCTTTTTGGTGACAGTATAATGGGGTTTGCTGTACAGACAGACTTGTATTTGTGGTTGTACTGGCAGAAGTTATTTATTAACATCATTAGCGTTTGTACCCTGAGCCTTCAAAACTTTGCCTCTCTCAGATGATATTGGATTTGTAAATACAAATAATGATTTGCAGATTAAAATTCAAGCAGCCTATAGCTTAATTTTATAGGTCTGTGATTATTACCATGGACACTTCTTGTATTCTCAACATGGGAGATTTTTTATAACATTTTAAAACTCCTATCTAATGCTTGAAGTCTATCTATTATGGAAAATTGTGAGGGTGAACATGTGTGCTTCATGATCTCTCCACTTTGCACTAGTTTCTGAAGGGAAAGACACATTTAGGTAAACTTGTTAATCTGGTTGGAAAAAATGACCACTGTTTAAACATGACATTACTGGTTTTAACAGGGAGCTCAGCTTTCCTATTAAATTTGTTGGTAAATAATGATGATATTAATGCAAATATATTTAAGAACTCTTTAGCCATTTGAGGAGAAAATTTCCCCATATGGAAACTAGCCATTGGAAATATATTATGCCTTCAGTTAACAGTTTCATTTCCTCAAGGGCTTCTCAGTAAATATTATTTGTTGATAATGGCTTATGAAACAATATGCATAGTTTTACAGCACTGACGATTGTGTTCTCACAAGCATGAAATGCTGCCGGCATAATTTTGAAGAGCTTGGCGTAGTTCTATGAATCTTCAATGCCTCATCCCCTTCAGGAGCTCATCTTATTTTTAACAGTGTTGTCCTTGTTAGCATTTTTTAACTGGAGCCTCATGAATACTAAAAGTACAAAAGGAAAGTACCCAACGTATAAGGACTTTTCTACAAATCAAGGGATGAAATGGTCTATTGTAGGGGAAAAAAAGAACAATGGGAAAGGTAAGGAAAACAAAAAGGCGGAATTTGGCCGCATAGTTAGAAGACCATAAGACATTACATGATAATGAATAAACAGCAAGTCATACATGAAGCCCACTACCTCACACTGTATTGTGCCATGAAGCCAGACAATAGCTTTCCCCCAAGGGTAGTGTAAAGGGAGTCACGCATTAGAACGTTTATCCTGTTAGCCAATCTCTTTCCAATGCCCCTTCTAATTGCAGCTCTCCAGGTCTCCGAGGTATTGTCCACAGCTTTGAAAATACATTCCACAAATTATCTTGTTTCTTTTCCCTTCACTCTCCTATTTGGATTAGTAGAATTCACACAATCTTGGTTTTCTTTCTTTCAAAGAGTAAACGTAAAACACATACAAGTTGCTCAAAGTTTCTCCATAAAGCTTTCAGTTTACAGCTTATTCTCATTTTGCAAAAATTATGTTCAATGAATTTTGGGTAGTTTGGTTTTTAAGTTGGGGGGGATCAATACTACACTGCATATTGGATTCAAACAACAGCGAAAACTTTATTCCAGATATATATTAGCCATGCCAATACTTAAATAGCCAAATTCTAAAGAAATGAATCTAAACTGGAATATTCTATCACTTTTCTCATTTCCTACTCTTAGGAATAGCTGTTGGGAGATGGTTCATTATGTATTCTGATGCTAATTTCTGTGCCCAAAGATCTGGTTGCATCTGGACATGGGCAATGTCATTATTATTGAAGAATCTCCTGTCTCGATGTTATGTAAAATTATTCTCTATCATCTCTGATTGGATAATAAAGAGCTGAACAGCCTGTATGGTATAGGCAGGAAAGTTGACATGGGACTTCCAATCCCAGTTAGGGGCCTCATGTGGAGAATAAAGATGGAGAAAGTGAAAAGCATGATGAAGAGTTGCCAGGTCATGAGGAGAGGGTCACCATGAAAGTCGCCATGAGGAGGTGCCCATAAGAGAGTTGCCATGAAGATTCATGGAGAAGGAGCAGCCACAGCAAGTCTAAGATGGCAGGTCATAGGACAAGTGACTCTGGTTGTGAAATAATTCAGACCAACATAGTCTAGATGAGTATGTACCCGGCTATAGTGCTTTTAAGCTTATTAATATATGCAACGGGTCTCTATGTCATTATTAGGAAACCACAGCAAGCAGAGAAAAAAAACATACTTCTGTTTCCTCCTTACTTCTTTTGTTTGTTTGTTTGTTTGTTTAAGTAATATATTCTGATTACATCTCAATTATTATTCCCTCACTTGTATCTTCCAATTATCCTCTTCCTCCATCTTCCATCCTATTCCCCTCCCCTAGGTCTGTGAAAGAAGGGGACCTCCTCCCCCACCATATGATCACAGCCTATCAGGTCTCTTCCTGGTAGCCTGATTACTCTTCCTCTGAGTGCCACCAGGTCTCCATACCAAAAGGAAGTGGTCAAATAGGGGGCACCAGAGTTCATGTCAGAGTCAGTCCCTGCTCTCTACAAAACTGTGGAGAATGTGCTGTCCATTGGCTAGATCTGGATAGAAGTTCTAGGTTTACTGCATGCGTTGTTCTTTGTTGGTACAGTAGTTTGAGCAGACCCTTCTGGGTTCAGATCTACCAGCCTTAATGGTTTTCTTGTAGGTTTCTAGGACCCTCTGGATCCTTCTATTTCCCCATTCTCCTTTACCACTCTCATCAGGAGTCCCAATAGGAAGTCCCAGTATCTATACCAATCTCTTGCTAAGTGAAGACTTTCAGGGTACATCCCTGTTGGGCTAGTATCCAATTATAAGGAGCTGTATATAAACATACAAGAAGCCTACAGAACACCAAAATAGAATAGACCAGAAAAGAAAATCCTCCTGCAACATAAAATTGAAAACACAAATATATAGAATAAAGAAAACATATTTAAAGTGGCAAGGGAAAAAGGCCAAGTAACATATAATGGAAAACCTATCAGAATTACACTTGACTTGTCAGCAGAGACCGTAAACACCAGAAGAGCCTGGGCACAGATCCTGCAAACCCTAGGAGACCACAGATGCCAGTCCAGACTACTATACCCAGCAAAACTTTCAATAACCATTGATGGAGAAATAACATACTTTTATTTTTTGCAAATATCAAGTAGTATCTTCTTGCAGTGATCTGTGTTTTACTCTTTTCGATTCTATAATTTTCCAGCAAAGTTACTTAAAGTCTAATGCTATAAGGTGAAGAAGTTGTGAAATTTAAAAATAAACTTGGATTTGACTGAAATGTAAATTGATTTAAAAAACAGAAAGAAAATATCAGACATTCTATGCAGTAATTCTTAAATTTTTAAGTTATTCTGTGTGTGTTCAATAGACACAATATAAGATGTGAATTATCTAGGTTTCACATATTATCAGAATACAAAATATATTTTTGTGAAGTAAAACTCTGAAACAATGAAGATTTTTTATCTATCTAAGCTGCTACCGCTTTAAGAAAATAACAATATTGCAAAATATTCAATCTCTGTAATAGCCAATCAGATTATCAGGACAATAAAAATATTCTTAGAGGGCTAATCCTGCTATCACAGAGGAAATTTTTCAACAGTGCCTGAAGCTACAGACTCAATTCTTCTGCATTATGCACAGGGAAACCTATTCCTTGTGGAGAATTCTCCACAGGCTTGCTCATCGTGCCTGAGAAAGCCTGAATCCCAATGCACATAACTACTTAGAAGTGTATTGTACTTAATCATAAAGCATATACACATGAGGTGGTTTCTTACAAGCTTCTTCTGTTTTTGCCTTATATTTTTTATGTATAGTGTGGCTTGGCATAGCTCTCTGCACATAATAAGTGTGCAATAAGTGCCTTCTGAAAAGGAAAAATCACAGAATATTAAAAGGTTTCATTGTCTCAATAATATCCTTCTGAAAGGGAAATGTTGATATGTAAAGTCTCCTCCATTTTCTGTACTGGTATAAAGGAATAAAAATTAATTATGTACTAGGAAAGAATAAACCGGAGTACAGAGGAGAGCATCGGGACATTGAATAAGTAACTAACAACTTTCTCTTTTCATTGAGGCCCTGTACACAAGATGAAACCTCTGCCTGGCACCATTATCAGGTCAAGGCTATACAAATCATAGACTCTAAGCAAGAAACTACTACTGTTATTCTGATGAATGGAGAATGCATTAAACCAAATCTTAATGATATATCATTATATCCATAGATTATGGAAGGTTTTATTTGGGGGGGAGATTGAGAAAGGGTCTCTCTTTATAGCCTTGGCTGTCCTAGACTCGCATTGTAGACCAGGCCGGCCTCAAACTCACAGGGAACCACCTGCCCCTGCCTTCCTAGTGCAGGTATTAAAGACATGCACCACCACCACCACCCAGCAGATTATGGAATCTTATACCGCTTGTCGGAGAAGAAGCTTCTGTTTGCAGTAGATGACATTTAACGGAGACTCACAAGTGGCCAAGGTGAAGAGAATACAAGAGTTCAGAATGTTCGGTACTGAATGCACACCCAGCTCTTACTCCAAACACTTGGGGATTATTGTGGAAGAGTGGACAGAAAGAGTGTATGAGACAGAGGTGATGGATGACTACAAGGAAACGTGTCTTCCCGACACAGCCCAACAGGTTGACCAAACTCTAGTTCAAGTTCACATTTCTAGGAATGTGTGGGCAGAGTTAATTGGCCTTCGTAAGAAGAAGAAGAAAAAAGGAGACACAATGGTGGCTAGAGAAGGTGGATCTGGAAGAATAAGGGATTACGAAGAATATGGTCAAAGCACATTGCACAACATTCGCAAAGAACTAATTTAAATGTGCTTTAAAAATAACTAGCATAAGTGTGCAGCCCCCTTCCCAATAAGGTGATATTCAAAATTGTGCTTATATTACCAAATTCTTTTTTTTTTAAAGATTTATTTTATTATTATGTATACAGTGTTGTCTGCTTGTTTACCTTCAGGCCCGAAGAGGGCACCAGGTTACATTATAGATGGTTGTGAGCCACCATGTGGTTGCTGGGAATTGAGCTCAGGACCTTTGGAAGAGGAAGTGGTGCTCTTAACCACTGAGCCATCTCTCTAGCCCCACCAAATTCTTTTTCAATAGATAGGCAGAACCATTTCAAGTTACTTTCTTACTTATGTTTGTGGTTGTTTCCAGGAAGATAATTAAACTCTAATTTCATAATAAAACCAACTAGATACAGAGAAGTTCAGAGAGCCTGCTGATCATTTGTGTGTGTTCCCTGTGCTCTTGTGGGGCCCAGCACACATCATTTAGCCTCATTCAGGCTTCCAACCACATTAAACATTAATGTTACTATGACTCAGCAAGTATATTTATATGTACTAATCATCAAATGAACACATGAGTTCTCAGAGAAATTACAGCATTGCTCATGTGCATGTAGCATTAGCATCCTGAAATTAAGAACTGAGGAACATCCTTGGCTTTGAATCAGAAAGATCCCATCCCTATTCACAGTTGAGTGACTGAGGTCTTTAGTGTCACTGCAATTTGGCTTCCTCATCTAAGAAGTAGAAATGAGATGTCTAATGAATGCACCGTCAGGGAGATAAATGCTAGTCTAAGATGTGCAGCAAATACAATAGAATGTCATTATATATAGGAAATATGACACTTTTAAGGAAACGAATACATGATTTGTTTATGACTTTTCAAAATGCGTAGCCTAAGTGAGCATCTTAAGTTTTACATCTTGTTAAAATTGTGCTGGTCTACAATTATCCCATAGATGGTTTCCCAGTTTACTTCAGAACAACCACAAAACAAAAATCTTCACTATGATAATAAAGACTTCAAGTAGAACACATATCACATTAAAATTCAAACTAATTTACTGCTTGTACTTACAGCACACCCATCATTTTTACTTTATAGTATCACTTAATGTCTATTATTAATTTTTTATGCATAAAAATTAAAGTGTCCTTCTGGACTTTTTCTTTGTAAGGATGTCACCCATCCCTGATGACAGTGTCCAGGGTTTGAGGGGGTGAAACCTGCTCTTTTACTTGAGGAACCAGCTGCTGTCACTGGTGCTGTAGTGGCCATCCTACAGAAACTAATTTACCTTTCTTGCTAGATTTGAAACACCCTTTAGAATCATCCTGGGTTAGGCACACACTGGTAACTTTTGATTGAATAATGTTGGCTTTGTGTTGGATTCTGTGACTCACATCTTTCTTGCTGGGCTTCAAGTGAAACTCAATTCACTGTGGTGATGGAGGAAAAGCCCTAACCATCCTGAGAAGAGTACATACGTACCTAACTGGACCCATACATGGCTGTATCAAAGGAGGATTTGTGTGGGAGAAAGGCCTTAAAAGTTCCATACTTCCTTTGAAGTATTCCTATGGGGTCCCTTAAAATGATTGTAATTACTTATTTTGAGAGCCACTAATTATATATTATATTATAATTGTAAAATACCTCTTGTATGTTACTAGGTTATACTTGACCATGTTACTTACTAACTTCCATAAAGATGACAGATGCTAAAACCATGTCAACGCTGACATTAAGGTCTAAATATCATCTTCCTGATGGGTGCTATAATTCATTGATAGCATCTTCTTGCAACATGCCAATAATCCCTTTCAGAAAAGCACTAGTTGTTGTACTTTGTTTGTTCTGTATTTGACACAGAGTAGAAAATCAAAGGGGGAATTTGAGAATGTGCTAATGCAACAGAAATACCTGCAAAAATAAAATTGTGCAGATAGCTTTTAGTTTAACATAGTTCTAACGAGATTTCATGAGTCTTAATGTTGTGTGCACTATTACTAGATGCTAAATTTAAAGACAGAAGAAGAACTGCAAAACAAAACAGAACACGCAACTTAAAAGAGTCAGGAACTAAAAACCAGACCACGGTTCTGTCAGCAACTCCGCAAATAACAGGCAGTGTCCTCTGCTTTCTGAAGCCTAATAAACAAACACATCATCACAACGCAAAACAGTTCTTATCTCTGGGATGGTCTACAGTGGGAAAGAAACATGACAGATGGCAAAATATGCTCACGGCAGCAATCATTGAACGGATTGAGTCCTATAATAGAACTGCAAAAGTAAGCCATTGCCTACACAGTGGACAGAGTTGTGTCCTAGTACCTTTATGTCAACCCTGTGGTCCTTTATCTGGGAAGGTACTTTTTAATAATATTGACTATTAAAATTCCAACAACCAAAAAAGGGTGTTTGTAGATTCTCCATTTCCAGGGGGTAAATGTTGCAAAAATATTAGCTCCTCTCGCCTAGCACACTGGTTTGCTCAATGAATCTATTGGATGTGATGAAACGTTACCTTTTTGTTAAAAATTTTTTTTCCTGAAGCCTGAGAGAAAGTCCAGATTCTGAATGCACTGTTGGAACTAGACAGCAATCGACAGGAACTTCAAATACTATTGATTAAAAAGCTGACCAGGGACATTTACAATGGGCAGATCAGAATAATAATATCAAAGTCAGGACCAATCTCACCATCCCAGAGAGAGGAATCCTAGGTAATATGGTCCCCGGAATGATGCAATAGAAAATCACACTACCTGACATTTTTAGCCTCTTTGCGGAAGTTCAAACCAAAGATAATTTAAGTCAGGGGAAAGGTTCATATTAAACTATGCTGGGGAAATCCAATAAGCAAAATTTAATATGTTGAAAAAACTTATTGTTCCATTAAGTTGCGATAAAAAAGTATAGAAAGCTATTAATTTGGGTGATTAAAGAAATACGTGACCATTGTGTGGCAGTGCATAGCTAAAATCACAACACTCAATAACCTAAGACCTGAGGGTCCTGAGTTCTAGGCCAGCCTCAGAAACAAAGGGAATCAAAACAATACAAAAATGTATGTTACTGAATACATTTTTAAAAATAATGTGAAAAAAACACTATATTTCAAATTTCCTTTGACTCAGATTGAGCAAAATTGCTTTAAATATATGAAAACTAAATACAATTTTTACCAACCAATGCATAGATGCTAAAATATTCAGGATCGTTTGAAAATAATGCCATGCTGTTGCCAGGGTGGTGAATATGAACATTTGAAGGAAGATTAGTCATGTACTGCTATCTGGCAGATCCACACACATGCATGCACATATCATTCTCTTTATCTGATTTTATAGACTTGAATTTACCATAGTTAGAAATGTGATAAAAATACATGTATTTAGCAGCTTTAGATGAAAAAAAAATGGTATTAACCCAGATTTAAGGAGAATCTCAGTCTATGCATCAATTAGAACCAGGTTTATCTGAGATCCTTACAAAGCATACACACTCATGTAGACAATGGGATAATGAATTAAAGCTATTCATATGGTTGGATTCTCAACTAAAGAGTGAAAAAAATACTTAAATTTAGAGGGACTACAGACACTAGGAACCTATTGGGATGTCAGTGTCAAACAAATTCATTGTCCATATATTCCTTGGAATAAAACATCTATTGTTTGATGATACAATAATACAAAAGAGCTGATGACCTGAGATAGCTGCTTCACAAGACCACGTGTGTGGGTAGGCTGCACTGTGCAATGGGCAGCTGTGTTGAAATGGAATGTGCACCTCCCTATGAAATACAAGCACTACTCAACATAAGGGCTCAGGATACAGGACTTGATTGTATGCATGCACAATTTCTTACTGGTTATTTTATTATATTAATTTCAGTGTGAAGGAGAGTTAAAGTCTGTTTCCAATGGGCAGAGAACAAATTTTCAGAGTTACAAACAAGGCTTATAATGTCAAGACAATAAAGATCAGAAACACTAGGTATGTCTGACTGTCAAAGAAGGTCTTCCCTCTTGCAGTTCACTGCTTCTGCACATGACCCTTTATATCCAGTGTTACTGATACTAAATTTTAGAGATATAATGAGAATAATTCTATTGACATTAAAGTAGTAAGGCACATATGTTTAAAAATATATCTTCCCATAAGACCTCCGTTCCTCATGTTGCTTGAAGAAGCATTAAGAGTTAGTAACTTAACAACTGTGGCATGGGGTAATATATATTCTAATGCAAAGTAGTCTACTTTATATTTGTGTCTCCAAAAAGACACACACACACACACACACACACACACACACCCTCTCACCCTCTGGCTATGGGATAGCTATTTTAAAACCACAATATAAACACCAAATGCTAGAAACAGTCAACTGTTTCAGGTGCAGCTTGCATTCCGTCTGTACCATATGTTAGAATCATACAGTACACACTTAAAACCTGACTCAATTTTTAGGAAACTATAGTTACTTTCTCCTTGGAACTTTCCAATGGTCACACTATTAAAATAGAAAAGGATTTGTCTTCACTAGAACAGGTGTCAATAGTGACCCTAAGAAATCATTCTACAAAATCTTGCGCTTTTGTGTCTGTGAGTGTTCCAATTTTTTCATGTAGCAGAAAACAAGTTACTCATCTGGAGTCTCACTGCAACCAGGCTCCAATGACTTCAAAGAAATCGGTGACTTGAATCTGATTTATGTGTCCAGAGACCATTTAATCCTCTTAAGCCTATCTTAGGTTATCACCCCCTCTGCACTAAACAATGGTCAAATATATCATACAATCCAAAAATGTTGCTTCACTAGAATACTTATCTAATGACCTCATTCATTCTCTAGTCTCCTATTTCTACCACCTGTGCTCTTAATATCAGTTTAAAAATCAAATTTAATGAAATATTTAGAAAGGAAACAGAGAACGAAGTGGGAAAATAAAAGCATTTTATTTTTTCTTCACATTGCTACAAAATAAATAGGATGAAATGCTAATAAGTTGCTTTATGACTGACTAACCTGTCTGGTGCCCACAGAGGCCAGAAGAAGACCACAGCCTTTCTGGAACTGGACTTACAGGTTCCTGTGAGCTTGAAATTGAATCTGAGTTCTGTGCAGGAACACCCAATACTCTAAAACATTGTTTCATTTCTCCAGACCCTGGAGAAATTTTAATTGTGAAAAAAAAAAAAAAGGATAGCATACCCACTTTTGATGTTAAGAAACCAGGTTAAACAGCCAAACACTCACCAGAGCAAGGGGAAGCTGTAAGAAAAGGGGATGGAAGGAGTGTAGGAGCCAGAGGGAGTAGAGAATACGGCCCACAGAGTCAACTAAGCAGCATTCATAGGGGCTCACAGAGACAGAAGCAACCAACAGAGATCCTGTGTACATCTGAGACAGACCTTCTGTATATACTTTATCTTCGTGTACCTTGGTATTCTTCTGGGACTTCTAACAGTGGGAGCAAGGGATATCTCTAACGTTTTTACCTCTACTTAGAACCTTTTTCTCCCTATTGGGTTGACTCCTATATCCTTGATATTAATGAGGGTTTGCACTTATTCTTACTGGAGGACATGTTGGGTGGATATCCATGGAAGAGCTATTCTTTTACTTGAAGGGTAATGAAGAAAGAATGGATCTGGGGGAGACGGGAGGTTTGGGGAGTACTATGAGGAGTGGAGGGAGAAGATACTGAGGTCAGGAAGAAATGTATGAGAGAGTAATAAAAAAAAATGAAATACAAGGTCATCATGCAAAAATATAAGTTAGATGAAGATAACATGAAAATTGCCTGCAAAATGTTGGCTTTCTTTTTTTCCTTTCTTAGGCAAAAGTAAAGTCAAAAGCTTTACAGCAACAAAAGGAAGAGCGAGGAAAGAGAGAAAGAATGAAAAAACAAAAGAAAAATCAGGTTATTTTAAACCAACATGTTTGAAACAAAAGTGAAGGCCATATAGAGGTAGAACATGCGTTTTTTATGTTTTCAAAGACCAGTGGCCTTTCTAAAAGGAAGGTCAAAGCAAAAACTAAGATAAAATAAACACGACAATGGCAGGGCAAGAACTATGAATCAGTGTTGGAGCAATCGTGTAGCATACCTGAAGCCCTGGGTATGAGTCCCAGTACTGAAAACAAAGGTATGTAACTGCTTGTGGTGAGAACTTTTTGGGTTTTTTGTTTTGTTTTGTTTCTTTAAGACAGAGCAATGTTATATATGAATATGTTTTTGTTTTACTACCAGGTGTGGGATATGGGGCTGCTTCAGATTGTTCACAACAGCTGACTATGACTTGTCTCATAATCTAGCATGGTTGTGATTTTGCCAGCTGAGGATAGTTTTCACTTGGAATTCTGGGACCCTTCACAGTGTATAGAAATGCTAGAGAGATGGCAAGTGCGGGTCCGACTGCTGCTGTTGTTAATTGCTGTTTGCTCCTGCTGCTGTTGCTGGTTGTTATTTGCTGGAGTGCTGGTTGGAGATATCCTGACAGTGAAGATCAAATTTGCCCCAAGGAGCTTGACTCCCTTTACCAGAAGGAGGTAGTCTGCATCAGTGCTTCCTTACCCTCTCCCTTCTTCCTTTCCTACCTTACTGTTGGAAAAGATAGGGGTGGTGTAAGGAGATGGAAAAGGAGCCCAATAAAGTAGCCAAAGGTCTGGCTACAAGTGGCACCGAGACGTGGAGCTAGGCACAATGGGAAATCTGATTACAAACGCCTTGTAGGAAACAGCAAGAGAAGAAGGGATGAAAAATTACAGGTATAAGTGAACAAATCTGAGGAACAGAAAAATGGATCCAGTGGGAAAACGGAAAGGGTCACCCTATTCTTTTGTTTTTAATTTTTAAAAATTTGTTCATTTTACATCCCTCATCTTCTCATGGTCCCTCCATCCCTCTTCCTTAGTCCTCAAAAAGGGGGAGCCCTCCTCCCCTATCATCTGAACTCAGCCTATGAAGTCTCATCTCGACTTCCTACATCCTTGTCCTCTGTGGCCTGGCAAAGCCACCAGAGGGAAGTGATCAACCAGTGGGTATCAGAGTCCATGTCATAGGTAGTAGTCCCTACTCCTCATATTATGGGACCTACAAAGAGACTGTGCTGTCTATCAACTACAACAGAGAAGAGGGTCTAAGTCCTCACCCATGCATGGTCCTTGGTTGGTGCATCAATCTTTACCACATTCTCCCTACTCCCCACCCCAGCCTTCTGGATTTGTTGGCTCTATTGGTCTCCTTGTAGAGCTACTGTCCACTCCAGTTCCTTCTATGCGATAGCTCTTCCATAAGACTCCCTGAAATCCAACCCAAAGTTTGGCTGTGAGTCTCAGCATCTGCATCCATCCTCCACTAGGTGGAGCATTTCAGAGGACCTCTATGGTAGGCTTCCATCCTGTTCCTTCTCTTCAACCACCTCTGGTGTCTATTCTATTTGCCCTTCAGAATGAGCATTAAGAATTCTCCCTAGGGTCCTCCTTGTTAACTTCTTTATGTCTGTGTATTGCAGTGTGGTTTCCCTGGATTATGCGGCTAATATCAACTTATGTGAGTATAAACCATGCACGTCTTTATGGGTCTGTGTTGTCCCACTCAGGATAATCATTTTTAGTTCCATCCATTTGCCTACAAATTTCGAGATTTCCTTGTTTTTAATAGCTGAATAGTATTCCTTTGCGTAAATGTACCACAGTTTCTTTATCTATTCTTTAGTTAAGGAACATCTGGGTTATTTCCACATTCTATTTATTATGAATAAGGCTTCTATGAACATAGCTGAACAAATGTCCTTGTTGTATGGTGGAATACATTTTGAATACATGCTCAGGAATGGTATAGCTAGGTCTTGAGGTAGCACTATTCCCAATTTTCTAAGAAAGCGCCAGATCGACTTCCAAAATGTACAAGTTTGCACTACCACAAGTAATGGAGGAGTGTTGTTTCTCCACATCCTCACCAGCATGTGCTGTCACTTGAGTTTTTGATCTTCACCATTCTGATGGGTTGTGGAGAGCCACAGATAGCAGTGCCCCCTGCTGCTTCCCCGGGGCAATGTGCCCCTTTTGCGCATGCGCAGTGAGTAAACCTTATGTGCATGCACAGTGAGCAAGCCCCTTATGCGCATGCCTGAAGGCATGGCGTGAGGTGGCGTGATTCGAACAAGGCATAGCGTGAGGTAGCGTGATCCGAACACACCAACCAGGAGCGACAACGTGACAGTCTCTGATAGGACCAAGCACACTATAAAGGTTCTGTGGGAGCTTTTCCCGGGGTCACTCCGGTAATCAAGGATCCTGAATAAAACTGCGGCAAGAAGAGTTCCCGGTGTTGGTGTCTTTCCTGCTGGACGGGGACGGCATCGACAATGGGTGTAAGGTGGAATCTTAGAGTTTT
Organism: Acomys minous; assembly: GCF_964271855.1. Taxonomy (NCBI): domain Eukaryota; kingdom Metazoa; phylum Chordata; class Mammalia; order Rodentia; family Muridae; genus Acomys; species Acomys minous. The sequence continues at coordinate 98,866,310 of NC_140491.1, forward strand.
AATTTTAATTTCCCTGATGACTAGGGACATTGATCACTTCTTTAAATGTTTCTTGGACATTTGATATTTTTCTGTTGAGAATTCTCTGTTTAGTTCTGTAATCCATTTTTAAATTGGATTATTTGGTTTGGTGGTATTTAATTTCTTGGGTTCTTTATATATTTTGGATATTAGCCCTCTTTCAGATGTAGGGTTAGTGAAGATCTTTTCCCAGTCTGTAGTCTTTCATTTGTTTCTGTTGATAGTGTCATTTGCCTCTTAGAAGATTTTCAGTTTCATGAGGTGCTGTTTATAAATTATTCATCTTAGAGCCTGAGCTGTTGGTGTTCTGTTTAAGAAATTGTCTCTTGTGCCAGTGAGCTCAAGGCTTTTCCCCACTTTTTCTTTTAACAGATTTAGTGTGTCTGGTTTATGTTGAAGTCTTTAACCCATTTGTACTTTAGTTTTGTGTAGGCTGATAAAAGTCTATTTGTGTTTTTCTACGTGTAGACATCCAGTTGGACAAGCACCATTTGTTGAAGATGCTATCTTTTTTCAATTGTATGTTTTTGTCTTCTTTGTCAAAAATCAAGTGTCCATAGGTGTGGGTTTATTAATGGGGTCTGTGGTTAGATTCCATTGATCTACCTGGAAAGATCTCTCATGCTCATCGTTGGTAGGAGTAACAGTAAAAATGACCATCTTACCAAAAGCAATCTACAGATTCAATGCAATTCCCATCAAAATTCCAACACAATTCTTTGTACACCTTAAAAGAACAATTCTCAAGTTCAAATGGAAAAAAAAAACCCAAATGTGTAAGACAGTTCTATACAAAAGAACATCTTCTGGAGATATCTCCATCTCTGATCTCAAGCTGTACTACAAAGCAACAGTAATAAAAACTGCACAGTGCTCACTCTACTTCTTTGTTTTTGAAAGAGTTGTAGAGTTGTTGTACAGCTGGAAAAGTTGTGGGTAGAGGGGAAATGAGTAGCACTGGAAAAGTGAGAACAAAAGGTTTCAGAAGACCTGAGCAAAAGGACTAGAGCTTTCCAGAGGATGAAAAGGAAAGCAAATCAGGCTAGAAGCCAGATCCTGGTCCTGCCCAGAACTGCAGGCTTTCAGTTTCAAATGCCTGCAGCCTCTGGGCAGAGAAAGGAGCCAGGGTTTTACCCAGGAGGAGAAGGAGACCACGGAGGGTGACAGGGTTAAAGGAAAACATCCTGTTTCAAGAGAAAGGGTTAATCCTGCCCCAACTCTGCCACCAGAGGAAGGGTGGCCTGGGATTACAAAAGCACTATCAGGTTTCCTAGGAATTGTATACCACATGCCTGCTAATGTTGCAGATCATGATTTTGATGCATAATGGTGGTGGTTCTATAGAAATGATAAATCTGTAATGGTTTAAAAGGGTCATGATTTCCAACAGAGTACATTCACGTATATAAAAGAAATATGCATTAAGGGGCTTCCCAAATAGAAATATTCCCCAAAATTGGAAGGGTCTCCTAACAGCCTTGCTAGAGGCTGGTCAATAGTTAGCATAGTTAACATGGTAGATGGAGGAAGCCATGAATATTGAACAGCAAAATAGAGCAAGGGGAATGAACAATGTCAAAGATGAGTTGCTTAGTGAGAGACCATACTCTGATTTACAATAACAATTTCGATTTGGTGATGCTATTATAGAACAATATCACTTAGTAGCTTTAGGAGCTTAGGATACAGTTGAGGAGCCTGGGAAAAGGCCCACCTCGTTGACTAAAATTTTACAAGGCCCTGGGGAAGACTTCACAGATTTCTTGCAAAGATTGTTTTCAACTGTGAACAAAGTTGTATCAGATTCTGACTCAAGACAGGTGTTGATAGGGACCCTAGCATTTCAGAATGCAAATATTGAATGTAAAAGAGTTATTAGGATGCTGAAGGTGTGAGCAGTGCTAATGGATGAGTGGATAAGGGACAGGACTGATATTGGGTCTCACTAGTAACATGCTAGTATCATAGCACAAACTATTGCTAAAAGCCTCAGATATTGAAATGCCTAGTGCTTCAGTTGTAGAAAATTTGATCATTTACAAAGAAACATTAACCAAGCCATAAAAAAAAGCCTCGGTCACAAAATGTGTAGTGCATTAATTGTGAGGAATATAGTATTTCCCCACAGAGAAGTGAACAAACTATTTATTGTGGAAATGGAGTTTCAAAAAGAATGCCTAGGCTTCCTGGGGTTTGCTGACATTGTAGCAAGTGATACCATTGAACCAATGAGTACAAGTCCAAGAGGGATATCCATGGCTAATTCTTACCACTGGCACATGAAAAGGAGGAAGGGTCTGGCAGTCCAAGACCCTGCAGCAAAAGTACACCAGGTTTTAGGAAAAGAAAAATAAATAAATAAATAAAAAGAAAGAAAGAAAGACAAAGTGGTCAGGTTATTGAAGATGTCTCTGTTTATTTCTCACTAAACAAGGTATAATAGGCTTACAACAGAAAGGATAATTTTTTTAAACATAGAAATGCTATGTGAATGTGTGTTTGTTTTAATCCCAGGTGTGGAATATGGAGCTGCTTCTCACTGTCCACAGTAGCTGGCTATGATTTGCCTCGTTCTCTAGCAGGAGCATGATTTTGCCAGCTGAAGGTAGTTTATGTTTGGAGTTCTAGGGACTCTTCAGAGAGTATATAGATGCCTGATCCCTAATAGAGGCAGCCGCTGCTGCTCTTCCTCCTGCTGCTGCCCCTGTTGGTTGCTTGTCATTCTTTGTGCTGTTGCTGGTTGCTGGTTGCAGATATCCTGACTACAAAGTTGAAACTTTCCCCAAGGAACTCGCTGCCCCTAATGGGGAATAAGTAGTATAATGCTATCAATTTCCCCTTTCCCCACTAACCTTTTCTCTCTCTCCTACCTAGTATTGGGGGTTTTGAAGGGATAAGGGTAGTGTAAGGAAGTATTCAAATGGACCCAATAAAGTAGCCAAAGGACCAACTACAACAGCTCAGGTGTTACTTTTTATGTTGGGAAAGCCTGTCAAAGACTTAGGAAACAGAAATAAATATATCTGGATGAATAGAAGGAGGACCACAAGCACAGAACTTTTAGTCTGAATCCAGGCATGAAATATGAATTTACACAGGTCTCTGCAATTACATAAAGGGCATATTTGTTATTAGAAGTCATATCCTTTTAAAGCTCACTGCGTCTGAGGAAGACCTGAGCCAAAGAACGAGATTGGATTTTTTGAATAGGATTATTTAATTAGACAAGAAGAAATGTAATCACCTTGTTGGAATGATCCAGACCTTTTAAGAAACATAAAATGACAGAATTAGTTGCATAAGAAATGTATTGAGAAAAATGTACATAAATAGTAAAGCAGAGACCAAACAGAAGGTGGCAATGGCAACCATCAGGCCACACTGCAGATCTGACAGAGAAAAACAGAGGGAATGATGACGAATTTGACAGGCAAAGCACCATTCTTCATGATAAGGATGGCAAAGTTTTGCAGAGAGGACTTTCATCCCAAGAGGAAGTGGCAGCAGTAGTCTCTGAAGGGTGTGGCAGGTCTTGAAAGTCTGGTCAAGGGAATTATGTCTCAGCAAATGTCCTTACCACAGGCTCTCAAAGAAAGATCTGAGCAGAGTGGTCTTCATAGCCACAACACTGACGTAATGTATATTTTCTGTCATTAGTAAATTTACAGCAGCTTTACTCTTTTTATCTTTTCAGTTCATTTATTCACTTTATATCCCCACCTTAGCCCCCTCTGTTTTCTCCTCCCAGTCCCACCCTTCCTCCCTTTCTCCTCTCCCTCTCCTCCCCCCTGCCCCCCCCCCATTCCTCAGAAAATGTGGGCCCCACCCACCCGCTCCAGGTCAATGAGTTGCATCAAAACTGAGCTTGTCCCAGCAAGGTAGTCCAACCAGGAAGAAGTTGCCAAAAGCAGGCAACAGAGTCCATGAAAGAAACAGCCACCCCACTCCTTACTAGAGGATCCACATGAACCCTGAGCTGCCCATCAGCTGGCTACATCTGTGTGGGGAGGCTAGGTCCAGTCCATGTATGTATCTTGGTTGGTGCTTCAGTACCCACAAGCACCTCTGGGCCCCGGTTAGTATGCTCTGTTGGTCTTCTTGTGGATCTCCTGTCACCTCCAGGTCCCTTTCTCCTTCCTCCTGTATCTCCACAAGACTCCATACGCTTTTCTTAATGTTTGGATGTGAATCTCAGCATCTGCTTCAAACTGCTGCTTCGTGGAGCCTCTCAGAAAACAACTTTCCTAGGCTCCTGCCTGTAAGCACAGCAAAGTGTCAAGGATGGATTGGTTCACTCCCATGTGGTAGGTCTTGGGTTGGGCCAGGCATCGGCTGGACAATCCCTCATTCTCTGCCCTATCTGTGTCCCTACACATCTTGTAGGCAAGGTAACTCTAGCTAAGACTCCTTGTAGCAAGGGCCATGGAGACTGAAGAAGACACCCTCTAACTAGACAAGACTACTAGTGGAGGGAGAGGAAGGCCAAACCATGTACAAAAATTTCCACCCCAACTTTACCCTGCCTACAAGCAGCTTTGCTCTTAAAAGTGCCTGAAATTTAAGAAAGGGCAGTATCAAACTCAGCCGACTCTGCCCATTTCAGTCACTCTGCTTTTGGAACCCTTATTCATAAATATATTTAAATTAAAGCAATCTACTTTTAAAATGAATTAGTCAATCTTCTCTTTCATTTTTTAAAATAAATTAAAACATTTTGTCACTCTGCATTTAATAAGCATTGCGTGACTGTGGATTAAATTAAATTTCAATTCTTATTTGAAGACGGATCATGAGCAGAGAGACTTTTATTCTTCTGGATTGACTTAAAGCACATTGCTCTATGTATTACAGCAATCTTAAACATATTTAAAGTTTTTAGAAATTGAGAATTATGTGAAATAGTCTAAGAGTTTAAGTTTAAATGAGGCAATTAGCTAGTTACAACTGGAACTACCATGCCCTATTTAAAATAATGAGGTCTGACAGTTATGGAATCTGAATTATTCATTGATAACTAGCTTTTCCTCATCTGCAAACCATGGCTACCATTAATAACAGAGGTGTAAGTGTGATAACCAAAGAGTCTGACATTAAGAACATGCATGCAAATGTGCTAAATTCTTATTTAATTAAAAAAGATCATGATAGCAATATTTTTCCTGAAAGAAAATCATTAGGCAAAATGTGTTTTCTCATGTTACAGCTTTCCTCCTCTCTAAGGTAGGTTTTGTGTAAGGAAATAATTGTTTTTGATGATGTAACATTTTTCTTACTATATAATGGCAATAAAGTATAGAGAAATACAGGCATTATTTAAAGTGTTATATCATTAATATAATAATTTTGGAATTATAATTTCCTTATATTTATTCCTCTAAAACAAGTAAATTGCATAGTTCAAAATGTTAATTGAAAGAAAAAAGCAAGCCATAATAAATTATATGCAAAAGGGTAAATAACTCGATTGATGATCATTTAATAGAAATGAGCACTGTGATTACCATGAGCCAATTTACTTTCTGGAAGCACAGTTCAAAACTAACAGAATAAATCATGTTGTTGATCCCCATAATTTTCCACCAAAGAAAGAAAACTTACACAAGGCCACCATACATAAATCCATATTGTCCTTTACAGTCAGAAATGGCAGAACTCAAGGAGGAACGTGTGTACATGGCATTAAAGCAACCAGATCTTAGTCACAAAAAGAGTTTGACAAGAAAACAAACAAAAATTAGTCTCTCTGTTTGCGTTGTACTTTTTGTATGGTTGTGTCCAAAAAACATGAGAGAAATAACTTACAGGAAGATTTATTAGGGCTCACGATTTTTGAAGGCTTGGATCTTGCCCCCCGCACCCAAGAACTTGGACAAAGGTGCTTCCTCCCATGCCAGTCAGAAAGCAGACAGTGAGAAAAGGACTGTGAACCAGGCATGGCTTTCAGAGATACACCTACAGTGTCCATTTATTCCACTAAATTCCTCCCAAAGTTTCAAACACTTTGCAACATAGTGCCACCAGCTCTGGATGAAGCACTCAACATATTATGATGAGAACACATTTCATACTCTGTACATAAGACATGTACTTACTCTCGGTACATTTCATCTTCTCTACATAACACATGTGCCTACGGTGATCTCTGTGTTATTTTCAACATGGCCCCTAAATGTGTAAGTTAATATCTAATACCAATCTTAGATTATCAACCATCTGTAACAATCAGTCTAACTGTCACCCTCAATGGAATCCAAACATTGCTGGTGTATACCTACTGTTTGGTGTAATGACTTTTAGAAAATAGACACTAGACCTCTTTACTCTCCGAGGTTTCCCACTGTGACAATGAGCGTAATAATAGCTCTACATATGGAAGACATAGTCTAAGATAGGACAAGAGCAGTGAATGGGTCCTCATTTGTAGTTTTGTGTTATTAGTACCATCAGCTAATAGTTGCCAAACTAAAGTTCTATAATGTCAAATAACATGCCTCAAGTGACACATTTAGACTCTGGTAGCCAGAATTTAGACCTGTCTATCTGACTAAAATTCCAGGCTCATAACTATTGTACCCATTCCTACTCCTATGCCCTCCTGGGAATTCAATCTATAGTGCAGTAAAAACATTAATTGAATGTCCACATACACGTGGCATACAGCCAGGCACAACAAACCCAATGAGTTTAAGATATTATTAATTAGTTTTAATTAAATTATTTTATTGTAATTTATCCACATTGCATCCTGAGTGTTATCTCCTCACTCTTATTTTCCTGTTCCCACCCTCCCTCCTTCTCCTGCCCCATTCCCCTCTCATAGACCCCTGATCTCTGAAGGGAGTGGCTCCACCCCCACCAGCTGACCATAGCCTATCAGGTCTCATTCTGATAACCTTCATCTGCTTCCTATGTGTGCCCTCAAGACCTCCCTTCCAAGGGGAAGCTGAGAGTGCTATGGAAGAGTGAGAGGAAGGAAGGATCCAGAGGGTTCAGGATCCACAGAGGAAGAGCATAAAGGCTGGCAGATCTGGACCAAAGGGGGCCTACACAAACTGAAGCACCAACCAAGAATAATCCATGCAAAGAGCCCAGACTCCCTCCTCAGATATAGCCACCAGACAGCTCATTCTTCACGGGGGGCGGCGAGGGAGGAAACGTGAACTCTGGTGACCATGAACTGATGAATTTTTTGAGTTGAAAAAATTTACACAAATAAAAGTGTACACCTAAATGAAATAATGGAAAAGATGACAACCTGTTAACAGGGTCGTGACATTTTGTACTTCAAAATCTCTCTCTGATATTTCGAAGCAGCAAAACCCGGGGCCGGGGCCAAGGAGTAAGTGACTCTAGTTAAGTCTGCAATGTCCCAAGAGTCTAAGTAAAAGATGTTCCAAATTGGGCTTTCAGATCCATCTCTGGATTTATGGATCTGTGCCTATGCGTTGTGGCACAGTGGTCTCTTTAGACACACTTAAAAAAAGGAGGATTTGAAAGATGGCTTTTTTTATTAGTGCAGATATATATTCTATAACCTGATTTTTTTTTCAGTACAGATGTCAGTTACAGTATACCTATCATGCTCGGCAGATTATGTCATTGGTCAAGAAGGAGAGAACCCCCAATATAATGATTAATAATCAATGTGTCTGGCCTTTAAGTCTACCCAGAGGAGAAATGAAACCACTGATATAGAATCTCTCCCTGAAGGAAGAAAAACACTGAGGGTGGAAAAAGAGGGCAGGATGAGACTCCCTCAGAGGAATATAAATAGTGAAGCTGTCTAGTCTTGGGTTCTGCTTGGCTTGGTATAAAATCTTGTAAGTGAATGATACATGAAGTTTACATCATAGTTTCTTTTTGTAATAAAACCATTAAAATAAGTTAAGTAAAATATAAGGACATCACTTATGTGCTTTTTTTCCCCCTTTCTTTTTTGACAGCTGCCCTCCTGGCCCCTTCTCCCTTCTGAGCAGCACAGTTTGAAACAGATGAAGAGCCACTTTATGATATTCAGGCAGGAATTATTACAGCTTATTTCTGTGTTGGAGCCTAGTCTCTGAAAATACTAATCTGTGTATTCATTGTAGCCTAACATCATAATTTGATACCCTTTCAGCATGCCCTCTTTCCCTCCCTAGTTTCTTTGGGTGGCTACCTTTTCTTTGATCCTCAAAGAAAACCTCAGGCAGATGCATTTGAAAAATCAGGTATACAATCCCATTGATTATTTTATGCTAATGAAAGAACTATCCAGCATTATAATATTTCACTTTTTGTGCCCTCCTGGTGGTAGCAAAAGATAAATTCTAGAGTATCTTTAATTAACTAAAGAGAGCAGAAAGAAATCTCTGTGGATTAATAATATTAATGGCCCTAAAAGGAACAAAATAACAGATGAAGGTGGGAGGGGGCACCTAAATGGTAGACAAATCTTACTGAGTTAATTAAAACAAAATTCATGCTTATTTTGGCCTTTTCATTTGCATGCAGTATTGGTGCCAGAGAATAATGAATGGAAATTCTTAAATGCTTTTATCCTTTGTCCTAGCTTGTGGAATCTAACTATTCCTTCTTTCACCCTCAACCCTCATATTTCCATACATAGCTACCTGGCTTTTCTCTAAATATTTTCTCATTAAAACTGCAGACTTTTATCAAACTGATCATTGAAAACTTCAGCCAACTGACTTTGATATTTATTTGACTTGTGACTGAAATTAATTTCTTGAAATGAAGTTGTATAGAGAACAACAGCTTAATTGGTTCATTTTTTTGTACAATGAAGGAGAGTATCGTTGAAAGGTCTCTTGAAAAGTAAGAGTTTAAAGCCAATAATAGAAAGATTTGGGCTTTAGTTATGTCCCTCAGTGTTGTAAATATCATGACATTTTCATCAGCTAACCAGTTATCAGAAATAACAACTGCAGTGATTGGTCTGAATGTGTGGAGAACAAATCACAAGGAATACGAATCTAGATTTTTAAGAGGAAATGCAGAGTCAGTGACTCATTCTCTGCGTTGTCTATGCTGTTCGTTTCACAGTTTCTACCTTAGTCCTAAAGACTAAATCAGGAAACAGACAGTGAAGGACACAGATCAAGTCAACGTTAAACTGAGATGAGGCTTCTGCTTCAGAGGAATAGTAAATGATTGAGTAATAAATGAATAACATAATATATAGAGAGATAAAGATAGATATAGATAGATAGATAGAGAGATAGATAGATAGATAGATAGATAGATAGATAGATAGATAGAACAGTTAATAAATTAGAATTATCCCAGTCTGGTACCAAATGTGAAACTTGGAGTCATTTATTAAGACCTTATTATGTTTTGTCCTAAAACAGTTTGAGAGGTTTGCTATCTGATATCATGGTCTATGTTGATAAATTAAAATCCTACAATCACTGGTTTATCCCTTATGAATAACTAAGAACACCTAGATCTTTTTCTAGATTTCATGTAACACCTGAGGTCTTGACTCACTCTTTACTTTCTTGCATCTTGGCTGGCTATTATTCTGTCATGTTTGTTGGTTGTTTGGTAGTATTTAATAAAACTATATTTACTTTTTCAATAAAATATATTTACCACGTAAATTCTCCTGATTTAACTTTAGTCACGTGACTCTATTTGAAGACAAGGCCTGAAGAACAATTTAGAACAAAGTATTAGTGGTCACAGTGTGAGTATGCATTAGATCTTCTGAAAACATTGGACATTTTAACTGTCCTTAACTCATGTCCCCACCTGGAAACAAGGAAACTGAGTTATTGGGAAGGATGGTGAGAGAGGTCATTTCCAGTGTTGCTTCACTGCTCCCAAAAGTAAAGCAAGTCACACCAACTATTCTTCATCGTTATAACTACACTTAATTCCTTCTTTAAGTTTTATTGGAGTCTCTGCACTTGAATGTATTTAGTCATCTGACAGTGAAATATGTAAATATATAGCCAACCATATAGAAAATCACTTTTTTTTAAAAGTTCAATTCACATCCTCATCAATTACCACCTTTATGACTTTGGTGAATGTGACTTATGTACTTAAATAATGCAGGACTATTCTGAAGAAAGAAGTGATAGAAGAAGAGTAGGAATGCAAATAGGATGCATGGAATCAAAAGAGAAAAATTCATAGTTCCAGTAGGTTTCGCATCTCATTTATTTCTAGAATAATAAAAAATAAGTAAGAGAAAAAATACAATTGGCAATGGAATAATCTAACTTTGAAATTCTCCTTCTGAATTCACAGACCATATGATGATCATAGGTGTGCTTGAGACATCAGCAATGATTACCACACAAAAACATTTTCATAATGTTACAATTCCTTTTGGCATTGTCCCTCATGGGACTTATTCTTTCACTAAATTACTCATTTTAATTGAGAATTATAAAACTACACGGGGGGTATCGCCATGCTGAGATCAAAATGACTGAAGTTTCATAGACTTCCTTTTGTGTGTGTAGGTTGATGATAGCATGCCCCAGCTTAATTAATAGATAAAACAGCTCTATTTCTTAAGTACAGAAATTAGATGAAACAGCATTTGCTTTTTACAGCCAAGGTCTAATTCACTTTATTTCTAATTTTTGTCTCCCACTAAAATAACCACAGAAGCTTTCATCAATAAATTGTGTCATTTCTTAACATTGTTGTCAGCTCGATTCTTAAATTGCTTCTATTAACTACAGGAAAACACTCCCACTCAAGTTTCCTATGGAAGTCTTCATACCCTAAAATTTTCCATGATCCCCTTGCCAAATTATAATTATGAAAAAAAAATCTTTCAGTTAGTAAAACAGAAAGAAAACAGAAAGTCAGTGAAATGTGTAAAGAAAAAGGTTAATGGTCTAACGGGATCAGTTTATATCAAAATATTGAAGTGTAGACATAGATATAACACCTCCATATAAAGAATGAAACATAAACATTTATATCTTGAAACTAATCTGGCACACAGCATGAGGTTGCCCAAAAATAAGATAGTAGTGAAACATTGAAAAAAATGACTAAGAGTAAAGATCTTAAGAGCTGCAGACATTCTGAAGAACTATAGCAATTAGCACAGACTGTAGGATTAGCATGGCCCATGTCTAGTCTTCCAAAAGACCAGGAAGAGGCTCGGAGTTTTACCCAAGATCGAAGAGCAGTGGGAGCAAGGGGCAGGAGACTCCAGGTTCACTGATTCCTTCTTGAATTTGAAGCCATTTCTAGTGGTTTGTAAAGATGCTTCAAAGTTGGATTGGCTTGAGGAAAGCAAATGAAAGGACATAGTGACTGAAGTTGAAGTTAAAGGACTGTAGAAGAGGACAATCAGAAGGTCGTAGGGGACCATCCTCTAGCCAAACACCTCCTGGGCCCAAAGCTTTTCTTCATTCAGGCTTTGCTTCTGTACTTAAAGAAAGAAAGGAAGGAAGGAAGGAAGGAAGAAAGAAAAGACAAGACAGAAGGACAGACAAAAAGACAGACATAAAGAAATAGAAATGACCCATCTTTTAAAAAATCATTTTCAAGGTTTGTCTTTTATTGGAAACTTAACTAATATAATAAAAGTACTTGCCACTTACGGGGAAGTCAATTCATACTCTTCAGTGTAGACCACAGATGGACGGCTACATAGTTTATTCACATCACCACGTCCTGAGTGCCACGCATGCGGCATATCCCAAAACCTTTAGGAAACCGCTCTAAACGGCATCAAGTTCAAACTGACTGAGCCTGAGCCCAAGTCCTGGTTCCACATCTCAGTAGTTGTGCCTCCCCACATTTCCTGCTTTATTTTTTCATCTAGGAAATTGAGAGGTTAATACTAGGACTGTCATTGCTTAACACAGCTACTTACTGAGATGTCCACGGAAGCCTACTAATTTACTCTAACTCCTGCTAAGTTAAACTACTACCACTGTTCATACGTAGGTATCCAACTAAATTCCATTTCTAGACTGAATGCTCACTAAAAGAAGCAACTATGTCTGGCTCATTTTGTACGACAGTACCTAAGGGAAACACAGCTCAAAGGTAACTCATCTTCAGTCCCTAATGTCAACCTTGTGGCAGAGATATTCATCTTCATATTTTGTCTTTCTGTGTTTTGTAAAAATCATGGTTATCTGGCCCCTTGAGTCAAAACAATTCCATTTGACGATTCTGGCCAATGAAATGAAAGTTGAATTTACTTGTTACTTCCAGGCTAAAATGGTTAAGAAGAGTGGGTGTGTTCCATGCTTCCTTTCTGATTTGCTGGGTAGATATTAATTCCATTCATTGAAAATGATGGGGCATCTATCATCATGGCTCTCTAAATAACTTGATGAATCTAGGTACTTCTGTAAGCTACACTGCAATGTAAAATGAGAAGGGGGAGGCAAGAAGCTCTTGACATACAAGGAAACCTACATTTTTTAATGTGCTTATCATAGCAAGTAACACACTCTGTTTTATAAAGTTCCTATCAGCCTATTACAACATGTAAAAGAAAGCTATCAAGAGCAGCTTAAACCATATGTAGTAGAGCATTTCAGTGATCTTATATAGCATTAGCAGGCTGTGGTAAGATGATCTCAACTTCCAGAATAAAGTAGACTGCATAGTGTGATCCTAATTCAAAGACATGGAAGAGGGGAAGGGGGGATGGAAGTAGAGGAGAAGAACGGAGAGAAGGATAGAGGATGGGGGAAGAGAGGGGGAAACAGAAGAGAAAGAAAGGAGGGAGGGAGAGGAAAGGCAGTAGAGAGGGGTATATAGAAGGAAGAGGGGGCTGAGGAGAAGGTAATAGGGAAGGAGGGAGTAGGACAGAGTGAAGGAGGGAGAAAGTTATTATCAGTCATTCCAGATGCATTTCCCCCAGAAACTAGTTTGTCTCTCCACAGTGACTTTACGTCTCAGGGCACATTCAAAAGTTTAGGGACCATAGAAAAATCTCGTTTGAATAAATCCCCCACCCTTGCTAACTTTCAGAATGTGTTTCCCTCTCTTAAGGATGCTGCCCCAATGGTTAAGGAGGAGACAAACAAATAGACAAACAGTGGTTCAGATTTGATTCCAGACTTCTCCACATGGTAAGCAGATTTTGTAACCCTTTAAGACTTGGTTTGCTCAACTGTAAATAAAAATATCACGACTTTAAGATATTTAAATGGACCAACCCATTAAAAGTGCTTAGAATAGGCTATAATGGTATAACCAATAATATTAATTATTTGGAGTGGCCAACCAATGTCTGATCTAAATTGAGGCCCATACCATGAAAATGAGCCCACTCCTGATGCTGTCTGAATAGGCTGGAATCAGATGTCTTGGATGCTGAGAGAACTAGGACAGAAGCAAATCATGACTGGACAAAAAATGAAATGTCCCAACATTGCATAATCAAATTTTGTACTACAATTTATTGTCAAGAAATGATGCTGGGCATTATAAAAACCAATGAAAATGATAATAAAAACCAGGGAAAATAACATATAGATTTTCACACAAGACTACATTAAACCATGTCAGAAAATCCTGAACCTGGAAACAATTTATTTTAAAGAGTCCAATATGTGATTACAACCATTGAAATTTTAATAGAAAGCTTTATATACACTGTACATTTATTCATTCCAAGCAAGCATCACACCAGACCCCCTTTTCATAAAATGTTTATTAAGTTAGGCCTTTCAGAAAATTACATATTCAGCATTTTACCTAAAGGGAAATAAGGAATTTTCATGTTCAGAGAGTTAAAATGTTTAGTATCAAAAATTGTATCTCAGCAAAAGTAAATATCAATTAGTTAAATTATAAATGTAAGTCTTAATAATGTTTGTTAATCTTGCTAAGTGCACTTGTTTCATATGCAAATATGGAAAAATATAGTATTTTTCTCCACAAAATTTTATTCAATGGTAAGTTTTGAGAGTGCTGTTCACACTGAGATTAAATATGCAAAAGAAGAGCTCTCCCCATATTTTATTCCTTTAGAATATTTTAATAAAAGATTAACTTCTTCTGCCATGAACACTTTCATGTTGTTTTTTTCCGTTCCCAGTATCTTTGTTCTGATTTTCCTTTTGTACACCTGGTCCCCTAGAATCTGAACATTCTTTGCCGTTCTCTTCAACCTTTCAGATGCTTGTAGACAATGATGGAGGTAGGGAGAGAGCCAGCAAACATGGTTCCAAGACCTCTTTGCCCCGCCAGCCCGCAACTCACTTAACAGTATACAAATGATTTAACAGTAAGCCCAGCTGAGCTCCCAAAGGAAATCATTTTCGTTCCCACCCCTGCTTGCAGATGGAGGTCATGTTTCTTTCTCTCCTTAGCCATTGCTCAGCCAAACTATTCATATTTTACATAATTCCCTCTAGTAGTGGTGGGTAAACTTTTGGAAATCAGAACAGTTGGTAGAGTTGCACCTCCCGGAAGACTGTGCAATGGGAGGACCAGAGAGATCCAGGCCAGAGAGTGCGTAACAGCTTTGTAGTAGTTACTCCATGTCGCATGTTCCCTCCTTACCTCTCCACAGCCAACACATGGTTTTGGAGACTGTTTTTTTTATGATCGTATTCTCTCATTTTCTGTGGATTTTGTGAAACTGAGGCACGAAGCTATCTGAAGGTGGGAAGGAATAGAAAGGAGTTGGACTCGGGGTATGTAGCACCTGCCTATTAGCCAAAGCTGTATTCTTACACTTAAGCATGAAAACAACCTTGGACTCGGCCTGAGTGCTCTCTTACATCTGCAAGAATTCTCTCCAGAGTTCTGTGCTTGTTTTTTCTCCTCCTTCTCTCTGTCGAACTCAGGTTGTTACTGTCTCTCCTACTGTTTCTTTATCATACTTGCTTCGTGTCCCTCAGTCTTACCCACATAGCTCCAGAAAGCTTGATACATGCAGTCTTCTCCGTAACACCTCACCGGGCACTCTCAAGTTTCCAACTCTCCTGTTTCAGGCTGTCTCAAACTTGATTTTATAGAGATAATCCAGTGTCATCAAGTAAATGGACACTAGGGTCCAATAAACATTACATCTACCTAAGCAATCACAATGGCATTGTTCTTTCAGGATGTTCCTTGTTTGTCTTATTGAGAATCCAGATATATTACACCTTGAGGAAAAGCCTAACTAGAGGGTATACAGCAGAAATGATTAGAAGTGTATTCAGTATATCTCAGAGACCTTCTTGTTTCCATCATGTGTTGAGATTCTCTGCCATTCCTCTCATATGTCATCACCATTTCTATTTGATAAGATCAGTATGTGACATAACCAAGGAAGTTCTGTTCTGTAAGCAAAATACCTTAGTTCCACTCCTAATGAGTAAAAACTATGATGACTTTGGGCAAATTACTTAATTTCTTGGTCTTTACCTGTTTCTAGTAAGGCAAAGCACACTCATGCCATATCTCAATGTTAATCCACATTGTTTCAAAGTCGTTTAGAGAGCAAAAACCCTCAGGAAAATATTTTCCTGGCATGCATGCCAACTGGTAAAGTCCACCTTGTTATGTAGTCCTTAAGTCCTACCATATAGTCTTGAGCTTCTGTCAATGAGAGGACAGTGGATCTGGCATACAAAATGAACATCATTGTCATCAGCTTGTGTCAACAGTGAGTAGGTCTCTTTTTCCTCAAAATGGCATGCCCAGAGGGATGATATTTGACTGAAGGAATTAGTAAAATGAACTCTTTCCTGGACTGGGAAGTGCAGCCCATCTGAAGCCTCTATCTGGATAAGTAGCTTTAGTGGCTGATGTTTTCTCCTCCCCCACCACCTTTCTCTCATTTACTTTTCTTATAAGCCATGATTTGTAGCATACCCTCCCTTCTCCTCCAAACGTTTACAGCCAGCTTGTCTGACCAATCCTATACTTTGTTTTTGGTATTTTTTGTCAGTAGATTTTCTTCTTCTTCTTCTTCTTCTTCTTCTTCTTCTTCTTCTTCTTCTTCTTCTTCTTCTTTCTTCTTCTTCTCCTCTTCCTCCACCTCCTCCTCCTCCTTCTTCTTCCTTGCTTCTGTGCTTTGATTTTTTTTAACATTTTGATTTTTTTTGGATTATTTTTAGGGTAAAAAGAATATGAAGTTGTATTAGTAGGAGATGGAGAGAATCTGAGAGGAAGAGCTGGGTGGAGAGAATATGACAAAAATGTACTGTATAAAAATTTTTTTCAAAATTATTTTAAACTTAAGCCATTGTACAAGCATATTTCCTGTGGAAAACATTTTCTTAACTCATTTCCATCACTGCTCCACCTGCCCCTACTAATATCTCATCACACTGAACTATGCATATCTAATTACTATAGCGTATCTCCTGTGGCCCTTGCTAATTGTTGAACTCTTTTGTCTCAAGTTAAATCAACAACAGTGGGCCCAAAACAATCTGCACTGCAAACGATAATTAGGCTACTGAATAAATGTAATAACTCAAAAACTGTACCAACTATTCAATCATTAAATGTATTTGTGTTGGATTTCTTTTAAAAATTGAGTGATTTTTTTTTTGGCATAGCTGAGTCCTACAAGCAAAAATGCAGCCAGTTGGACGAGAATCAACATGGCAATAAATCAAGAAATATAAATGTAATTTGCTCTAAAATGCTCAGGCAGAGGAGAAAATCTTTATCACTAGAACAAAGTTGTGCTATAAGTTGACTCCCAGCTAATAGTAAGAGATGAATAAAGGTATGAAATGCATTAAGGAAAACCCTATGCAGTTATGACAATGGTGATGCTTGCTGATGCTACTGATTTTCAAAGGCCTATCACAAGTTAAACAGAATATTCTGACTAACCTAGAGTGAAAAGCAGACAGCTGTGTGAATTCTGATATTATAGCTGGAATATGTACCTATATCTAGCCCTGGAAAACATGTCCACAAAAGCCAATTTTAAAGGACTTACTGATTCTTTTAAAAATTGAGTATATACAGATATTCACATAAGAGTGCCACCAATCAGAATAGACATCAAATACTGTGGCGCTACATTTATAGATGGTTATGGGCTCTCCAATATGGGTTCTGAAAAATTACCTCCAGTCTTGTTAAAGAACAGCGTTGTTGTTATTCAATTAGCCTTCTCTGCAGTACAACTCATGTTTTCTTAATGCTAATAAGAAAAGTTCTATTGGCTCAGTGCAGTGGCATACACTTTAATCCCAGCATTCAGAGAGGCAGGTAGATCTCTGTGAGTTCAAGGCCAGTGCAGTCTACAAAGCAAGTCCAGGAGAGCCAAGGACACACAGAGCTTAATGCTAGTTGTTAGCTCAAAATGTTCTCAAATGCCTTCACTGTTATAAGAATGTATGTTCCAGGGAAATCCTAAAACCTAAGCATAGACTGTTTCATAAGAGCAACTACTGTGTGCCAAGCTGAAAATAAATTTTAGAGTCAGAACTTTTCAGACAGTCAAACTTTTCATTAAAGGCTATGTTAGTTTCTGTTTAAAAATTTTAAAAGAATTGCAATTGATATATGTCAAGTATTTCGAGCTTTTCTTTTATTTTGACCTTCCTTATTTTATGGCTGTTATTGTAAGTATGTGTTTGTGAAAGTAAACAAAGGACCTGCTCTGAATACCATATTTTAGACAGGGTCACCAGAAAATGTGGGAAGTAGGACTTGATAGCCTTTTTTGCTCTGGGATGAGGTTGTTTTGTTTCTTGACTGTTTTTAAAAGCAGAGCCTAAGCTTATGCTCAGCTCAATTCTTCATGTTTTACTTCAGGGTATTACAACATGACTTGAGGAAGTGAACTAAAAATTGTCAGAGTACTGTCAGGGGTAATGCATGCATAAACCAATTTAGTTCCCACACCCTTATTAGCTTTTTCACTTCCCATGAAAAAATTATTTCTGTCAATATTTTAATTTCAACCAGATGGGGTGGAAGGAGTGAGTGGCATGTGAGCACATAGTTGACATAAACTTGACGTCTGCATACAACAGCTTGATTAAGAAGTAGGAAATAAATACAGGCACCTAGGTATAGCTGGCATCTACATGTCTCCCTCTCAGAAACACGATGTTATATATTATATTATCTTAATAAAATGCTTGTATTTTAATAAGTATTTAAAAAACACTTAGCATTTTAATAAATTGCTAAATATTAGGTAGGCTTTTAAGACCTAATACGAAGTAGACTGAAGTAGGTATAAATATGGTATTGAAGTGATTGCTCAGTTTCCTTATTAACTTCCTACACACCTTGAATATATGTGTCAGCTGCGCAGGTAAAAGGAAGTATAATTATAATCATCCAAATTGTTTGTCCGTGGTTGTGAGGGTCAGAAAAGGCTACCCTAAACCAGCACTCAATACCAGGTTATAGCTTCAAATCAATATGCAATTTTGCCCATTTTTCTTTCTTTCTTTCTTTCTTTTATTAATTTATTCATATTACATCTCAGTGGTTATCCCCTCCCTTGTATCCTCCAATTCCTCCCTCCCTCCCATTTTCCCCTTATTCCCCTCCCCTATGACTGTGACTGAGGGGGATTACCTCCCCCTGTATATGCTCATAGGGTATCAAGTTTCTTCTTGGTAGCCTGCTATCCTTCCACTGAGTGCCACCAGGTCTCCCCATCCAGGGGACGTGGTCAAATATGAGTCACCAGAGTACATGTTAGTATCCTGGGTTTAGTAGTCGAATTTTGATGTGGAAAAGGGATGTCTACATACTAACTTGCCCATGATCAATGTTATTGGTCAAATTGAGTACTAAAAAAAAAAATGATGAACAAGTCGAAATTCTCAATATCTTATCTGGTGGCTTTATTTGAAAAAAAAAATAAATAAATTGGTGGCTCCATTACAGTAAGCCCTAATTCAATGTAGCTGTGTCTTTCCAAGTAAAAATGGGGTTGGAGTGAGGAGAAGGATACAGTAAGAGACAGAGAAACATGCTAATATGAAGGCAGACGCTCTCAAAAGAGCACACACCATGCATTTCCTTCCTTTGTGGTTCTTGTACTTCATGTAGATGCATGAAATCCTGTGTGTTTATTGGACATGAAAATACAGGTGAAGCAGCTGGTGTAAAGCACAAGGACTAACCAGAAGTGAGGAACAAAGATGTATGTATATAAGGTATGTGGGGGATATGCTCAGTATATAATATATACTGCCTGAAAATATGTAACTTGGCGACATTTTTGAAGAATATACACAATAAAATCTCTCCTAAATGAAAAAAAGATGAGGACAGCAAAAAGAGTGGTACATCTCTAGCCAAATAAAGGCAGCAGAGGGTAGCCAGTAAAGCACAAGGTACAAAAAGAGGCATGGTGATGGCCTCCTGCAAAGAAGTCCAGCCCGTGACACCTCGATTTCAAACTTTTACCCTCCTTATGTCTAAGACAATACACTTCCAATGCATACCCTCCCTCTTTATAGGATTTTCTGATTCCTTAGAAATCACTACATGGAGTGACTGGAAATAAGTTGTATTATATTTGTTCACTAAACCGGAATACACAGAAAGACATTTTGACAAAACAGTATAGACCATCTTTTCTATCCTACATGTTTAAAAGGAACTTGGTTGCTCATCCTAAAGTGAGCATTGAGGAGATTATGACTACCATTTGGAAAATATTAGACTAACAGGGAAGCAGTATTTAGCTCCTACACACTGGCTTGTCTTTAATTTTCACTATTGAGAAAGGTCTGAGCAGTTGTAAAGACAAGTCATATGCACCACTAATGAAAAATGGTGTCAAGGTAATGAAACAATCACATGACAAAATGACTTACAGCACCTTGCCTATGGGACTCTGGGAAGGCCTGAGTTTCGCATCTTTCAGCTCTCAGCAGCTGGTCCTGAGTGACCGCTTCTAGTCATTTATGTTGCTAATTACTATGAATAGCACTAAGAAGTTTGAGTAACTGAAAGTTGGTGATGACTGGTTAAATGGACAGTCACAGCCTCATAATCCCTAGAGCAGAGATAATCTTATCATTTGACTCACAATTAGACCCTTGACTGGTGTTACAAGCAAATGCCACACCACTATGCCTAGCTTGCTTAGAGACATGTATTACTGCTGTGTGATTCAGAAATTCTGTTCCTGGGTTCATATGCAGTGGAAAGCATATTATGTACACCAATTGAATGCACAGAATATTCACAGGTGCTTTATGTGCAAAGAGCCCAGACAGAAAACAATCCCAAATATCCATCACCCTTACAATGGACAAATAACATATACTGCTTTTTATAATAAGAAACAATATGTAGTAAAAACTTAATGGTATCAACCAATCTTATGGGGCAGGCACAAATTATATTCTTAGGAATTTCCAAAATAGAGAACTGATTGTTAGTGATGTTTAGAGACAAAATTGAATTTTCATTAAGGGACCAATGACCAAGATGAGAAGAAGGCACTCATATACATTATATTTGTCGACCTAGGCTATTGGTTATAATGATCTATTTGTCATGTAAGAAACTAAATGTAGTACATATTATTCATTTTATGTGTATATGTTATAAATTAATAAATGTAATTTATGTTTTATTTTAATCATTATTTATTTAAAGTTGTACTTGAGACTAAAACCAGGAACTTCAACATGCCAGACAGGTCCTTTACTCTTAGCTATACTACTGCCATAAAACCTAAAATGTTAAGTAAACACACACACACACACACACACACACACACACACACACACACTGGTATATTGATTTCTGAGAAACATTAACCTACCTATCTTCCATTCTACTATACATATTTGCAAGCTGCAATTTAGGTAAATTTGTTATTAATGTTTAACAGTTATTGACATCCTCTGTTTTGCTAAACTCCATTCGATTAGTTAGTATAATAGATTCCTAATGCTAGCTATTATTCCCATTTTACAGATAACAACGCTGTAGTTTAACGCTGTAGTTTAACAAGGCATGTTAAAGTGTTTCTTTCCTCACATGCACCTTATGCTACTGATTGACTTGTTTATACAAGAAAAATTGGCCTGCACCAAAGAGAAGCAGGAGACTTGCAGAAGAGCTGTTGGTCTCAACAAGAGATGGAAAGATGAGAGAGCAATTTTGTTTTGTTCATCTTTCACCTACAGGATGTGCAAAAAAAAAAAAAATGACTAGTTGGTGTCTCAAATATGGCATCAGAGGAAAATGGATGGATGAATCAACTGGGTTCCTCTATTTATTTGCACCCTCCTGGGATTCCCATATGGAAGAGTACTGAAGAAAAAACTTAGCTTCCCTGATCAAATAAATTACACCTAAGATATGCATTGGCTGTAACCTTCTATGGCCCTTCTGCTCCCAGAAGCAGCTTAGGGGCAAGAGTTGCTTTGACATTTTTGTTGAGCAAGAGGGCATATGAGCATTCCTGTGAGGTTGAATTCAATATTTTCTGAAATTTCCTTTGCATTGAAGAAATGGTATATATTCAAGTAGAGAAATAGTTTCTGGGCTGCATCGTTTATGCTGCTTCAACCTTGGGACTCAAGGGCTTTCACATGCTGACTCAATGACATTTTTTGCGAGTGGTTTTGTGACAGCAGTATAGACTTGGAACACATCCATACGGTGATGGCATAAAATAGACTGTTGAAAAATGGATGGTCATTTCTTCTCCAGTAGAGTCCTTAATATCACAAGGGATGCCACCATCTCCGAAATATCATCTCATTGCAGATCAGAATCTAATTTGCTTCCCATTTTCAAATTATAGACTGATGAAATAAAATGAGCAAGAAAGGATGAGACAGGGAATTTAATTTATTCAGAATAAAAAGAGAATTAAAATAATCTCAAAAAATGTTAATCTAGAAAAGTTTCTCTTAACAGTGTAGAAAGAGTTTGCCAGGGAAGAAGATTAGGTCATTAGAATCAATCAAACCACATATGACACTATCCTGGGAGTTCTTACAAAGAAACAAATTTCTTTGGGGCGAAAAGAGTTGTATTGAATAAGAACACAGATTTGAAATGATTAGTAGTTACTATAATCACTTTGAAGCAGAAAGTAAAGTGGATTCAGAATGCTGAATCTTGACAAAACACACGAGCATCTGGGGTATCTATTTGACATTTTCAGAGTCTCGTTGTTATAGTAAATATGTTACCCTGCATTTTTAAATGAAGTGATTTTAAGTTCTTAAGAAGTACGTAATGGTAAATAGTGTTGCTGCGCATTTCACAGAGCTGTTGAGCCAGACTAAAGCAGGTGTGGAATTCACCTTGTTAAAACAGGATCTGAAGATGTGTTAAAACAGGAACTCTCAGCATTTATTTTAGAAGAACTGATCAGACACAGAAACAGGTTCTCAATAAGAAGTAAGAGCCAGTGTCCCAACAAGGCACACAGAAAGAAAGAAAGAAACTCAGAGAATCTACCAAATTATTTGTTTATTAGTTCATACGACTACAGCATTATAACAAGATGACATTTAGTTAAATGACAGAAGGCAATTTTGAGAAATGTTTTTCAGAGTCTTCATAAATAATTCCTGCATCATCTGACTTAAGCAATCCATCTAAAGTGCCCAACGCCTTGCAACACTCATACAAAGCACTCTGTAAATTTTATCATGGTCTTATTTGGACCTAGAAAGATTTGAGAGCAAATAAGCAAAACATGTATTAGCCATATATAGTCTGTTAATTTATTTACATATTGTAAAGATATGTAAATATGAAGAAAAATAAAATTTTACAACATAAATACAAATTTCCTGAAGAAAGGATTTCATCACTCTGACAGAATTAAACAAGATAGGGCTGAATTGCAACAATGTGCCTATAGTTTACAGAACACATAGTATTTTTATTTGAGGAAGACATTTATTGAGCATCTACCATATGGGATACATTTTTAAAAATCTATACAAAAGTTCAATGTTGTTTTAATTTTTAATTATTTCTTTTATTTTTTGAGATTATAATATAATAATATCATGTTTCCCTTTTCCTTCAAACTCCCCAAATACTTCTTGCTCTAGCAATTCATAGCCTCCATTTTCAATAATTGTTGTTAAATGCATATATAAATATACATATTCCTAATCACACAATATTTATGCCTATTGACATATATATTGACAAATATATATACATGTATTCATAAATACAACATGTTCCATCTATATAATGTCATGTGTATATAAGAGATACTTCTGCTGTGTTGCATTAGCAACTCAAAATTCATAATCTGAAAGTCATGGCTGTTTAGAATATTACTTAAACCCTAAGGATTTTATTGAGATTTTTCCAAGAAAACCTGTTTCTTCAGTAATTTTTTCTAGCCACCACCACATCACCTTTATGATGGCTGAATTTAAGAAGGAAATTCTCATTTTAAACACTGTGTTTTTATAGCAACTTATCAAGCAGTGGCCTTTAGCTGTTGTTCTGTGACAGCCACTCCATTAAAATCCTGATGTAAACAAGTGGAGAAGGTGAACTGGAAGTGCAGGTATTTGCACAGCTTAACTGTCAGGTAAAATTTTTAAAGATAGGTTTTATGAACCCATTATTTACAGTCAAGGCTTTTTGACTATAGTATCTGAAATCATTTAAGGAGACAAAATGTTTTGTCAAAACATACTGCTGGGAGCCAGTGTGTAGCTTCTTTTATGTAATTCAATTTAGTTCGGTTGTTTGCATGAAAGAGAAATTCTAGCTGGGCAGTCACAGAAAGCCAGTGGAAAATGACAATATGGTGAGCATCAGAGGCAATTAAAATTAAATGCTTCGCTATCTTTATTTTCTTTCTCAATAAATGGGTAATTGCATTGTAGCATACCTTGTGACAGGCTGAAGTATGAAGATACAGGGCATCATTGATGGATTCCTCCACCAAATTTAATTTTAGGTTTGAGATCTATCTACATAGGTGAAAATAGTCATAGAATTTTCCTTTCAGAACATATAACTGAGATATGAAGTAATTATGAACCCAGGTAGAACCATTATGACAAAGACGAGAACCTTGTTATAAGCAAACAAACAAACAAAAACAGCAAAGAGTGGCTTGAAATATAAAAGACACACATACGATTGAATTTCAATGGCAGTGTTAAATATCACCAGCACTGATCACCTAACACATAAGTAATCCAGAATGTTCTAGATCTCTGATAACACGCTTCTTCCCTGCAGAGCATAGAGCTTTGATAGAAACAAGAGCTCACATCATTATACAAATGAAAAGAATTGTGAGTAAATAAGTATCAATATTTGATTACGGAACTACTAACCAATCCATACAGGACTTTATCAAATACCTAGGATCTAAGACTAAAGGAAATCTTAGATGCTAATCAATACGATCAAGCAGCATATACACTGGTGGAAAGGAGAGATGCGTACATAAGTAAATGCAAGAAAATTAGGGGATTAGCATGTGAAGTTTGTAGCAGGAACTCAGAAGAAGTAGCAGGTCTGTCTTGAACTCTTTTCACAGAGAATTTTGAATAGATGTTGAGTACATGCTCATCTACTGCTGCATGGATAGAGAAGATGTTGCATACTAGGAGTCCAGGAAGACATACAAAAGAATATGTTTGGAATAAAATACCAGCATGGGAAGGAGAGTTTGGAGAAGATGATGATGTGTCAGACTAGAAATTCAAGAGTTTACCATAGAGCCCAGAGAGTGCTAAGGAGATCAGATTCCAGCAGATTCTAGATCTAACGCAGAAACCTTGATTAACATAGAAGAGAAAATTCATCTATTAGGAATTTTATTCTAGAAAAGAGCTAAGCACTATGGAGAGTTTAAAAAAAAAAACACTAAAGCAAACAGTAAAGGACTGCAACTCAAGAAAGAGACCTGGACTAGAAAACTGCTAAAAAGAAGCATAGTACACTATGTGTAAAAGAGAAGAGAAAATAGACCACAGGATTGACAGTATTGGGCAAAGTGTCCTTAAAGAGTTTCACTGGCAGTGATCGGTAGGTTTGAGTCCTTGGTGGTCAAAGAGTTAATTGCGTTCTCTCACTCAAGATATGTAAGTCCAGTGTTGCTTCCTCCATGAAGACTTTGACTTCCTGTCAAAAATCAAGCTTAGCATTTTCTATTCACATTTCTGCCAATCCTGTTACTCTTACAATTTTCAATCATTGATCTATTGAAGACAAAAATCAATATTATCAGCTTTTGTTTATCCATAACAATATGCATCATTAATGGTCACTTCATGAGTTGCTAGGCAAATTTCTCAAAATATTAGTGAAACTTTTAGCACCAAGGATCCTTAGAAAAATGAAGTACAACTACATGTTAATTGCTTATAATACAACGACAATTGCTATGCAGTGATGCACTGGAAAATCCATAAAGGGTCTTATTAGGTGAAGAAGAGTCTACAGAAGGGAAAGTAGCTGCAATGATGAAAATATATTCATAGATTGAATCATCATCATCATCATTGTCATCATCTTCATCAAAGACAGGAAGCCTTTATCAAATGAGTTTAGTCAGAAAAGGTTTAGCAAGTAGCTGATAATGGTTTAGGATTTTTATTCAGAAAATAATAGTTTAAATTTTGGCTTAATACAGTACAAATGGCATTATCTCTGTGATTTCAGCACCCTAAATGCAAAGAAGCCTTCCAAATAAAAGAAAATAAACAAGAATCTCAAATGAACAGCATCATCTTATAAAATACTTGATCAATAATCACCAAAACTGTCAGAGTAATTAGCAACCTGGACAGTCTAAGAAATTCACAATCAGGTAAATGTGGAGGAGCCATGTTGCCTAAAATCATATGATATTCTTGGTGGGCCTCTGAAATAAGACCAGGATATTAGAGAAAAATGGAATAAAGTTGAGTGAAATGTGGACTGTCCTTGGTGGCACAACATCCATGATGGTTCATTAATTTTGACAAATGTACCATGCTAATGCAAGGAGTCGGTAATAAGGAAAGCTCACCGTGGGGTACATGAGAATTCTCTGTTCTGCTTCAAGCTTATTCTGTATATATAGAGCACTTACAACAATAAAATTTCATGCAAGAAAGCCAAGGACATCTGTGTGAAACAATGTTAGCTTATTAATCATAACAAATATATCACAGTAATATAAAATCTTAGTATATAAAAAAACTAAGTACAACATATTTAGAAATGACCACTTTTGCAGTGATTCTGTAAATCAAAACAACCCCAAGCTTCAAGCTGATTTTTAACTCATGGATGTACAAATACATTCTTGAAGTAGTTTTCATTTTGTCCTCAATTATCTAATCAAAAGACATATACTATTTGGAAATTCCAGGCTTTATGTGTGCGTTATACCTTTCCATCTACTTTTAACCATCCAAGGTTAAAAAAACAAACAAACAAAGCACAACTTGATGATTCACAAGCACATTCATTTGCATGTTGTATAAATCTTCTACAAAATGGTACAGTTCATTGAAAAAGATCAGTACAACCAATTTGATATAGAAACACAAGACATAAGAGAAAGAGTCTTCTACGTGAGTGTAGGAAGGTCATTTTCCTTTCAGAATTTCTGAGTTCAACAATACTGTCTATGCCATATATCCTAGCATTGAAATGGGTGAGCAAGGCTTTCAGTTTAGGATGCCCTGAACTGCAGCAATACCAAAGAATTCACTTATCTTTTTTTTTTCCTCTTCCTCCATCTATGGGTTTGCTACTGTACTTTGTAAATGGAGTAGCCTTGACATGCGAATTCAGAGGTGGGTTTTCTTATGATGTTTGTCTTTAAGCATTGAACATGAAGCAGGTTTACCTCCTTTGGACAAGGATTTCATTCTTCTACATTACAAGCTGTCATTATAACCTTGGCATTGAAATTTCTCACTCTATAGGCTTTGTGACTTCCATGTCTCTGAGAAATATTTATTTCTTTAACAAGGCAAGGAAAAATGAAATATAATGACACCAAGGAAAATTATTCATCTAACAATTATATATAAAATGAGTTTTCATACTTGAACACAATCATTTGATGAGAAATGTTATTTTTTTTCATTTAATTGAGTGTTTCAGTCACCTACAGTGTCAAATCCCTTAGATAAATTTTATTTTCTTAATAGTCAACACTACTTATATGATGGGCTTACAAGATGGTTTAGTGTACATATCCCTGATTTCAATTCTCTTAACCAGGAAAATTATTCTGTATGGTGTCTTTGTCTATTCAATAATTAGTTTTTAAAGAAATATACCAACTAGGAGATAATTGATAGATACAGGTGTAGAGTGGCAGACAATATGTTATGTTACATACACATGTATATAGTAACCTAGGAGTTGGTGTACTCAATATAAACCTTTGAATATATATGTCTCATATCCTGTTTACTGTAGGTTGCCTTTGCAATACCCATCTCTTCTTTTATCAGAATTCCATCAAGGATTCTATGGCTTCAGGGAAGTGTGTGTGATCCAGCATTATCCAAAGGGATATTTCCCTGAACTGCAGTAATACCGGAGAATTCACTTCTGACCATAATTATTGATTCCCAGGCAGTCAGCTCTTAAGTCAGATCATTCAGAATGGGTCTTGCGATTTCTGTAAGGAGAAGCAGTGAGCCTCCGGCCTTGTTTCCTGGCTGAATGTGAATTAGGAAAAGTTTCCCTCTCTTACCGCTGACATCCATCTTAGGAAACAGAGCATTGAGAGCAAAGGGAGCTGGGTTCTTAGTAACATTGTTGGACCAATAAACCAAGCTTTCCCTGAACAACTGTTACTGTCATTCTTTTAATTATGTAAGCTAGTAATTTTTTGGTTATTTGTTTCCACCAGTTTAGGTTATGGTAATAGTTTCAACAATAGAAAAGCTAAATAATACAACACTTTTGAGCCAATAATTATAATTAATTATAATAATATTAATAATAATGTCCCTATACCTCTATTGTCAAGAACCAACATTCTGGAGCCAAACTGCCTGGTTTTAAAATCCCTGGCATGTCATTAGTTAGCCATGTAAACAGGGTTAAGTTTACTTCATCTCTAGGTCTCAATTTCTCCTTCTGAATAAAGGAAGGTCATAAAAAAAAAGGCACCTTTCCATAGGGTGAGTGTGAGTTCTGAAGGAGAAATAGAATGTAAGATGCAGTATCTGACACAATGTGTGTGTATGATTAGTGTTTACTGTCACCTTTCAATACTTATCCAATGCTGTCTGACCACCTCAAAGCATATTTCCTACATTGTATGTGTAGAATGTGTCTGCAAATGATCTAAAGTAGCTGTAAAAAGTGATTGGAGTTAAAAATAACTGACACAATTTAACTCCACCCTATAGAAAATGAGGGCTATGAATAAAAAGAAATAAGTTAAACTTCCTGGGGATTCCCATGTTTTAACTGCCTATAATGATGCATTAGTTCTTTCAAAACACATGGGGTTGTATTTTAGATATTTATATCTTAGGCAACTGCCTAAACTGCTGATTTTTAGCAGCTTGAAGAAATTATAGTCATTTCCAGATCATCTTAATTTAAGTTACATTGGTGTTCATATTTCCTTGAAGATGCTACATCATAAAATGTATTGGACCCAAATAAATTATAAATTTAGTTCAGCTGCTTAAATAATTTAATAGCTTCTTTTATTAGCTACAAATATTAACAGTCAATAATAGGCATCAAACACCTAAAAATAAAGTGAGCAGAAAATAATACAACTTACAATTCTGAGCAGTCAACTATTTTCTAGAAACTGGTGAAAATGCTTTATTTTATTTTATTATTTTATTTTATTTTATTTTATTTTATTTTATTTTATTTTATTTGGAGGAACAATTTGGCTCTGCTTAACACACACCAGGAGCATAGTTTAAGAATAATGGCAGAGACCAAACTAAGCATTTAATGCAGTTCTTTGCACACAGAGGGCACATAATAAATGTATGTGATTGGATGGCCAAAAGAATCTAGTTTAACATTTATTCTTCATCTAACAACTGCAACTTGCAAAGTACCCACAGAGATGATGTACTTTCAAATATTACACATGGCCCACTGAGTACAATTGTAGCGGTGCCCTTTCATAATATCTTCCATTATAATCTTCTATCAAAGCTGAATGAAATATTAAAGTGAAGTGTGCACGCGGTGATTAGTGATCTAGCCTTTCATTTCCTGAAGATTTGGGAGTGATTTGACTACTTGTATCAATCCATAAGTGGGGGAGGGGTCTAGCTCTTGCAGACTGAAAGAAATCAGCGTACAATATCCTCAAGCATTTCCTGCACGTCCTATGAATAGGAACAAATCCAAATCATTGTATTTACAGAGGATAATATTTTCATGATGTGCTACACTTAGAGCGCTTGCATTCTGTGCTTAGTATAATAATAAACGGAAAGCTGCGAGCAATGAGTGGAACATCTTCCATCTGTTTGCTTCTGACAGATGATGTGCAGGCTCATCATAATTGGTGAAGCCACTGCCACAGAATGGAGAGAAGTTTCCAATAAATTGTGCAGATAATTGCAAACTGAAATTTTAAATTACGGCAGACACTTCTTCTTTTGCTTGGTTTTGCTTGTTTGGACATTCAGGGGGGACTGAAAACAGATCTGTCTTGATTGGAAGACATTGTTTATTTTTATCAAAAGTCAGTAAAGATCAT
This sequence comes from Acomys minous, assembly GCF_964271855.1. NCBI lineage: Eukaryota > Metazoa > Chordata > Mammalia > Rodentia > Muridae > Acomys > Acomys minous. The sequence goes on from NC_140491.1 coordinate 98,895,921, forward strand.
AATAAAATTTAATGCTTAAATACAAAAAAGGCTGTTAAACAGCAAAGCGCAATACTGTCAGCTTAAAGGTATACTTTAGTGTCAGAGAATAGGCTATAGATGGGGAGTGGGAAAACCTCTAATGTTGAGTTCAGAATACCTAGTTTTGTAAAGTAAAGCAAACCTTAAACGTAAATTCAAATGATTTCAGCGATGGAGACCACAGAATATATTCATTATGAAATAAAAACATTAAAGAGGTACTTAGCTTTTAAATATCAGCAAATACTAAGATACCTATTTGATTTCTATGAGTCTCCAGTAAGCAATAAAGCCATGAGCCAATACAAATTTATACTTTAAAATATAAGACTTTTTAAAATTTTTGTGGCATAGTTGTTTTGCTTTGGAAACATTTGGTTTTTTTTTTTTGTTTTTTTTTTGGTTTTTTTTTTGAGACAAGGTTTCTCTGTGTTTGTGTTTAATCTCGGCTCAAACATCTGAAAGAGCTTTTTTTTTTTTCCTTTTTGGTTATAATTTTGCTACAAAACTCAGACCTACCTTAAATTTGTAACAGTTTTGTTCTGGACACTTAATTGCTGCCCAAACCAGTATATAGTACCACATTCAATGAACACTTAATGGTCGAACTATGCAGTGTTGAGTGCATCACATATATTCAAAGTCTAGTTGGTATTGCATTTCTTTTGGTATTCTGGCAAAGGACCATGGAAAGCTTTAGTTGTCAGGTGGTAACTATCTGTATTAATTTAAAACTATTTACAGAGACAGTATTGGGCACAATGAGTTGTGAGAGTTAGGTGGGTCATTCAATCCCTCTCCAATATGTAATAGTATGCACATGCCACCTATTAAAAAACTAATACAGAGCTAAAAGGCTCTGTGATAAAGATTACTAAGTGATTATAAGCAAAATATTTATAGCAATAGTCTTCAGCCCCACAAACATATTAGAATTGTTGGGAGCATTTTGAAAACTATCATTGCCTGAATCTATGCAAAATGAATTGTAAGGCCAAAGGCTCGACATGTTTACTTTACATCTCCATCTTCTTGAGTCCTGTTGCTTGGGCCTTTATCCTTTATCAGAACATCTTATTTGTGGTACCTGCTACATTCTTACAGGACCACGTTGTGAATCAGAACATGGAGTTTGTCTTTAAAGTATTTCATTTCCAGCTGATGCAGCATTGTTGGATACAGATGTAAACTGTCATTGATGTTCACACTGCTCAGGTACAGCACTCCTGTGTAGGGTGGGGTCCTTCCCACAGCTTTCCTAGGACAGGAGTTTTGTCAGGAACATTCTCTCATCTGTTTTCTACCCAGAAGATGAAGCAAGTGAATTCATTACACAACCACCTCAGGCATTGTCCCTGGTTAAACACAAACATTTTCTTACTCTGAAACCTCACATAGAAAATCAAATGTGGCTAAAGAAAGACAGGCATAAATTGTAGAGGTGGGTTTTTCTCTAAGATTAAAATCTTCCATCTTTAAGACACAGGCTGTCATAATGGGAAATAAAAACATCCCATCCTACATGGAAGCTCCTTAAGCTCAGGAAATAAAGAGCTCAAAAGCGTCAAGGATTCCCTGAAACTAGATAGAGTTAATGGAGAGGCCTCTCCATCTCCAAGCCTATATAAGCAAAATGGACTCCTGGAAGAGACTCTTAAATGAGATAAGCTACTGAGACAAATCAGACCAGACCAGCAGAGCCACCTGAAGAGGCTCAGACCACCCAAGTCACCCAAAAGAGACAGTCTCCAAACTGTTGTGCCTCCTGCATGTGGTATAGTGTACCCCAGGTTTCCAGCTTTGGTTATCTGACACCAGGCTGCAACAGGCTTTTAGTGATGTTGCTGTATTTGACTCTCCGCCTATACTTCTATAAGAAAACCCAATAGAATTACTAGATCACCCACTGGACTTTGGTGAGATTGATATTTGGTACATCATCAGTTCCCCACCTGGGATGAATAGATGTTTGCTCACATCTCCCCAAGAATGCTTTTACCCAACAGCAGGCATTCAAAATGTACTTTAAGACAAGTAACAGCTCATGATGACAAGGATGTGAAGCCAGGGAAACACTTCTCCATCTCCACATTGGAAATCAATATGGTCATTTCTCAGAAATATAGAACCAGCTGTATATATTACTTCTGAACACATAACCAAAGGACTCTCAACCATACCACAAGGATACTTGCTCAATTGTGCTTATAGAAGCTTTATTCATAAAAGTCAGAAACTGGAAACAACCTAGATGTCCCTAAACCAAATTATGGATAATGAAAATGTGGTCCATTTATTCAACAGAGTATTACTCAGCTCTGAAAAATAAGGACATAATAAAAATTTCAGGCAATTAGATGGAACTATAGAAGATCATCCTGAGTGAGGTAACCCAGACTCTAAAAGACCAACTTTGTATGTCCTCACTTATAAGTGGATTATTAGCCATAAATTAAAGAATACCATGCTATAATCCACAATCCCAAAGAAGCTAAGAAACAAGGAGGGCTCAAGGGATGGGAGGAGACACATGAATTTCATTTATAAGAAGAAACAAAAAAGACATCTCTGGTGGATGGGAGAAGGTGACTGGATTGGGGTTGGAATGTGGGGGGGGGTGAAAATGAAGGATCAGGTGGGGGAGGATGGATGGAGAGATTACTGGGAGAGACAAATGGAATCAGGTTAGGGACATCTCTGGAACAAGCAATGGAAACTCCCAGAAATTAATAAGGGTTACCCTAGCTAAGACTACTAGCAATGGCAGATATGGAGCTTGAATTGGCCATCTCCTGTAACTAGGCAAGACTTCCAGTGGAGGGACTGGGACACCAACCCACCCATAAACCCTTCAACCTACAATTTGTTCTGCCTACAAGATGTGCTGGGGTAAAGCTGATATAGAAATTGTGAGAGTGTCCAACAAATGACTGATGCAGCTTGAGACCCATACCATGAAAGGGAGCACACCTGTGACACAGCCTGGATGACCAGAACCCAGACACTGGATTGCTCAGATACTCACATTTAGAACCGAACACAAATGACAAAAAAGATAATGAAATGATTCATAATGATATTCTCCTATACTCATAGACTGGTGTCTGGCCCAATTGTCATCAGGGAAGGTTCACATAGAAACTGATGGAAACAGATGCAGAAACCCACAGCCAAATATTAGGCAGAGCTTGGGTTATCCTTCTGAAAAAGAAGAGGAAAGATTGTAGGAACTAGAGGGGTGAAAGGACACCACAAAAAAATACCCCACAGAATCACCTAACTAAGCCCATGGGGGATCACAGAGACTGAATTGCCAACTAGGGAGCCTGCATGGGACTGGCCTTGTTCCTCTGCACATATGTCACAATATGTACAGCTTGACCTTCTTACGTGACTCCGAACAGTAGGAGCAGGAGCTGTCTCTGACTGTTAACTGCCTTTGTAACTCTTTTCCTCTACTAGGTTGGCTTGGTTAGCCTTAATAAGTAAATGCCTAGTCTTATTGCAACTTGATACACCATGCATGATAGGTATCCATCAAGGCTTGCCTTTTCCTGAAGAGAAAAGAGGAGGAACGGATGAAGGGAAGGAGTGGGAGAAAGGGACTGGGAGAGAAGACAAAGAGGAAACTGTAATCAGTATGTAAAATAAGTAAATGAAAATAAAAACCATGAACCCAAGTAGCCCCTTTATGCAACTCTCAACTAGAGTACAGTTTCCTAATCCACCCATCGTCTTGTGCTGATAAATGTCTACTGAATCCTACTCTCTCCGTCATCCATCTTCTAATACCTGCTCCTCCAATTTCATCTTCTCATTTCTCTATGTAGGGATTCACAGCACAAAATAAACAGCTATGTTTTCATCACCAAATGTATTAATCACGATTCACCTGTGCTTCCTTATTCTAACTAGCCTCAAAACCCAGGTCAGCCCCATGATTTATGTACTCAGTGTCATCTTTACCTACCTATGTATAGGCATGTCCTGGCAATATTATTTGCTCAAGATCAACATTCCACAGCAAAGCACAAACAAAAATATGTCATAAAATACATCTAATTTGAGTTAGATTCTAGTTTATATCATATAATAAATATATCAATATTACAGTTCTTGGCTTGGGCTGTTATACCATAGTTATACAAAAGAATGGCCTTATTCTTTGAAAATGTGTAATTAATTATTAAGCAATGGGACATGCTAGATCCAACAAATATTTAGTTGATTAAGGAGAATGGATATGGAAGGAAGGAAGGAGAATGAAATTAAATGGAAAGAAAGAGCTAAGAACTGATAGGTTAAGTAGAAGCTTCTGTATGTCTGGTTTCTCCAGAGTGCAGAATCAATACTGTGTGAAGGAAATAAATTAAAAAGACATTGGCATACCATTATCTAAGGTATGAAGATTTTACTATGTAAATAGAGGAATTTAAAAGTTGCTTTTAAAACTGGGTCAATGTCCTAAACATCTTAAATTCTTTAATAAAATATCATTCAATTTTATAAGGATGTAAAAGGTGTCAACAAATAAACCTACCTTGGAAGAAATAGTAATTTCTAGGCTTATAAACCATAGTCTCGTACACATTTGTAAAGAGTGCAATATTGAGTATCATCAATTTAGAAAGTAGTTTTTTAAACCTTGTTTATGCTTGAAATTGTATTTAATTCAAGCTGCTGTTGTGCAAATAATTTACCAGTAGTGTATTTCTCACAGTTTTTGACAGTAGATGGGATGAATCTTCACAACCATGTACAGTCCTGGACTCTAAATAAACGCACACCAGGAACCTGTGTCTTTTTGCTGTCCTCGGAGTAGGATAGGGACATGCTCTGATGAAAACTTATGCAGAAAATTTACTGATTAAGCTGAAAAATCAGTTTGCCAATTTTCTTGTTTAAAGTTAGAATTGACGGACACTGTCTTGCAGGATTTTTAATTGTGAACAATAATCACTACTGTCACAGACACATGCATGGAATGGGGAGCTTTGATGAGGAGATTTGAAATTGTATTCAGTGCAAACTTGTAATTTTTTCAAATGATGAAAACTGAAGATAAATGAGTAAAAGAGTCTAGGGAGCACTTTCTTTTTCAATACCCAGCCAAGTACTTCAACCCTTACAGACCATAATACATGATTTTTTAAATTTAATTTTTGTATTAATGTTTTGTAAGAATGGGAGATGGGGGATAGGAAGAAATTAACAGAGGGGAGAATGAAATCAAGATAAAGAGAAGATGGACAAAAAGAAGAGGAGGAGGAAGAGATGAAAGACACATAAAAGGAGAAAGAAAAGAAAGTAAAAATGTGTACCTATATCTTATTTATATACTTATTTTAAATAATGTGTATATGTGTGGGGGTGTGGGTAGTGTGTATGTGCAATGAGTGCAGCTGCTCTTAGAGGCCAGAAGAGGGCATCAGATTCTCCAGAATTATAATAACAGGCAGTTGTAAGCTCCCTGCAGGTAGGTTGGGGACTGAACTTCTTCCCTTGGCAAAAGCAGTATGTACTCTTAACTGCCCACCCATCTCTGACCCCCTGCTTTCTTGAGTATTGAGCTATGCACTGATTAAAAGAATTCACAGTAATAAAAACTGATCATTTTAAAATAACAGAAGTAATAAAATCTGTTAGTAACCAACTCAATCCTTCAACCACTGCAGTTTCCTTAGCTATTCTATGGCAGTGATGGGCATCATAGGTAGTGCGCTGTATCTGACTAACACTTCAGGTCCAATTTAATATTCCTCTTCAAAACAGAGGAAAGAGTTAAAGCAGATATTTCAAAGATCCCTCTCAATCAAACTTTAAAAGACAGAAATTTCAAAGCTATTAGAACTATATTTGCTCCTCTTTCAAAAATCTCTCTTTCTTATGGCAAGTTGCTGTTAAAAATTAAAGGGGGAAAAAAAGAGGTCATCTTTTTTTTACCATATATTTCTAATAGACATGAAGCCAAAATAAATCAGACTAAATTATGAAAGTAAATGACCTCCCTGGAAGTATTATATAGAATTCCAAAGTACTATAAGGACTTTCCTGTGATCTTTTTAGTCTTGCAGCTTGAAATTCAAAAACTTGTATTTAATTTTAGATAGCATATATACCATCTTTTAAATTTTCTTCCTAGGATGATAAATCATTTTAAATGATAGGACACCTTTAGCTTGTATTTCTTAAAGTTGCTGACTGCTGATTCTTTATTCTTTTCTATAAAAAATGGCATATATGCAATTAACTGTTAGTATCTGAAGCTTGTGGCTATAATGGATAAAACACTGACCTTCATTTAAAAGCCAATGCTTTACCTCCATCTTACTTCATATGTGAGATGACTAATCCAGAAAGAAGTTCTAAGTTCATACCCTAGTAAGACACTGAATTCAGAGAGGGGAAAAAGGAGGTTGAAAGAAAAATAAATCTTCCCATTGCTGTTTTGAGGGCTGTTTTGGATAACCACATCCTATCGTCGATACACCTTTTAGCAGCTTGCATACAGGTGCACTCGTTTGCAGCAAAGCATTTCACTAGTTACACAGGTGTCAAATTGAGCAGCCTGTTAAGAATAATGTGAGCGCGTTGCCACCTGTAAATCACTTGGTATTCTTAAAGAGACGCCCCATGATAGCAGAGAATCTCATAGACCGTCTCTGTGCCTGCTCACTGAAGATGTCATTATATCCATCTTTATAGAGAACACTGCTGCATCTGCTAAGAGTGAAAGAAAACGTGTACAATGATAGCTTGATTTCATAACTCAGGCTTGTTAAGTTAAAGATAAAATTCTGATGTTATCTGATAATTCAAGTGGAAGTCTGATTGAGGTGGAGGAGATCAACAAAAACAAAAGCCACAATGAAGTTAATAAATACCACCCAGAGAAAAGAAATATTCTTCTGTGAGGTCAGAGAGCAGGCTGGGTGGGTGAGCACTGAGCTTGAGCATTGCACCTTGCTTACAAGCGCTCTCAAAGCTTCATGCAACTTTTATTTGAGTTTTGACAACATTTAGTGTGACCTATTAGATACTATTCTGATCCAAACTGTGTTTTCCATGCAAAATATTACCCATCCTGCCCATATTTACTACAGCTATTTAATATTTCTCTTGATTAGCTTTTCTGATTACAAAGTGGTTTTAGGGTCATCATGTTGACTTCCTGTGCCTCTTATCACAATTTTAAAATTATGAGAGTGAATTTTGCCCTACATGCCACATTTCTAGGGCTGCTGAGAAATTAAGTGAAATACTTAGCCCTGTGTTTTACCATGGACTTGCTCCAAAAATCATGTCCCCGGGGGCTTGGCACCTGAGAGTGTCTCCACGCTTAGTAAAATCCTGGAATTTAGTACAGAATTTAACTGGTTGCATGTGTCATGGATTAGTACCTATGGGTGCCAAAACAAGCTCCTTTTCTGATGTAGGTTGTTTCTAATGATTTGTCTTCCCAAGTACAACTATAAAAACTGAGCAGCAGAAGTACACATGATTTGAGAATGCTGGAAAAAACCCAAAGCAATTGGAATTTGAAACACTTATCTACTAAGAAAATAGACATTCAGTGGGGAATTTCCTAACATTTGACAACACCGTTGTTCTTGGGACATTTGCCAATGATACTATTTATTATTATTATTATTATTATTATTATTATTATTATTATTATTATTATACAAAAACAATGAACAAAAAGTTTCACATATAAATCTATAAGTTGAATACAAATTCTGAAATGGAAACACAAGTAACATTGAGAGATCTTCATGGATATTTAACAGCAAATTAGTAGAGCTAGAGTAATACTACATAGAAAATTGAGGGTGTAGTGCTATATAAAGAAAGATTTTATACACACGTATATAAATATGGTTATGAATATTTAGACAGAGACTCATAGAAAGAATATCTTGTGTATATATAAATAAATCTCCCAAAAGGACAAAGCCAAAAAGAATGAGAAGAAATATTTCAAAAATATTTAATACAAATTTTCTAAACAGATACAAGAATTGTCTACTACCCCAGGATTGGTAGGCCTTTGACAAAAAATCCAATAACCCTTCATTTTAAAAGTCCTCCAGAGAGTAGGGACACAAGAAACATGCTTAAACATAGTAAAGGCAGTTTACAAGAAGCCTATAGCTAACATCAAATTAAATGGAAGGAAACTCAAAGCAGCTCCAATAAAATCAAGAACAAGACAAGATTGTCCACTCTCTCCTTATCAATTCAGTAATACAACTGAAGGAGATCAAAGGGATACAAATTGACAAGGAAGACATCTAAGTATTGTTATTTGAATATAATATAATCGTATATATGTGACTCTAAAAAATGCCACCAAAGAACTCCTATGGCTGAGTGGGTGTATATGAGATAAATGCAAAGTGTCGGTGGCCCTCTATATATAAATGACAAACAGACTGAGAAAGAAATCAGGGAAAGAACACCCTTTACAAAAGCCACATATAAAAGAAAGTGTAACTCTAACCTAGCATGTGAAAGACCTGTATGACAAGAACGTCAAGCCTTTAAAAAGAAGTTAAAGAAGAATTTAAGAGATGGAAAAATATCCCACACTCATGCATTGGTAGGATTAACACATTAAAGATGGCCAGCCTAGCAAAAGCAATCTACACATTCAATACAATATCTTTGAAAAATTCCAACAGAATTCTTTACAGATCTGGAAAGTACAATTCTCAAGCTTAAATGGAAAAACAAAAAACCTAAGATAGTTAAAAATAATACTCAATAATAGAAGAACTGCTGTATATCCCACCATTTCTGATTTCAAGCTCTTCTACAGAGCAAAGTTTAAAAATAAAACAAGAACAAAAACAAACCCTCATGTTATTGGCATAAAAACAGAAATGTTGGTCAATGGAGTCAAACTGAAGACATAGACATAAATCCATATATCCATGGACAACTGATTCTTGATAGAAAGCCAGAAATACACACTGGAATAAAAGACAGCATCTTCAACAAAGAGTGCAGGTCAAACTGCAGATATGCAATAGGGGAATGCAAATAGACCCATACTTACCATCCTTTACTAAACTCAAGTCCAAGTAGATCAAAGAACTCAACATAAAGCCAGATATGCCAAAAGTAATAGAAGAGAAAGTGGAGAATAGACTTGAACTCATTGGCACAGTAAATGACATTCTGAACAGAATATCCAATAGTGCAGGCGCTAACAGCATCCATTGATAAGTGGGACCTCATGAAATTATGAAATTTAAAGACTCTATAAAGCAACTGATAATACCAATCCGACCAAGAAGGAGCCCAGAAAATGGGAAAATATTTTTACCAACTCCAGAGTAGAGGACCAATATCCAAAATATATAAAGAGCTCAAGAAACTGAGTGAGGTCACTCAGACTCAGAAAGATAAATATGATATGTGGTCACTTATAAGAGGCTATTAGCCATTAAGTAGATGATAACAAAGGTATAATCATTAGATGCAGAGAAGTTAGGTAAGAGGGTATTCTGGGGGAGACACAGTGATCTCCCTGCAAGGTGGAAATAGAATAGATGTTTATGAGCAGACTGGGCAATATGGGGACAGGAGTTGGGGAACAAGGTGTAGATACAGGAGAAGGAGTAAGAATGTTAGGAGAGATATCTGTATTCAAGGCAGTAGACATCTGGAAGGATGGAAACCTAAAGCAGTGGAAACTTTCTAGAATCTAAGAAAGTGGTCCTAACTAGTAGTCCTAGTAATGAAAGACTTTGTTTAAAAACAAATAAGGTGCGCATAATTGAGAAAGACATGTAACCTCAAGTTGTGATTGCCCTACAGGCATGCAAACACATACACCCACACCAAATGGACATACACACATACAAAGATAATGTGGGTAAAATCTTATTGTCTATGAAACACAGACAATAACCATGAAGAAAAATTGAGTTTGGCCTCATTATAAACTACTCTTTGTTAAATAAATTACTTTTATGAAAATAAAAATTTAAAGCCTCAGATAAAAATAACTATATGTAATTAATCATAGCTGACAAAAAACAAGTACATACAATATATATTAATGGGCACATTTACCTAAATATGTGTTTGAACCAAAAAGAATCACAAAAATGAAAGTAAAAAGATGATCAAATTTGAAATGTGAAAAATCCACAGACAGGATATTCCATAGAAGATGTTCAAAGAATCAATACTTATAACCAAATGCTTAGAATGTCATGATTATCCTTAGTAATAATAAAAATTAAAGCTAAATTTGCATACTAGTACACTATGGTGGTCTGAATGGGAGTAGCCCACACAGACCCATATTTGAATGCTCAGTCTGCAGTTGGTTGAACTGTTTGGGAAGGATTGGGTGTGGCCTTGTTGGAAAAGGTGTGTTATAGTGTATGGGCTTTGAGGATTCAATAGCCTCCTCCAATGATCTTACTCTCTGCCTCTTGCTTGTGGATCAGGATATAAACTCTCAGCTACTGCTCCAGTACCATGCCTGCCTGCCAACTTTACCCTCTAGAACCTTGGGCTGCAAATTTAAATGTTTTATTTTATAAGTAGCCTTGGCCATAGTGTCCCTGTAAGGCAATAGAAAAATAACCAAGACAAATGCATCACTAGAAAAATCTAAGGTTAGGAAATACCAATGTCAAGAACTGGTTAAAAATATATACAAACTAAAAATGAGAGTTCTGGGATTTTGCTGGGAATGCTTTCTAAGCTAAACATGTTGTTACTTGTTCTCAGCAAGTACATTTATTCTCCATAAAACTCGTGTGTGTGTGTGTGTGTGTGTGTGTGTGTGTGTGTGTGTGTGTGTGTGAATTTTGTTACAAAAGACATATGCAGTATTTTCCAAACCATATTATTCATCAATATTTGGCTGCCTAATTATAGTTTTTATAAGTGTATAATGGAAAACTATACGACTATAAAGTTGATCAAGTTCTGACAACATATAAGAAAGTGGTTATATTTCATAAAATCCTAAGTGAAAGATATAGGCACACAAGAGTACATACATATATAAGGTTCAAAGTGTGATCATGGGTGTATATTTTGATAGAATTAACAAGCTATCTCATATTTGTGGAAGGCTGACGAAACTGAAAATACAGTTGTGAATACCACAGGCAATGCTGTTTGTCACTTAGATAATATCCTGCTTGAAATGTAAGGATAGAATATAAAAGTGTGTTCATGGATGTATCCTCTTAGTAAGACTTCATTTTCTCTTAATATTTGTGTGATTGGAGATAAACAATTACTTAAATAATACACACTCATATGAGCATCTAAGCAAATATATCAGGTCAGAAGCATATGGAAATATATGGACATATACATATATATAGGCCTTATATAACTGTCCATGCAGGTGTATTTGCCTATGAATTGGTATACATATAAATTACAAATTGTAGGAAACCCTGAAAATATGCTTTTATTGACACTATAAATCGGATTAGAAGAGTGAAAGAATAACTCATAAGAATTCAGCACTTATGTGAGTCTCTGAAAAGGAAAGAGGAGCGGCACTGACTAAAATAACAACAAAACAAAGAATGGATAAAGAAACTGTGGTACATATACACTATGGAATACTACTCAGCTATTAAAAACAAGGATTTTCCAAAATTTGTGGACAAATGGATTGAACTAGAAATGATCATAATGAGTGAGCTAACCCAGAAGCAGAAAGAGTCAAATGGTATATATTCACTTATTACCGGACACTAGCCCAAGGGACAGGTCCCATGAAAGTCTGCACCTACCAGGAAACAGGGATAGAGGTGAGGACATCCTATTGAGACTCTAGATGAGGAAAATATAGAGGATAGGCAAGTAGGGGGACCCAGAGGGTCCTAGAAACCTACAAGAAGAACGTTATGATGGTTAGATCTGAGCCCAGGGATTCTGCTTGATCTAAGGCACCATCCATGGACAAAACGGGCAGTCATCATCAAACCCCTACCCAGATCTAGCCAAGGGACAGAACATTCTCCACAGCTAAGTGGAGACTGGGGACTGACTTTCACAGGATCTCTGGTGCCCCATATTTGACCATGTCCCTTTGTTGGGGAGGCCCAATGGCACTCGGAGGAAGGATAGCGGTCTACCAAGAAAAGACTTGATACCCTAGCACCATATTCAGGGGGAGGAGGTCCCCCACAGCCACCGTCATAGGGAAGGGGGATTGGGGTAAAAGTGGGAGGGAGGGAGGAATGGGAGGATGCATGGGATGGGATAGAAAATGAGATGTAATAGGAATTATTTTTAATTTTCAATAAAAATGTGTTATTATTAAAAAAATAACAACAAAACAAACAATAAAACTAATCAAACTATTCCAGGGAGTATGCAGAAAGCCTTGATTTTGGAAGTGAAAAAAAAGATTGACTATGTCCAAGACCCTGAAGATATCTAAGAATATACATACTTAGCTATGAATTAAGAAAGAGTTTAGTATCATCTATGTTGGGCAAGTATGCACGTATATGTGAGTATATAAGGATCAGGAGTCATTCACTGACTTTTGTTCTCATTTCATTCTACCTGGTAAGCCGTTCATTTAGGGAGCCCCCCCCACCCCCATGCTCCATCAGAGGTCTAGGGGAGGGTAATAGAACAGAGGAAGGATGGAGGGTGGGACATGGAAGACAGAAGTGATGGTATAACAACCGGGATGTAATATGGATAGACTATAATAATAATAAAAAAAGAAAAATTCAGGGTAGTGAATAAATGATAATATTGAAGCTCTAATGCAAGCCAAGCAGTAATGCCAGAAAACAAAACAAAACAAAACGTCGTTATATAAAGTAACATTTTTAAAAGTAGCATTTGACATAGAACAATGATTAATAGAAAGGGTTGCTGGTGAACTTTTATTTGGTCTCTTCCTTAACTGTGCACTGTCTTCTTGTGCTTCTCGCAGCACACAACCTAGGGGCTGCTGCTTATTAGTGAGGATGCTTCAGTTACAACTCTCAAGCTTACTTTCAGTGTTCAAACTTTTTAGAGATAAACTTTTGGACTATGGGGGACACGTGTTGGTCACAGATTCTTTCTCTGTGACTTATTACTAGAGGCCATTCTTAGTCCGGCATGAAGGAAGATTTGCAGATGTCTTACTTCTGCTCATACATTAAGCAAAGAATTAGCCTTAACTGCTCTGTACATTCTGCACACAATTATAATGTTAGAACTGTATAATGCTTGTGAGAAATTACGTTTTCATAACGAAAGAGTAGAACCCTGACTCTGGATCAAACCTAACAGAATTCATTGCTCTCAGCATGCTGCATGCTGACATCCTGTATCCTCCTTGTTCCAGCCCCAGGAGCCTCAGTTGCTATTACCCATCAGAATTAGATAGCTTCCATGACAGCATTGTAAAAGCTTCTGATTCCAATTGGTCCAGCATTTCTGTCTGTCCCACACAGGACTCCTATTAAGCCTTGAATCTCTCAACATTTAGAAACTGGACCAAAAGTGCAATCCCTGGCTTGCTTAACCATTTTCCCCAATTTTTTGGAGGTCCCTTCTAAGGTATTATTCACTCCAAATCAGCCTGAAAAAAATCTTAAGAGAACAACATCTCATTTCCTCTAAGGTGGGTTGGGTAGGTTTCTGTCAGTTCTCTTGGTCTACAGATGCTTATTTTTCACTGTGTGGGAGTTATAAGTTATTATTGGTCTTATACAGAGGAAAAGCTAGCTTGGACTCAGGGATATCTCTCTTTTCCTTTATCTTTCTTTCCTAGGTAAGGAGATAGGAGCTGAAAAGAAAGAAAGGGTGATACAGAAATACAGAGGGAGGATAGAACAAAACCTATTCCTTAACTCAAGGCCTTAGTTGTTACTCACAAAGAAGCTTATTTTTAATTCATTGGTATAAAATTTTGTATATTGAAGAAAATAATGGTCATGTCAAATACTAGTCTAATTTTATCACAAGAATATATATCTTAGGTCTAACAGACTAACAGATAGATATGATTCTATAGATAGATAAAGTAAAATAGTTAAATAAGGTCTTCAAAAGCCTCAGAGACCTACAGACTATGCCATTTAAAGATGTTTTTATTATTCCAAAGATTCTTTAACAACAATACAAGTTAACTCCTGGCAACACACAGCTGACCTCAAAGAATATGATCAACATCAAAGAACCTTCTTATGGAGTTGGCTTCAAATGTGGGTAATCAGCCACTGGGAAAAAATGTCCCTTTTTTGCCACAGACAGAATTATCCCTAAAAATAGGCAAGCTTAGATGCAGGCAAAGTCAATGGTGAAACCCTGCCAGGCCAGGATAGGCAAGTCCTCAATAGTTCCTGCCTTACAAGTATGTCTGGCTGAGATATTGGGCTAGAAGGCCGAAGATGGTGGCCCAATGTTATAGAGACTGTTCAGGCAATAAACTGTCTCAGTCGGCTTTTAATTTTGGAAGCTGCTAACCTGCACTTCCGGTTCACTCAGGCATTTAAGTTTTATTCCTTTTCAAGTCTCTGATGGGGGTTGAATACCAGATTGTTTAGTCTTACAATCAAGTTTAGTTGGTTAGGGGATAAGATCTTTTTAGATCAAAATAGATAATTTAAATTAATAGATATGAGATATCATAGATATTGATTATCATTCAGAAATTTAGACCCAAGAAGATAGGAAAGATATTTACCTCATGTTTGACAAATAAAAATATCCAAATCACTGTGAATGTAACATTTATTTTTTTTACTTTTTTATTTTTTAATTAATTTATTCAGATTACAATTAAATTGTTACCCCATTACTTGTATCCTCTCTTTCCTCATTCCCTAATACATTCACCCTATTTCTCTCCACTAAGTTTATGACCAAGGGGGATCTCCTCCCTCACTTTATGGTCATAGGCTATCAAGTCTCATCTTGGTAGCCTGCTTATTCTTTTTTGAGTGCCACCAGGGCTCCCCACCAAGGGGAGGTCATCAAATATGGGGCACCAGAGTTCATGACAGAGTTAATCTCTGCTTTCCACCCAACTGTGAAGAATGTCCTGTCCATTGGCTGGATCTGAGTAGGGGTTTGATGTTTACTACTTGTAATGTCCTTGGTTCATGCAATAGTTTGAACAGACCCCCCACCCCCACCCCCACCCCCGGGCCCTGATGTTCTTCTTGTAGGTTTCTAAGATCCTCTGGATCCTTCTATTTCCCCATCTCCTATCTATATCTCTTTTACCAAGAGTCACTGTGTGATGTCCTCACATCTATCTCAATATCCTGGTAAGTGAAGACTTTCATGGGGCGTGCCTTTTGTGCTAATGCCCAATTATAAGTGAGTATATACCATGTGATTCTTTCTGCTTCTGGGTTAACTCACTCAGTATGATCATTTCTAGTGCCATTCATTTATCCACAAATTTAGGAATTTCCTTGTATATTATAGCTGAGTGGTACTCCATAGTGTAAATGTACCATAGATTCTTTATCAATTCTTCCACTGAGGGACAGTTAGGCTGTTTCCAGGTTCTGGCTATTATGAATATGGCTGCTATGAACATGGTTGAGCATATGTCCCTGTTGTGTGGGGGAGCATTTTCTGGGTATATTCCAAGGCATGGAATAGCTAGGTCTTGAGGAAGCCCTATTCCCAGTTTTCAGAGAAAGTGCCAGATAGATTTCCAAAGTAGTTGTACAAGTTTGCATTCCCACCATCAATGAAGGAGTGTTCCTCTTTCTCCACATCCTTGTCAGCATGTCGTGTCACTTGAATTTTTGATCTTAGCCATTTTGGGGGGTATAAGATGGAATCTCAGAGTTGTTTTGATTTGCATTTCCCTGATGACCAAAGACGTTGAGCATTTCTTTAAGTGTTTCTCAGCCATTTGATGTTCCTCTGTTGAGAATTCTGTTTAGTTCTGAGCCCCATTTCTTAATTGCATTATTTGGTTTGGGAGTGTTTAATTTCTGGAGTTCTTTATATATTTTGAATATTAGACCTTTGTCAGATGTATGGTTGGTGATGATCTTTTCCCAGTCTGTAGGCTGTTGCTTTGTTCTGTTGACAGTGTCTCCTGCCTTACAGAAGCTTCTCAGCCTCATGAGGTCCATTAACTTTAAGGCCTGGACTGTTGGTGTTCTGTTCAGGAAGTTGTCTTCTGTGCCAGTGTGTTCCAGGCTCTTCCCCACTTTCACTTCTAACTGATTTAGTGTCTCTGGTTTTATGTTGAGGTCTTTGATCCACTTGGAGTTGAGTTTTGTGAATGGTGACAAATGTAAGTCTAATTGCATTTTTCTACATGTAGACAACCAGTTAGACCAACATCATTTGTTGAAGATGCTATACTTTGTCCATTGAATAGACTTGGTTTCTTTGTCAAAAACCAAGTGACCATATGTGTGTGGATTAATTTCTGGGTCTTTGATTCAATTCCATTGATGAACCAGCCTATTGCTGTGCCAGTACCATGCTGTTTTAATTACTAGTACTGGAATGTAACATTTATATTACTCATGATTGCTCATGGTTCTTCCTGCTGTATGTAGTTTGTTTTATACATATGTAATAAAATGAAAGGTATATGCTAAAGAAGAAACATAATAAAATGGTTTTTAAAAACATTAGACTATCTATTTTCTCATTAATTAATAGGGTTTTTATTTCAAGTGACATAGAAAATGTTGTTAAATGTACAGCCTGAGAGAGATAATTGATTTTAATAGCCAGTAGACACACATGTGTTCTCACATAAAAATAAAGTGTGAAAGAAATTTCTCGTAGTTTTCCCTTCTCATTTTTTGCTTCAAACAGAATGTACTAATGAGGGAGGGGTACATTAATAGACTTTTTTCTATTTAAGTATGGGAAAGATCCATAGACTTTGTGGCTTTTGAAAATGAGGATTTTCACAAATATCTTAATCTGCTTAGATTTATAGGTGACTCATTTTAAAAAGATTTATCAGATAAAAAGTAAAACACTTGGTGCTGTGACACATGTTCTTGAATTTTTATATTTATTCTTTAAGGCTATCTTGGGATTCTTGTATTTTCTCTTAAACACATTCTCTGTTTTATCATCCACAGTTTAGAATAATTTATTTAAATGGGCAATGTTTAATGAAATTCTTGCTATGAGATTTGCCTACTCTAGTAGTGAATTACTATCGTTATTTTCTATTTAGAGAACATACAAAAACAAATATATACATCATGAGTGAGGAGGGGAAAAGGTAAAAGACTACTCAAGGAGATATGGAGGAAAGGGGACATGAAGAAGAGGAAGAGGAGAAGGAGGGATGAAGAAAAAAAAAACTATATTCATTCAATATCTACTCTGCAATTTAAGTAGGCTTACTCACAGCCTGTCTTGTAAATGACTTTCTTTCCTGAGTCTGAATAACTGAATTCCATTTTGTGTCTTCAATTAACAGATATCTTGACCCTATCTTTTCTTAGTACCACTATTGTGTTTTATCATGGCACTTCCCAATGCCTGACTATGCTTAAAGGGAATTGCCACTTCGATAGGAAGTGACACCACACACTCAACACAATTTATTGATGCTCACATTGAAAGAGACCATGTGTTCTGCCTAATCAATTGATCATTCTTTGTACCCTGATTTACAGTTATATGTTTTCTTTACAAAAATTTTACAGAATTGTCAATGTGGGCAGTTTTTGTTCCCATCAAAACATTCAAGTAATAAACATTATCATCATTTTCACATCAGAGTTGTCACCACTTATTTTCCTCAGATATTTGTTCTGACACATTTTGAAGAAAAATATTGTTTCACAGTGATTCTGATACTTCTATTATTGTAACTGCATTGCACAGATGCTTTAAATGCTATTTATATCTTAAGATGAAGATCAGCAAAGTCAAACTAGGAAAGTGACTGTGTGTAGTAGGTAGAAACCAATAACTTCTTAATCCTGGATAAATAGCTTAAAGTACTGACAAAATACTATTTTAATAGAGATACTTATACACATATTTTAATATTTAAGTGATGTAAATATCACCTGTTACTAGGTCATCCTTACCTCTGACAGTAGAAGACATTTTCTTCATGAAACTAGACAAGTTACAATATACATATTTCTGGGAGATAAGATTGAAGGCTGATTTCCTAGTGTTTTGCTTTTTTTTAATGTGAGAGGAGAGTCAATGGGTTGGTTAAATTTGCTAAGGCTGAGGACTGCACCTAGAGCATTCTTGGCACAACTCTCCCTCTGTGAGTTACAACCCCTGTTCTTCACAGGTTGCTTTTAAGGTAGCAGTTTATTGCTTTTTTTTAGGGCATGGTTATGTTTTGTCTTCCCATCTGTTGCACTGGATAGTATAATATTTTATGGTATAATGTATAATGGTATAATGTAGCTAGGAATTTCTGAACTAATGAATGAAAAAGAGGTTTTAATATCTCTGTAATTGAAGGATATGGGGTACTGAATAATTAATTTTCCTGTTAAGTGGTTCTCTCACACATTTTTACCATATCCAGAAACTTCTAATTAACACACATAGTGTGATGTCCTCTCAGGGTACTAAAGCCTTGGTATGCCATTGATATATCTTGATCACATGCTTGAATTTCTTGGCCTGGAGATGAGTTTGCCAACAAAGGCACAATTAATCTATAAAGAACATGAGAAGTTTCAATGGGTGATGGAAAGAAAGGAATCAAGATAGCAGTCTGTTTATAGTAAGCTGAAAGTAGGGAGTTCATTCATAACTTAGGAAAAAGGAAATAAGAATTGTTACTGCTTTGTGAAGATTGATTTTGAAGAGGAGAGAGATGAGGGGACAGCAAATCACCTTAGAGATAAGTTGTACCTATTGACTAATTATTTGCTTTTGTTATCCAATAACAAGACAGCATAAGGGACAAGAAGAGGTACACCTGAATTACAGAAGATATTTTAGGGTACCTCTGGGTGCCGTCATGTCCAATGATTAAGGTCAGTAGGAAGCTACAGCACCATAAACATTCCTTCAGGAATGAAAGTGAGGGTCACCCCTCCTGGAAAAGAAAGAAGAGCTGCTGAGGAGTTTGCTGACGACTGTGAAGAAAACACAGAATGGGTAAGTATATAAAATCAAACTAGGCCATGTGACCAACCACAGAAACTGGAAGTTTCCCAGTTTGGAGTTCAAGGGGCACACAAGATATATTATCTTTATAAGTAAGATGTTTATTGAAAGTGTTATTAATTCCATAGACAGACAGAGAGTTCAGACCCACAGTGAAAATCTGGTCAAGATCACAGTGAAAATCTCTTCGTATAGATTTTGAAGGAAGGGGCATGGCTTACCTTTATCCTAGGTAGTCACAGCACTCAAAGTATGTACTTGCGGCCATGCTGCCTCTGATTCTTGACTGGCATGGAATGGAAGATGTCTGGGAGGTTTTTTGGGTCTACAACATGAACTGAAAAACAGTGGCTCTTCAGGAATCCTCCAGGCCCTCTGCAACAGATTGGGACTACTGAGGCATCAACCCTTGTGCAGTGAGCAACTCCCAGCCTCTTCAGTGCCGATCCAGATCTCATTGTGTAAGGCAATCTAATAAAAACCCCACGTGTGTGTGTGTGTGTGTGTGTGTGTGTGTCCATTGATTCTCTTCCGCTATAGAATCCTGATTAAGAAAATGTTTATTCTTTGAGGGTAAGAAAAATTATGTCTTTAGTCCTAAAAATTACATTCACAACAGCTTTTATAAAAAGGAGTTCAAAACAGATGCTGAGACTCACACCCAAACATTGTGAGAACAAAGAGTAGAGAGTCTTGTGGAAAAGTGGGGAGGAGAAAAGGACCTGGAGCTCACAGGAGCTCCACAAGAAGATCAACAGAGCCAACTAACCAGGGCCCAAGGACCATGCATGGACTGGACCTAGACACCCTACACAGATGTAGCCAATCAGCAGCTCAGGCATCATGTATGTGGGTCCTCATGTAATGAGAGTAGAGCCTGCCTCTGACATGGACTCTGTTCCCAACTCTTTGATCGATTACCGCTGGCAGAGATGGCCTTGCCAGACCACAGAGGAAAAGGACCTGCTCAGTCCTGCTACAACTTGATGAGCTGGGGTGGATGGCTCCCCTTAGAAAAGAAGTAGGAGAGTGGCACTGGGGGAAGAGGGATGGGACAACCAAGAGGATGTAAAGGAATAAACAAAGAAAAAAATGAACTCCTGCCAGGCATGATAGGACATGCCTTCAATTCCACCCATCACTTGGAAGGCAAAAACAGGTGGACCTCTCTGAGTTAAGGGCCAGCCTTGCCTACACAGCAAGTTCCAGCTACACAGTGAGACTCTGTCTCCAAAAAAAAAAAATTCTCAAAGCCAAATATTTTTTACTTATGTATAAGTAAATACTAAATTCATTTAGTATTTCAATTACTGAATTTTTCCACTAAGGGAGCCAATGCAAAAGACATTAAACTTTGTATCTACTTTAACTTTTTCTGAACCACTTCAGGATTTCTGAGGGGAAGCTTTGACCTAGCTGTAGAATTATTTACATATCACTCACACAGTATTTATGCCTATAGCCAAACAAGAATTAATAGTTTAAATCATTTCTATTTAACTGCAAAGACTAATCTTAAATATGAAATTAAAAAAAAAATCAAAGTACACCTAAAGAAACCCTGTCTCCTTTCACAGGTGCATTGACTGAAGTGTTTGTATGAGCATTTACCTAAGGGCGTTCATCATTGCCGTCTGGTGGCCCCTTGGTGCAAAAAATCATCCTCTACGATTTCCCTTGCCATTAATGGGTGTTGCACATTGCAACAGGAGGGAAGAGCAGTGGCAGACTGTGTGACTAATTACAGCCAGGCTTTCTTCCCTACTGAAAGCTTCCTTGCAAAGCATCTTATCTCTCCATGTAGTTCAACAGAGTAGATGCCACACACTGGACAGACAGTGACACATTGAACCTACTAGTTCAGACAGCTAAAATCCAGTCTGCAAAAGCGACACTAATGTTGCTTGATATCTGGTCGTTAGAGACCTAGTCAACAGCTTAGGTTCTTTTAATGACTTAGAGATACCAGCTTGGACCCTCCCTGTATTCTGGGGTTCTCAACAGTTGCTACTACTGACTAGTGTTTTGATTTCTATTTTTCCTTAGGGTCTGGAGTGGGTGGTAGATAAGCAGAAAATGGGACGTAGTTGCCAACCAAAGATTTTTATCCTAGTAGCAAATCCGGGAAGAAAAAAAAATCTTTTAAATTAATTTGAAGATGCCGACATTTCTAGAATGGCATTGCTTTAACAGGGCTATGCAAATGAGTCCAATTTAGCATCTTGTATTCAGCTGGAAACCATTGCTAAATGATCAGGATAGCCAGTCACAGATATTAAAATGAATTATATCTAATCTGAATTTTAGTCACGCTACATTAACTAATAGAAAGTTATTAACATTTCAAGAGAAAAAAAAAGCTTTTGCCTGCAAAATTAACAGTGGCTGAGATGTGACCTGTGAGCCGTGAAGGCTGATCACTGTAATGACAGTGTAATGGCATATTTACATTAAAATCTCGGCAGCTAATATGGGATTCAGAATTGGACGGTAAGTCGAGGATTATTTAGTCTGGCCTGTTGGCCTTTCTCTAAGTAGTTTTTTTTTTTTTTTAACTTCAATACAAATCTGAAACTTTTCATTTCATGACTATTTGTGTGACCAGCTTCTCCAGCTCTGCCATGTGTCTCTCCTCTCCACATTTTCTTCATTTTCTTCATGGCTCCTTTTGGATTTTTTTTTTCCTACATCTGCTTTTCTATCACTTTCTCTTTCTTGTTTTGCTTCTGGTTTTTGTTTTTGTTGTTGTTGTTGTTGTTGTGTTGGGTTCTTGTTTGTTTGTTTTTTGTTTTTTCTCTCCTTCTGACTTCATGAACTCCAGGAAACCGGTGATTGCTGAAAAAAAAAAAAACCTAATGGAGAGACAGAGTGTTGTTGCTTTGTTTTGGCTACTGGTTGGTTTCACAATTCAGGCCATTTGGTTATTTTTCTTTCCAACTACTGTCTCAGAAATCAGGAGGACCCCATTTTTACACCAAACACTGGTGTGAAATGAATAGGAGCTGATGGGCCTTATCAACCTCAGGGACCCTGAGAAGCATTTTTGTTATGACTATGCATCCTGGAGTTTCCTAGAGCCTGGGGACACTTCATTTGCCTAATCTACAGCACTCATGTAGTACCTAGACTCAGCTCCTTGCTGCTGTATCTTTCTTTTTATTGCTTTCTGTAAAAGAGAATGAAATAAAATTACAGAATAACAAATATGAAGAATCAATTCAAACAGTTATTAAGATTTTTAGATACTTCAGTGTAAAAGAGCATTATTATTTTTATTTATAAGAAATTACCTAGGGAGTGGCCTCCAAATCTAGGTTGAAGAGAGTACAATTCGTAAGCGTTTAAATCTGTCATTTAGAGATGGGTTTATTTTCTTAACCTGTCAAATTTGTAAAGAGTGGACTCTAAATAGAACTTTGGGTAATGAAGAAGCACTTACCTTTTCTAAATGGAAATTGAACAAAAGATAATTTGGGGTTATTTTGGCTTCGTTTTTGTTTTGTTTTGGCGTTGGTTTTGACAGTTGACACGGGATATTCTGCTACACAGTTGTACCAGCAATTAGTGCAGAGCATTCATCTCCAGTCACAACACAAAGTGTATACGTGTTTCTAACCTGTAACTTTCAACAATGTAGTATTTCCTTTTCTTAAATGTCCTCTAAGAATATGCTGACCAATTATTTCTTTGGTGATGTTCAATTTACTTTATCTTCCAAATAAACGCTTTATCTGAAAGCAAATTTACCTGCTTAAACTATGAGTTTATTCACAAATATAGTTTAGCACCGACTCATGTTAACCCCTAAGGATATTATGAGAGAAATTCCAACTCTTTTCTATTTCCTAAAGGAGTGGAGCTAGAGCATTTAAACAGTGACATCATTTCAATTGATGTGACTCTATCTGAAATGTCTGCTGGGCTCATGTGTATAATACATATTACTAATGTATGTGTGGAAAATGTTACTCTATTTCTTAGAATACTTATAAAAATGGAGGCATATTATAAATGCTGATTGAAGAAATAACTTGAAATTTGATCTGGCATAATATTCATTTTAAATTTAAGTAATTTGAACTTGATTTGATATTTCTGAATTCATTTCCTACATTTTAAAATTTCACAAGAAATAAAAGTGCTAGGGTAAAGTAAATGCACTATTTATGTCTAATTTTTCTTCTAAAACATATCTTTTCACTATGTAAAAAGAACATTTTTATAGTATATACACAGAGACTATAAATCTTTGGGTATAAATACTAATTACATGAAGGCTTCCAGGTTAAATCAAATTACAGAGTGCTATTAAAAATGTTGCTTTTATATGTCAAAGTACTTAGTACCATCTTCAATATGCTGACAGAATATATATATATAGGTATGTATATATGCATATATATACATATAACATACTGTATGATATATGTATTTTCTAAGTATGTTGCATGTTATTGAGTCAGAAAGTAAACAGCTTTGAAAGCAAAGGATAGAGTTTTAGTTAATAACAAGGAATTTGTATATGTCTGTAGTCAAAAATAAGGAAATTTTAAACATTCAAATGGCTTTCCTACACAAAACTTCAAGCCTATGTGTTAACTTATCATTCTAAGGAAATAATATCCAGACTTCATTTTAGTGTTCTCTCTCTGAAAAGCAAGAATGAATGAGACCCTAATTCTTTCTTTGCCTGTATTTTCCTCCTCAATAAGACAATTTCTTTCTGCATGTAGAATGTGCCGCAATCCATGCCAAGGTATCCAGCACACATGGGGCAGGAAGTTAACTTAGTTTTCATCTTAACACAGGTGGGAAATATATGTGTTCCCTATTGGCTTGGGGCCAAGTCATAGTCTTACCTGCTAGCTTTTCTATCTATCTATCTATCTATCTATCATCTATCTATCTATCTATCTATCTATCTACCTAATTTTGGCATTCTATGCCTTTTATTTTTAAATTTTATTTATTTATTCACTTTGCATTCCAATCACAGCCCCTTCCCTCCTCCTTGTCTGCTCTCCCATTCCCTTACCTCTTTCTCTCCTCCACTTCTCTTCAGAGAAGGAGAATGCCCCACCCCTGTACCAACCCACCCAGCATATCAAGTCAAATCAGGACTAAGGACAACCTTTTTCCACTGAGGATAGACAAGGCAGCAGAGGCAGGGGGAAAAGATTCAAAAGCAGGCAACACAGTCCATGTCAGAGACAGCTCCCACTCCAATTGCTAGGGGACCCGCATGAAAACTGAGCTGCCCACCTACTACATATGTGTAGGGTATGTGGGTCTAGTCCATGCCTGGTCCTTTGTTGGCACTTCAGTCTCTGTGCGCCCCCATGGGTCTAAGTTAATTGACTCTGTTGGTCTTTTTGCAGGGTTCTTGTCCCCTCTGGGTCCCTCTATCCTTTCCCCAGAGTCTTCCACAAGACTCCCCAAGCTCTGCTTAATGTTTGGCTGTGGGTCTCAGCATCTGTTTCGATCCACTGCTGGCTGGAGCCTCTCAGAGGACAGTTATGCTAGGCTCCTGTCCATAAGGACACTAGGGTATTATTAATAGTGTCAGGGGTCGGCTCTCTCCCACGGTGTGTGTCTCAAGTTGGGCTAGTCATTGATTGGTCATTTAATATTGTTCCATTTTTATCCCTGTAGACCTTGTAGGTAGGGTAAATTTTGGGTTGAAGGTTTTGTGCATGTCCCCGTCCCTTTACTGGCCCACTCCCTCTTGCCTGGCTAGGAGTTGACCACTTCAGTCTCCATGTCCACCCTGCTAGAAGTCTCAGCTAGAGTCACCATATATCCTTCCAGAAGCCTACCCTGTGTCAGGTATCCAGCTTGTCCCATAGATGCCACCCCCGACCCTGGGTTTTTCAGTTTCCCTTCTCTCACTCTCTCTGCCTTCTCACTTCTGACTTCAGTTCTCCCCCATGCCTGGTCCCCAACCTCTCTCTCTTCCCCACATCTTCTTCCATGCTATTCCCTCTTCATCCACATCCAACGTCTACTTTATTTCTCCCTCTGAGTGAGATTCAAGCATACTCCTCTGGGCCTCTTTGTTACTTAGCTTCTTTAGGTCTGTAGATTGGAGTATGGTGGTTACCCTGTACAATATGGCTAATATCCATTTATAAGTGAGTATATACCATACATGTCTTTCTGGGTCTGAGTTACCTCACCCAAGATGATCTTTTCTAGTTCCATCCATTTGTCTGCAAATTGCATGATTTCTTTGTTTTTAATAGCTCAGTAGTATTCCACATTGTTCATGTACAACATTTTCTTTATCCATTCTTCAATTAAGGGATATTTGGGATGTTTCCAGCTCTTTGAATAAAGCTGCTATGAACATAATTGAGCTGGTGTACTTGTGGTATGGTGGAGCATCCTTTGTGTATGTACCCAGGAGTGGTATAGCTGGGTCTTGGGTTAGAACTATTCCCAATGTGCACTCCCACCAGCAACAGAGGAGTGTTCCCTTTTCTCCACATCCTCCATAACATGAGTTGTCACTTGAGTTTTTGATCTTAACCATTCTGATGCTTGTAAGCTGGAATCTTAGAGCTCTTTTGAATAGCATTTCCTTGATGAGTACGGACATTGAGCATTTCTTTATTATGTGTGTTTTCTTTGTTATAATTTATTTACATTACACTCAGATTATTATTCTCTCTCCCTTATCTTCCCATTACTACTATCCCTCACTTTCATGCTTATTCCCCTCCCCTAGATCTCTGATGGCAGGAAGGGAGAGCTCCTACAACAACTATCTGGAAACAACCCATTAGGTCTCATCAGGATGGCCTGCAACCCCTTCCTCTATGTGCCCACAAGGCCTTCTTGCCAAGGAGCAGTGACCATATTTTGAGCACCGGAGTGCATGTCAGAGGTTCAGCAGCAGTCTCTCCCCGCCAACCACATGGAGAATCAGCAATCCATCAGTTACATCTGAACAGCGGGTCTTGGTTCTCTGCATGCATTGTCCTTGGCTGGAGCATCACTTTGTGCAGGCCCCCTGGGTCCAGATCCGCCAACCTTGATGGTCTCCCTGTGGAGCTCCTGCTCCTTCCTGGACCTTCCGAGCCCCCACTCTCTTCCCTACAGCTCTCATCACTCCACCCAGAGTCCAGCTTCTACTTCTATTGTCTGTCCAGATCCCCCACTGGGTGGACTCCCTCAGAGGACATCTATGCTGCATTATTTCTTTAAGTGCTTCTCAGCCGTTAGACATTGGTCTATTGAGAATTCTTGCTTTAGCTCTGTGCGCATTTTTAATCTGAATTATTTGATTTGTTGAGGTTTAATTCCTTGAGTTCTTTAGATAGCTCGGATACTAGCTTTCTGTTGGATGTAGCATTGTTTTTAAAGAATTCCCCTATACTCTTTTAAGAAATTTTCTTGAAAGGACAGCACGGTGTCTCTTTAAAAAAAATTTTCCAGGGCTCAGTTACTGGAAGGATGGGTATTTTGTCTTGTTTTTTCCTAAAGAAATATCTGCTTGTTTTAGAGATTGATTGTTCGGATAATAAAACACCGTGTCTATCTGGTTAGCTAGTTCTGTTAAACAAATAGGCCATTATGCAAATCTAATAGTTATACATTAATTATAATCATTAACTCATACAATATCTAGTCTGTAGTTCTTTTGTTTCTATATACTCTGAGCTCAGGAACAAGTTCTACTGCAATAAACACAAATACCCATAGCTGTTTTCTTATTCTGAAAACCTGTTTCTAAATGTAGTCACATAATAAGATATATACATCATGCATCATACATTACATAGATAGATTTGAACAAACAAACAAACACACACACACACTGCAGCTTGTCTGTTAAAACACACTAGGAAGAAAGCATATCTAAGGCACCCCAGTACATGTAGCATCAGTCAAATGGTCACACATAAGACTCTAGGGAATAAATACAGAGACCCGTATGTTGCAGTTTGAAGGACACCATAAAAGTCTTCCCACTTAAAAGTGCCTTCATTTTGTCTGTGAATTTGAGTCACTTAAGCACTTTGGGGCTTTATAAATTGAAGAGGATGAAGAATAGTATTTGCAAACTTTCCTGAACTCAAAGATAATTCCTAATGTCATTATGAAATAACAAGGTGTAATTTTGAAGCAAAATAATATAACAGTTTTAATTCTCAATATTTAAATATCTGAAAGAACCCTTCCATGTCTCCCCATTTTTTTTTTCCTTGAGTGAATTTTTCACCATTTGGCAGGAATTATTTTCTTTGAATAAATGGAATGCCATTACATTTATAGAACTTGTAAATCTATTCTAACATTGAGAGGGCTTTCTTGACATAAACTACACCTGTTTTCTGAGAATGTTCTGGGCCGGGCTGACCAGCCCTTAGACTGGCATATTTCTACACCTCCTGGCAAGCTCTTCAGAGCAGGAAGCACTATGCACACAGCATTGACTCCTTCAAATACTCAAATCACAACCCTGAGAATGGCCACAGCCTCTCCAGATGGAACAAAATAGTAAACTAATAGAAGGAACCAGGCGCTTTCTGTCAGGATTCATTTCATGTGCTGAATAATCTGCTGCAAAAGAACTTCAAGTAGAAACACTTTGAGTTCTTGACAAAATGAGCAGAGTCAAGCATGCTCCTATAAAGCCGCTTGCACAGTTTGGATAGATCACTTGGTTTTCTGTACTATTTCAGGTTTTTTTCCCCCTTTCCTTCCAGCGCCTTTAAGAGCAGAACCAAAATAGACACAGAAAAGCATATATATTTGTGATGGCTGTCGATGTGTCTTCTCCTTTGCAGACACAGAGCCTCTTTTGGAGGTGTGTGAACCCACACTTCATAGACAGTAAGGTACACCTAACCGTAGTGAAGCAGAGTCCAAGGTCTAATTAGGATTGGGTGTCGTATGAACCAGGACTGAACTTAACTGCGTTATTTTCTTTCTACCTGTGTAGCCAAGAAAGTTCTTTCCTCAGAGACTAGCTTGCTTTAAAGAACAAAATGGGAGTTATAGTAAGACTATTTTGAGTTATAGGATAAGGTTACTTTAATAATAACCGGCAATGGGCAAGGACTAGGCCAAGGGAGGGCAGTAACACAAAGTATTTCAAGTCTTCACATTTCCTTTTCATTCTTTTTTATTTAATTAAACTGTAACTAAGTACATCACATCTTCTGTCCTCTGCTCTCTTCTACCTTTATCATGTTCACTGCAGCTCCCTCCAAAATTTACAAAATCCTCTTCTTTAACCACTGTTGTTTCCTATACATATAGTATATAAATGCAATCTACCAGGTCCAGTCAGTGTTGTTTGCATGAATATGTTCCTTGGGCTGAGCATTAGGCTTTAGCTAACCAATGAGGCTCATCTTGTGGAAAACAGTCTCCTTCGTTCAATAGGTGCCAGTTTTGTGTCGCTCTTCATCTAGAGTTGGGGGACATGTGAGATTTTTCCTAACTTTTTTGGAAAATAACTGTTACTGGAATTGTTCAGATCTTGTATAAGCAACCACGTAGTTGAGGTTTCATGGACGTAGTTTCCTTGCCATAGCTGGAAGGCAAGGTTTCACAGTAGAACTTCTGATTCTCTGATGCTTATAGTCTTTCCACCTCTCTTCCTCAATGTCTTGTGAAGCTTACATGCAGTGTTTTGGATTGGTACCCGGGCTATTTGTCCAAGCATCAGCTGATCTCTACACTACGATGCACTGTGTTATTTAATGATCTCTTTTTCTTTTTTTTTCTTTTTTTTTTTTTTTTGTTTTTCGAGACAGGGTTTCTCTGTGTAGCCTTGACTGTCCTGGACTCACTTTGTAGGCCAGGTTGGCCTCGAACTCACAGCAATCCGCCTGCCTCTGCCTCCCGAGTGCTGGGATTAAAGGCGTGCGCCACCACGCCCGGCCATCTTTTTCTTTTCCTATACTGGGCTTCTTTGATGAGAGGTGTGAGCTACATTTATCTACAGATATAAAGATAAGTTTTAGAATGCAGTTAGCAATTATGCTGACTTACTAAAGTGGTAATAATAGATTTTTTTCCTCTAAGATTCATGACCTCACTAGCTTCTGGTACTAGGCTGCGTTTCTAGTACCAGGCACGGTTTTCCTTCTGTTAAGCAGGCCTTAAGTTCAATTAGACACCTGTTGGTTATATCCAAGGTATAAGTCACATTATTGCACTTTTAGCATTACCCTGTCATGCTGGTCCCTTGCTGTGGTTCATTGTTACAGGTAAGTAGGGCTATTAATTGCTTTCCTCCCTTATCAGCTTGCAAAGCACATTTGGGTACTATATAAGCTAGTCTACAAGGAGAAGGATATCAGACCAGTTCCAGCTCAAATTCTTCAAGTCCTACATCCAAAGTCCATTGTGACTTTAGCAATAGCGATAAATCTTCAACTTCTGGGCCTGAACGTTTTTTGGAAACAGCAATCAGATTATTTGTTTGAATTTACTGATAGGGTTTTGGAGTGATTTGATAACTATTCATAAGTAATGACTCTAAAACAACAGAGCAGCCAACCCAGAATGGATGGAGGGAGTTATGGAACCAAGACTAAGAAGGCAACACTCTTCCATTCACAGAGTGGATAAAGTTGAAAAGATACTTAGACAAGAAAAAGAAAGGTAATGTTCATAGAACAACTAGAGGCTCTTCACGTGTGGTCAAAGCAGTGGCTCACATGTAAGAAGTCGTGTCTGACTCTGTCATTCTACAGACCATTGTGAACTGAATGCAGAAAGGAAAAGGAGGCAAGAATTTGCACATGAGTTTCCTTAGTTAGGGTCTGGAGGAAACTTTTCTAAGACATCCCAGAATTCAGTGGCACTAATAAAAATGGATGGATATTGATACCAAGGTGGTATACAACACATAGAAATTATATCTTGGTGCTGTATTCAAACTGGACAGTCAACTGAGAACTTTTTAACACACAGCCTGATCTTAATGAGCCTACATGTTACTACTGTTGATATCATATCCAATAATGGAATATTTAGGTCACAGAGCTTCATCTTTAACCAAATGGCTTAAAACCTCTATATTGTAATTTTGTGCACACCTAAGAGGCTCATAGTCTATTATGATCAAGTTTAAAAATAAAAGAACTGTGCAATTTGGGTTTTAAATTCATAGCCATAGGTCAACAAAAGGACACATGTGTTAGAATGAGGATAGATCACATCTATCAATGAAAGAAACAGAGAATAAACACTCAATAGAATTTGGGAAGTATTGCTCAAAGATAGAGCCATCACAGCTAGAGTTAAAAATTAGTTTCACTTGTGTTACTATAATAAATACCTGTGTTGGATAACTGATAAAGGAGTGAAGTCTCAGCTCAGGGTGCTGGCTGTTTGACTCCAGATGAGGACTGCTCTGTGTTTCTAAGATAATAACCAGTTGCTACCATTGGCAAAAGCTGAGTTCTCAGGAGGGGAAGTACAGAATAGTGGCCCATTTCTCTCCAGGCCTTTTATGAGGTCTTTAATAGAATTAATGCATGTGGGGTCTTCACTGGTCTCATCCTATCTTAACAGCCATTCCTCTTATTCATGTTCAAAATAAAATTATAACATGGAGTTTGGTAGGAGACACAGCAGTTTTAATCAATAGCTGGAGTCTTATGAGCCAACTGGACTAGACTTGTGAGTATTCAGACAGAGTCAGTCATGGGTACAATTCAATGGATTTCTGAATTCAATGGTAGATGAGAATAGAAGGCAGATGTAATTCCTTCTAACCCTGACATGTGGTGATTTAACAATGGCCTTTTCACAAGCCTGCTCACCTCTCCTGAGCCACTCAGCTACAAGCACACTTCGGATGGAATTGAAAGGTGCCACTCCACACCATGACATCAAATACCTTTCTTTGTATTATTTGGGTATGAGTTCATATCCTCAAATAATTCTCTATAGGAAAATAGTGTCTTTCATTTATCTGTGTGTCACAGCAGGTTATACATACATGTGTGCCAATGTGTGATGTGTACACGTTCATGTGTGTACACATGTGTGTTTGAAAGCATGCATGTGTGTATGTGCTCATGTATATGGAGTCAATATCAGGTGTCTTCTTCAGCTTTTCTCTACCTTATTCTTTATGGCAGGGCCTCTCACTGAATCTGAAACTCACAGACTGTCCAGAGTAGATGTTCACAAAGCACAGAGGTACTTCTATCTCTGCCTTCCCCAGCTCCAAGGCTAAAGGCAAGTGCTACCATGTCCAGCTTTTTAAGTATATGATGGAGATGTGATCTCAAGTCCTCAGGCATGCACAGCAAACACTCTACTGACTGAGCCATCTTCCTAGCATCTATATACATATTTTTTCAATAATATAAACTGAATATGATCATCTCAAGTTAGTCACAATTCATGATACTTATGCAACCTGAACTTGTGATGGCAGCTGAGTAACAACGATGCAAAAAAAAATGTGTGTAGATTATGTTGTTGAGTGGGTGCTTATTCTTTTCTCTAGATAGGTCACAAAATTATAGCAAAAATGAACTAAGCTGTTGTTCTAGTTTAATTTCTTTTTGCTGTGATGTAAATACCTTGACAAAAGGTACTTACTGGGAGAAGGGAGCTTATTTGGATTACAAATTATAGCCCATCATTTTGGAAAAGTCAAGGCAGGAAATTAAGTAGATATTCACATTTTATCCACATATGGGAATGAGAGAGATAAGCATAAGATTTCAAATACTTGCTTGCTTGCTTTCGGCTCTCTCCTTCCTTACGTAGTTCAGGACCCGGACTAGAGAGTAGAGCCATCCGCTTTGAGATGGATCTTCCTAAGTCATTTAATAGTCAAGTCAGTCTCCCACAATCAAGATAATCTGCCACAGGCAAAATTGATACGGATAAAGACAGTTACTCGATTAAGATTGTCTTTCCAGGTGACTCTAAATGGTGACAAGTTGACATTTAAAACTGACCACCAGAGTTGTTTTCTGAATTTTCATGTGTGAAAATTAGGGTAATTAATTTTTGTTTGTTTGTTTTTATTTTGTTTTGTTTTGTTTGAGACAGAGTTTCACTGTGTATCCCTTCTTAGCCTCAAATTTTCCATCTGATTGCCTGTCCGTGCTCCTATTTTCAGTGCATGGTACCATGCCCAGTCCAATTACAGGACACCTTGCTGTTACCTAAGCTTCACATTTTAAAAATCAAACACATGGTAATTTTTAAATATCAGCAAATTTACTCAGCAATCATTTTAATTATTTTTCCACAATTAAACCAAATTTCCTGAAAAGTATAAAATACATCTTTCTTATACTTCTTGAGAGAATAACTAGACATATTTCCATCACAACATCAAAAAATTATAAAATTCTACAGGGGTTAGAGAAATGCTCAGTGGTTAGGTGGTCAGTGGTTAAGAGCACTTATTGCTTTTAAAGGGGACTCAGCTTTGGTTCCAGCATCCACATGATGGCTCACAACCATGTCCCAGGGGGCCAATGCCCTTTCTTGACCTTTACATACACCAGGCCCATATGTGATGCACAGACTACCTTGAAAATAAAATAACCATACATGTAAAATATAAATAAAACATTTAAAAACTATAACAAATGTGTATGGATTTATATGTACATGCACACACGTAAACTAGGAATGTTTCTTTTTAAAAACCATTAGATAGCATTTACCATTAACTCTAGATACAGAGCTGGGTAATCTAAAGAAGATCTAATTTTAAATGAGATAGACAAAAGCTTAGAATATAAATTGTCTACAAGTTTTTACTCTGTCCAGTAAATGCATTCATATCCTCATTGGTTCAGGTAAAATTGACAAAAGAAACTCTCAGAAAAGCATGCCTCATATGCAGTGTGCTGAGTTGGTGTGTTTCTGTTTCTAATTCCTTTTATTGGAACACTATAATGTTGTGGTGATAACATTAACCGCAAGAGCAAGAGTTCAGACACAGGCAAGAAGTGTAGTTTTCAGCAAAAGCATGTCCACGCTATGATCACTGGCATTCACGGGGAGAATATTGTGCAATGGTCAGGAAGATTATTGCTAACGCCTTCCAGAGATCATGAGGCTTGCCTTTAACAAACATAACTTTACACGTCTCAAGTCTAACCTCTGGTTAGGAGTCAGGAGCTAGCCCCTTGGCAATTAGGCTGGATACACAGGTCACTGACTGCCTTACCATGAAATATCACCAGGCCTTAGAGGGAAAGCTGATTACAGAATGTCTTATCTAAACACACACTTAATTGAGACTGCGGGACTCCACTGATGGGTGATCACGTGCAAAATGTGCCATTCATCTATCTGTTATAACACAATAAAACAATCTATCCTGTGGTATTATAGCACAAGTCAGTACATTTTACAAACATTAACCGGATTTACTCTTAACCACAGCTTTGCAGAGTGTGCCTTAGGCACGCTGAGCAATCAGCATTCCCAGCCAGACATCGAGTCAGGTTTTAAAGTACACGGTGCTATTTTGCGGTTGTTTCTGCAACACCTTTGTATAACTTGGTCTAACGACTCTTTCTCACCAAGAATGCTGAAGTAAGGGACAACTGAGTTGCAAGAGGAAGTGGAAACTCAAAGTGATTTACAGCACCATTCCTCCTTGGGTCCCACATCACACCTCTTCTAGTTCAGTAACTGATACTTTATAGTAAGTTAGGGCCAGGGAAAGGAATGTAAAAATGCAACTTCTTTTTAGTCGCTATTAATTCTCCCACCTCAATATTTTCTTATGCTTATTTCTCACCTCTTACTGGGTCTGGAGGGAATTTTTCAATAGCTTGTTTGCAGAGCAATAACACCCAAAATGAGCCCACAGCTCCTGAAGATTACCATGGGTCCTTGTACCAGTTTTCAGAAAACCATTCCCCAGGGTTGACTGAGAGTCTCAGCAATATACAACTCCTGCCTGAACAGAGACACACAGCATGACAGGCTCCACGCTCGTGAATCTAATTATCTAATTACCTTCTGATTTGCCAAGCTTACTTCCTGTATCTCAGACACTCACCACTACGTTTCCGATACTAGCTTTGTATCAAAAATTAATTCACACTAGAGTGTTATGAATTCACCATAGTATGAAAGTTTTATCTTCCTCCAGTGTCTTAGCTTTGGTTTTTGTGTGTGTGTGTGTGTGTGTGTGTGTGTTGCATTGATAAAATATTGATAAAAAGCAACACAGGAGGAAAGGGATTATTTGAGTTACAAGTTTTAGTCCATCATGTAGAAAAGTCAAGGCAGGAACTTAGAGGCAGGAACTGAAGCAGAGAGCACGAAGAAACTGTGCTCACTGCCTTGCTTTCAGGCACATTTTGCTACCTTTAATAAAAATATAACCAGGCACAATTGCCCAGGTATGGAATTACATAAAGTAGACTGCAGCTTCCTATACCAATTGCCAGTCAAGAAAATGGCACACATACATGCCTGTAGGTCTATTTGACGGAGGCAGTTCCTCAGCTCAGAGTCCCTCTTCTCACATATGTCAAGTCGACAACAAAAACAAACTAGTCTATCCAGGAACATCAGTTCTTCAAGGCAGATTTCCAGAGATGAAAGTTCTTAGTTATTAAGGTCTATATTTAATATTTGAGAACTTAAACAAGAAATAAAAAAGGACAGAAGACCAAGACAGCTATTGGAAGTAACGGGTACCTGAGCCCTTACCCGTCCCTATATCACAGCATCTATAACATATCATCTGTCCAGTGAGTTGCTGGCTACATATGTAAATACACCATCAGCTCATCAAACATGAGGAATCTACTTACAATACATAGAATCTGCCTTCTTGTATTCTTGGCCTTGGCCCAACAGCATGAGCACAGTTCATGGATCTGTTTGTTTTCCTGTCTTAGGCTGACATTGCATGAACTATGTGGCTTAAAAGTCATTCTTTCTATGGCAGTGGTATGTGGCCCTCTAGTATCCAAAGACTGGACTGTTGCTGACCATTCTGAAGTGAATAAACATGATTACTGACTTCAAAGGTAAATTCATGTAAAATTTTCCCAGTCAGGTGATGAGACACACAGTGCAGCATGCAATTGAAGTCCACACTGTTACCACTGTTTACTTGTTTATTCTTGCCCACCTTCTGCCAGATCTTGGAGTCCCAAAAACTATATTATGTACCTTTTAAATTTTATTCTTCTGGACACAAATACATTTTGTAAAAAGAAAAAAAAAAGGAAGGAAGGAAGGAAGGAAGGAAGAATAACCTCATGATTTTAGCTAGGGAAAAGTGAGACTCTTAGAATTTGAAGACTTGATGTATATTTTACAATGGGTAGAGTCAGATATGAACCAAACCCAAACCTTTTCCCACTTGTTACCCTCTTCTTATCTCAAAAAGAAAACTACCTCTGCTGACATTGAATTTCAGGATCCAGGATCCACATATATACAAGCAGATGCTAAACACAGGTATCTCCAGGAACCTGTGGACCACTGTCTATTCTGGTATATATGTCAAAAACTATGGCATCAGAGTGGCTTCAAAATCCTATCTCACACACTTAAGAGGTCTGACACTCATCATTACTTGCACAAGAAACATAGACTATTGGAATTGTAATGTTAGCCTGATTCACCCATCCATTACTACTTTGATACATTGACACCTGAGTCTAGTATAAA
Source organism: Acomys minous (assembly GCF_964271855.1). NCBI lineage: Eukaryota > Metazoa > Chordata > Mammalia > Rodentia > Muridae > Acomys > Acomys minous. Next base: position 98,931,678 of record NC_140491.1, read on the forward strand.
TGATGTTTAAACCAAATAGTTTGTTTAGTGAGTAACTTAGGGTACATTGCATATATTTCACTGTGGCTTAAATCAGAGATATTATTTGGGGTTGGGTTAGCTAAAGATATTGGTACTAGTATGAATCTTTCTCTCTGAGGCCATCTGTTTGCAGATGATATTTTGTAAGTTTACCATCTTGGAGGCTCAAAGGAAATGTAGGGAATGTAGCTCTTCTTCATTGTCATAAATGCTGTGTTCATAGGCAGCCTGGCTAGCAACCTTCAGATCACAGTACTCCCAAGTGAACCTCAGACTCATTTCAGACAAAGAACAAATGCAGACAAGAGGCCATTTATTTATGAAGCAGTTTATTCTTTTTTAAACATGTATGCTCCCAGGAATGCTTGCAAAAAACCCATTCATGTAAAGTCTAAAAATCAAACATGTATATACACATGGAAATAAGGCTCTGCAGACTCAGAGCAAAAAAAAAAAATAGTCATATCCGCTTTTTTCTTCAAGACTCTTTCTTTTTCAGCTGAATACCAGACCAAGAGGTTGGAACATTCTGCCCCAGTACAGTGTCAATGTAACTATTGCAAGCAAGCATTCCATGAAGTTGAAGAAAACACTTAGCAGTATGTCTCTTTGGAAAAACAACAACGAAGGTTCACAACACTTGAATACAAACCTGATGTTTTAAAAATCTAGAGTTTCAATCTTATAAGTAATAGTTTAGAGATTGTATGCACCCTGTTACCCTGAATTTGTGTTTATATCATGTATCCCTATTGATATCAACCTAAGTGTGTGCAAATGAGAAGGTTTTAATGCCATTTACAAATATGAACATTTAAATTCCTACTTGTAGCCTGTTGGCTGCCTTACTAACATGGAACTCCTTTTACCTGAAGCCAGGGACTGATAAGAGACTTAGTCCCAATCTTCATCTTGTTTCTGCGAGGAGGACTCAGGTGTCGATATCGTAAGACAAGCACATCAAGATATAAGGAAGGTGTAGAGAAAGATGACAGGCATGAAGAAACCTGGACGGAGAAGAAGGGAAGCAGCACTAGAAGTGTAGACTCGGTGCTTTCTCTCCCTAAGACAATACAACTGAAAAAGTTGCTTTCCTGTGACATTGTTCTGAAATTAGACAGCAAAGAAAAACTAGCAGCTCCTAGAATGATGCCACATATTCAAGTTGTCTTGATTAATTGGGAAATGGGGAAAGAACAATACAAGCAAGAAGAAAATATAAAATATGTCAATCCAGTAACTTTTTATCTGGCTAGAGATTCATTCCAAAAGCAATTTTAGTAGCATAAAACAAACAAACAACAACAAACACAACACAACATAATATAAATCTGCAACTGAAGAGGTTAGTAGGTGCAGCATTTTGATTTCAATATAACCTTTATCCAACTTATAGAACTAGGTTTCTTGTCATATTGACTTAGTAGAAGATATCCAGTGTATGCTTTCACAATTATCTTCAGCCTCCATTATGCTGGAGTTAACCATACTGAAAACTCGGCATAACCTTTAAAAAAACAAAAACAAACAAACAAACAAAAAACAGAACCCTATACCACTATGCCTAGACGCACTAGTAAGACAAAAACCTAAGGGGAAAAAAAAAAGATCAAGCTGGAAGTCAGAGTGAATAATTTCTGAATCATAATTTGCAGAGCAAAGATCAGATGATGGTGAAAAGGATGAAAGAGACAAGAGAGAGGATGAAAGAAAAGGCAAGCTGGCCCTCTATCTGAAACTGAAATGAAGCACTTTGCCTATGTTCCTGTATACCACTCACAGGACTTTCTCTGGGGCTCAACTGCCTCAGAAGGCAGATGCATTCGAAACTCTTCCCATTGTGTTGCCAGGGAAGCATGTGTCCTGATCAGCCACCAGGCATTTTTACATTGACTCCATAGCTCCTTTTCATGTGCAGGGTTGGGCATAACAGAAAACATGTGCCACTTGCTGGCTTTCTCTTAGCCTTCATTTTCCTTTCTAGTTATCTGCTCCTGCACAACATCACTGCTTGATAGAAGCTCTGTAAATCTATATTTAGTGCCTAAGAAACACCCTTTTCTCCCGTCACCCTCACAACAGCTAAGCTCAGCATTTCTGTTAATAGTTTCCAGGTTTGAACTCTGGAGGGGCAGGCTATCCTGGAATGTAGTTTTCCACACACAAAATAAAACTCGAGAAATACTACAAAATCCTTTCCAATTAGTACATACAGATAGATTGTTGACATGAGATAGTTGCAATCCCACGGCATGGTTCATGCAGCAAAGAGCATCTAAATGGCATTCCCATGCAAGCGTGTGTCTGTGCGTGCACACGTGCGTGTGGCTAATTATATACTGACGAAAGTGCCTTGTATCTCCTTGAAAGTATTAACATTGAAACTGAGAGCGTGCTGAAAATATGAAATAACCTGTCCTAAAAGATTGTGAGGTATAACACAGTTATGCATCACTCTACTTAACTAAGAAAAAGCCCGTGTGATGGTCTAATAGGATACTTCCAATAGTGTGTTGAGACTAATGTCTCTTTGGTTTTTTCTCCTGTAAAGTATCAATGTCTTCTATAGATTCCACAGCAACAGACGCCAAGCAGAGTGGGATGATAGTACGCATTCAATAAACATTTGTTAAATTTAAATATTATTGGTTTCTTTAACTGTTTTGTTCTAGTGTTATATTTATGTACTATATTTACTATTTCTTAGCTATAAACCTCTAAAGATATATTCCTTAACATCCATTCCTAAACACAGAATAAAAATAAATAAAAGAGGAAAGGAATTCATAGCACATTCAAAACACTGGCTGATTTCTGTGCCTGGAAAGAAGCCCAGGAGAGGGGCTAGGCTCCATACTAACCTTTACAGCAAGTCTTGGGAACACCCAGGAAACCAAAAACATCTGGAGACATGAGCATAGATACTCCTTATAACTAACGTGGCTTATCTCTGGGTAGATTTAGCTCTGATGCTGAGCTAGGCTTAAGAAAGGGGAAATCAGATAACCCAACAAGTATTACTTAGTCCAGTGAGGTTGGAAAATTACATTAAAACAGAGGAAGCAGGGTTTCAAAATGCCTTTTGCATGTGGCAGGACACTGCAATGAGCACCCTGAGGTCAACACAGCTTTCCTAGAGTGAAGGATGTCTTTGAAACAAAAGTCTCCTGTAACTTAAAAATCCGTATACCTTCATGTCTGATTTTCAATACAATGCTCTTATCAAGATCTTTGGAAGAGGCCAAGCTATAAACAGTGCTATGTAGTGAAAGCCTAGATAGACAGAAGGCTCTGCAAGTTTGCTCTTTTTGCCTTAAAAAGTCAGAAATACATTCAATTTCTGTAATGATCTCATTTCCTGAAAGGAGTCCAACTGCAGACAAAGGAGGTTCCCTCTAGAAGCCAGACACACACTGCTTGAAAACTATTGATTTAGAGTAAACACTTAGGATCACATTAGACATTGTTCTCCTGAAAATATCAAGTTAATTATTGATAAACACCCTGATGTCTCTATCAGGCTCAATATCTAGGGGCCTGAGTTCTGTTTCCTGTTGACCTTCTACATCAATAGCTATTCAAAGTTTCAGGTGCCTTCTTTTTTAGGTTTTATTTATTTTAGTTTACATTTTGCTTCCATAATAGCACACGAGGTCATTCCCTTGGCGTAGTCCCACAAAGGTTGCCCAGTGCACACAGCACAGGGCCAGGGAGCCAAATATAGCACAGGGCTATATTTGTTTGGGCTCCAGCCATGTTGGAAAAGCATGAACATTTTAAGATACGGACACATTTCCTGGTTCACCACTGCTCTTACCAGTCCCTGTTGCTTTCCCCACCTATTTACAATTAGGACTTTCATTTTAGAAGAATTTGAGTTGGCAAGTCATAGCCTAGAGATTGCTCAACCGTCCCTGGTGGGAAAAAAAAGGTTCTTTATTGCACTGATTCTCTTCCTTGTTCTTGACTGATTTTCACTCCCTCTAAATTATTCACAACCATCCTTTCAGTCACTGCCTGCTAGGAAGGTGCTGCACTTTGCATACTGTTCCAGACACACATGATGGAGGTGTTTCTGCAAGATTCCTGGCTAAATGTTGAGGACAGAAAAGAACACGAACAGTAAACCATCATGCATGTCCACCAGCGATGGGTCCATTGAAAGAATTCTAATGCAGAGGAAGTACTGAGAACACGCCAGGGCATACTAGTTTCAACAGGCTGTCTCCTCTGTGATGTAGTGTATCTCAACAGTCCCGGGATAAAGTGGCCATATGAACACCAATCGTGTCAGAAAAGGGTTTACAGGGAACACAGGTCTCCTCTGAAAGCCAGCTTTGTTTTCACAAAGTAAGACCTTCTATCTCAGTGCATGCATGACTTTCTAGTTGGAGATGGAAAGTGCTTGTAGTTTTCCAGTTAATTATGTCAATGTGTGTGAGGTTTTTTGTTGAGGGGGGAGGGGGTGCTGTTTACTTTTTATGCTTCAGGTTAAATTCCAGGTTAAAAAAATCAATAATTGTCCTTCTCCATTATAACTTGATGCACCTCTTATCATTGCACTAATAATAGAAGTTTGCTACTCTGCAGGAAAAAAATGAAACTCCCAACATCACTTCAGAGAGGAGCACCCATAACAAAATGTCAAATGGCATGCTGCCATAGAATAAAAACAAGAGCCATACATGACCCTGTTGACTGCTGAAAAGATACATCATTGGCTAACTTTTGTGGTGCCAGAAGGTGTTATGAAAGCTGCTGGGGAGAAAAAGTCCCACCCAGGACTGGACACTGTGCTCTACCAGGACCACGTAGGGTTATGAGGAAATTGTGACCACTGGTACAGTAGCTGCATGACTGTGGTGATACAACTAATTTTATTCTAATAGGATTTGAGGCCTTCTTCACAAAAAAGAATGTCATGCCTGTTACTGTAATCCTGGCACAAAGCCCATGCCTGGGAGGCCATGAGCCTAACGTATAACCTCCTACTGTAATTTTGATAAAGATCATGTTGCTAAATTATACTCTGAATTTATGTGTATACCCACAGACCTAGTCTGTTTTCCATCTTAACCAAGAACATCTCTTACTTTCTCTAGCTCTCTCTTTCTCTCTCATGCTCTCTCTCTCTCTCTCTCTCTCTCTCTCTCTCTCTCTCTCTCTGTCTGTCTCTCTCTCTCTTTCTCTCTCTCTCTCTCTCTCTCTCTCTCTCTCTCTCTCTCTCGAGTAGTTAGCAGTCAACAGGAAGTCATTACTAGTCAAAGTGCTGAGAATAAGAAAGTGAGTGCTTATCTCTAAATGGAACATCTTAATGAACTCACCACCACCTCTGAGCTCAGGGGACATTCTAAAAGAAGAATTGGAATGCATATAAGATCCATAGGATGGGAAGTTCAATGAAATGCACACTTCCATAGCTGTCATGGTTTTCACATGCATCAACTCAAAGTAGCTGTAGAAATATGAATGAGACCTGCACAAGATCAAGCTAGAAAAAAAATCCTGGGCTAGTATGCAGATATAAGTGAGTGTATACCATTTGAGTCTCTCTGCTTCTGGGTGAACTCACGCATTATGATCATTTCTAGCTCAATCCATTTATCCACAAATTTCAGGAATTCCTTGTTTTTAATAGCTGAATAGTATTCCATAGTGTATATATACCACAGTTTCTTTATCCATTCTTCTATTGAGGGACACTTAGGCTGTTTCCATGTTCTGGCTATTATGAATAAGGCTGCTATGAACATGGTTGAGCAAATTTTCTTGTTGTGTGCTGGAGCATCTTCTGGGTATATTCCAAGGAGTGGAATAGCTGGGTCTTGAGGAAGCCCTATTCCCATTTTTCTGAGATAGCAGCAGATAGATTTCCAAAGTGGTTGTACTAGTTTGCATTCCCACCAGCAATGAAAGAGTGTTCCTCTCTCCCCACATCCTCGCCAGCATGTGGTGTCACTTGAATTTTTGATCTTAGCCATTCTGATGGGTGTAAGGTGGAATCTCAGAGTTGTTTTGATTTGCATTTCCCTGATGATTAAGGAGGTTGAGCATTTCTTTAAGTGTTTCTCAGCTATTTGATATTCCTCTGTTGAGAATTCTCTGTTTAGTTCCAACCCCCACTTCTCAATTGCGTTATTTGGTTTGGTGGTGTTTAATTTCTTGAGTTCTTTATATATTTTGGATGGTATATACTCACTTATATCTGCATATTACCCAAGAGGCATGTCCCACCAAAGCCTTCACTTACCAGGAAACTGAGACAGAGGGGAGGACATTCTAGTGGGACTCTAGATGAGAGAAGCATGGGAGAATGGCAAAGTAGAAGGATCCAGAGGGTCCTAGAAGCCTACAAGTAGAACATTATGATAGGCAGATTTGGGCTCAGGGGTCCCACTCAAACTATGGCACCAGCCAAGGACAATACAGGTGGTAAACCTTAAACCCCTACCCAGATCTAGACAATGGACAGAACACTCTCCACAGTAGAGTGGAGACTGGGATATTACTTTCTCACATACTCTGGTGCCTCAACTTTGACCATGTCCCCTGGAGGGGGAGACCTGGTGGCACTCAGAGGAAGGACAGCAGGTTACCAAGAAGAGACTTGATACCCTATGAGCATATACAGGGGGAGGTAATCCCCCTCAGGAACAGTCATAGGGGAGGTGAGTAGGGGGAAAATGGGAGGGAGGGAGGAATGGGAGGACACAAGGGATGGGATAACCATTGAGGTGTAATATGAATAAATCAATAAAATATATTTTAAAAAAAGAACTATAAACAACTATAAACAAGACCTGCAGAGCATTCAATCAATATACCAACATGGATAAAGGAAACACTAATTTGAATATATATATATATTATATATATATATAATCATGAATTTCAGAGGTAGTGCCTATAGGTATGGAAAAGCAATAAGGTACATAGAAAGGATGCAACAGCCATGTACTCGTATATGGACTTCTCAAATTTAAAAAATGTGGTAAATAGGTAACAAATTACCTACTTGAAAAGTAGGCTATGAACATGAACAGAGAATTCTCAAAAGAAGAAATATAAACAGATACTAAACAAATTTAAATGTGTTCAATAGCACCATCCACCAGGGAAATACAAATTGAAGATACTTTGAGATTCTCTTCCACCCCAGTCATAATGATTTTCAATAATAAACGACTGACAGACTGGGGAGAATATGGGGAAGGAAAAGCCTTATTCACTCTTTTTAGGAGTGCAAACTAGTGAGGACACTATAGAAATTGTGGCAGTTTCTCAAAAACAAAAACAAACAAACATAAAAAAATAGAGATGTAGCTATCAAGGACTGGAAGGACAAATGAGAAGTTATGAGCAATTGCTACTCGTTCAGAGCTCCACTGTTCTGTTCCCCTTACCATCATGTTACCTTAAGAGCATTTATATTCTAATTTAATAATAAAAAAATCACAGAGACAATTTACTGCCTGAAGAGTCATCCATAGATCTCTAAAACATTGGAGCATCATATTCAGCCTTCTGGCCCAGTATACCTGACAGATATATTTGTGAGGCAGGAACTACTGAGGACCTGCTTACCCTGTCTTGGCAGAGTTTTAGGTAGAATTCTGTCAGTGGTCGAAACAAGGACATTTTGATCAGTGGCTGGTCTGCCATATTTGAAGCCATCTCCATGAGGAGGTTCAGTAATAGGGTTGAAGACCAAGTAGTTGAGTTTCACAATTAAGCTTAGTTGTTTAGGGGTTAAAATGTCTTCAGGTCTAGATAGATGTTTTAAGTTGATAGAGATGAAATATGGTAGTATTGATTTACATTCAGAATTTTAGACTCACTGAGATAGGAAAAGGTTTTCTTTAAGGTTGCCAAAAACAAAGAGCCAAACAATATGAATGTAACATGAATGTAATTCCTGAATGTTCTGTGGTTCTTTTGCTGTATGACGTTTATTTTATATAGGTGTAGTAATATAAATCTATATGTAAAGAAATAAAAAAATTGAAGTAAACAAAGAAAAAAATCCTTATCATTACCAGTGGGGGATCCAGTGCCTCCTATGGCTCTTATAAGAACTAGGTGTGCATGTAGTGTACTTATTTTAAAAAGCAAATATTAAAAACAAAAATAACTACTATGTGACCTAGCTACTCAACATTTCCAGGGCAGATACCCAAAGGTTTCTATGCCCTACTGCAGAGATACATTGGAAAGAAAGAAAGAAAGAAAGAAAGAAAGAAAGAAAGAAAGAAAGAAAAAGAAAGGCAAGGAAAAAGAGAGAAGCAAGAAAGGAAATAAAGGAGAAAAAGGAGTAAAAAATAAATGTTTTAAAAAAAGAGAAAAAATAAATGTTATTAATCATCATGAAAATTCAGTAAGGAACATAAATTGTGTTTTTTAAATAACAATTACTTTAGATTTTGAAAGATCTAAGTCCTTACTTTTATTAACTTTCTCTTTTGGTCACTAAGAAAATTAAATCTTTAAGGGGTTTTATTGACTCCAATGAAAAAGCCATTCATTTATAAATGTCAAATTTGAACCTAAGATCTTGAACTTTTAGGTCATCACAAATGATTCATATGCAGCATGTGATGCTAGGGAATTAAGTGATGCAAACCAGCTGTTGAGACTCATCTTTCCCATTTCTGTGGCTAACACCCAATGGCTATGAAGAGCTGGGAATTTCTTGATGCTCTCCAGACTCAGAAGGGTGAGACCACGGTCTAATAGGAAGGATGGTTTTTTTCTCATCAGTAGTAATGGTGTTCCCTTCTGTGCAAAACATCCTCAGGTCTCCAAGTTGTGTTGGAGTCTCCAAGCACTAGAAGAGTTCAGAACCTTTACAAATCTTTCAACAAGGTGGTAATAGGACCAGATGAGAGGCTCTTTCAAAATAAAATTCATGCTCAGATGGTGTCTGATAAAGAACAGTGCTGAAGATGTCAATATAGTAACAAAAAACAGACATCTGCCAAATTGCGGAGCCCATGCAGACCCATTGGACTATGATCGTATTCGAATGCCAGGTTTCATGGATACGTATTAAATCATTTTACCACTGCGGCACATTCAATGATTATTTCATCGCATTCAAATATACAAGGTTCAAAGCAAATGAACAAACATTCTATGAATTATGTCCTTAAATATATTATTTTTAGTTACGAAAAAAGCAATATAGAAATAATTTTCAGTAGTATGTAGAATGTCAAACGATTTAAAAAAAAATAGCATAAGAAGCTTACTCGTTAGCGTGTTTGTTCCTCAAAGGAAATACTGATCATTAAAGACTCTTATACCCTAGTATCCTGTGTCATTAATATAGGCTGTTAGAGTCATTGTCAACATACTAGCATCCTACTATTCTTCACAATGTATCCCCAAATGCCATATGTTTCTCAAAGCATTTGCTATAAATTCTCCATTGTAAATTTGTAGGAACATGTCAGTTGTGGATCTTGATGTGTAATGAGTTTTGTTCTGTAGATGTGCATTACATACTTACTTAAAACTAAGAAGCATGAATGAACAGAGAAGCACTGAACCATGACCTCCAGGATCTTAGTCAAGCATCCCAGGGATGATGACAGTGCACTTACTTATCTCATTCTGTTGCAGCGACCCATCCTCCATCCAAGACTAACAAACCACAAAGGTACTCTTTAAGCACTTGTCATGACGCCCTGTGATCCTAGTCAGTGGAAGAAACTGCAACAGGCTGTACTTTGAAAAGCACATTTGGAGGAAAGAGACTGGCCTGCATTTAGTAAACTCTCAGTTAAATTCTGACACTCAAACAAATTAACTCCTCCCACCTGAAGCCATGGCACACAAAGCACATTCTCTATTGGTATGAGAAATCTCTGTGCTGTCACCTTCCGGACATGAAATACCCAGGCTCCATCCAGCTCATGACCACTAAGCTGCTGTGCTGCTCTGAAGGACCTTAGGAAGAGAAGGTGGTGGAGACAGAATGACTCCTATTCACACAGAAGACATTTGAAATAATAAGAATTGTTTTGAATTGAGTCTGAACATAGATTTTTCCCCCAATATTTCTTGGATTCTTATCAGGATCACACTGCTTTTATGTTCCTGGAAGTCAAGAGAAAAACAAAAACAAAATCACCTAATTTGATTAGCTCTAGAAAACTTGTCAGGAAAAAACAAAAACAGCCTATTCTTAATCAAATGGTAAAGGGAAAATTAGTATTCATATGGGCAGTAGGTTTAATAATTAAATCTTAATTTTGAATTTTTTTAATTAACAAAGTCAAAATATAATATAATATATAAGCCAATGAGTTGAAAATAAACTAGATGAGTGATAAAATTTACAATAGTTATATCAAGTAATTTTATTTTAAAGCAATTTGGAATTTATGAAAAGAGATTATGATTCCTTCAAAGTATTTTCTATTAAAACTTAAAGTAACACACCATGAACATAGTTTTACTTCATTATCAACATAATATAAACAAAATCAATACAAAAGTTATATGTTTCTATATATATTAAAAATCAGACAAAATACACAATGATATTTAAACTATGAATACATTGTGTGTTATAAGGCAAAATAGTGAACTTTGAAGGAATCTAGATTACAACTTCATTCAAATTGATGAAGCAGAAACAGGTCGTCTGTTTCATTCGAACACAAGATTGAACAGTTTGCTGATGGGATGAAATGCAGGCTTAATGCTTGTTTGCCACTCAACTGGGCTACCTCTAATTAGAATGCTAGTCTTAAAAAAAAAAGTGAGGCATTAAGCAGTCAACATTTGATGCAAACATTAGAACATGCCTAAGAAAAGTGCTTTTAAAAATCTTAACCTGGACCATTTAAAATAAGAAGAAAGGAGAAAGCAGAAAAATGTCATACACATCCGTATTTCTGTTTTTTACCTAATATTGGACCTCTGAAAATATTAGCATTTTGTCATTCAATTCTGATATTCTCTGCACGAAGCCTAATTCATTTGGAAACAATGAGAAACAGTGAGTGACAAATTCTCACTGTTGACCAGGAGAGCAAGACCACATTTTTGTGAGTATGCATTTTCTATCCAGTAAGCATCGATGTGGGTAATTTTGATGTGGGTAGATTGAATTAAAGTCTATGGAGGTTAGCGTGTGAAAGGAAACTAGATTATCATATTTTAGAGGTTGTATACAGTTGGCAGCCCTGGAGTTTGTAGCCGTAACAAAGATGGCAATGTACAAGCGCGAAAACAAAAATCTCCGTGTTAGATAGCTTGTAGCAAGCCAGCCCTGCTGCAATTGATTCTGTTTCTAGCCTCTCTCTCTGACCTCACTGTTACCCTCAAATCCCGTTCTGCCTCCATGCGGAGTTTTTTATTCCTCTGCTGCTTGCTCTCCACATAGTTTCTTTCCGAGCCAACATCCATGTTGCACTCATCAACCACTGCTTTAGAAAGCTTCGGGCTGGAAGGCCAGGCTGGAAGCGCTGGCAGGTGGTATAGCTGTTAGGCAGCCTCGTGTATCACAGGAGATCTGATGTTATCAAATTCCTTTCTCCCCCCCCCCCAAAGACTAAAGAGAGAAAGCCTTTGTGAGCACGCAGGAGGGGGATGAAAACAGTTTGTCTCCTGAGCAGCCAGCCTTTGTCATAATACAAATGAAATCACCTCAGAAATTTAGAGAATTAATATCATAATGAAGACGGGAGGACCCATTAGGGTGGCCTAATGTTGCTCTAGAGAAATGTGATGGATGCCCAGTGGCTGCAAGCCCTTATTTGCAGAGAGTCACCTCTGCAGTCGCCATTATTAGGAAGATGTCTGAAGCACAGGATCAGACACAGCCATTGCAAGATGAGATAGTGTTTGACTGGTTTCCAGGGAACCGAAGGATACAAGCTTAGTTGTACCTGTCACGATGGCTCCCAGCATTTTTGCCCTTAATGTCTTTTTTTAGCTGTAGGAAGTTTCTCTTTAAAGATTCAGCGCGTTCCTAATGGCATGCCGTGAGTAATGGGGAGCACATAAAATGTTATATAGATTACAAATGGATTCAGTCCATTTTAAGAAAACACGTGCTAGCCCTAAAGAATGGGTTTATTTAGCTCCAGCTTTCTCTTGAAAATAAATTTAGTCAAACATTCTGAAATGCGTATACCATTGTCATCCTCTGGCCCGTTTGCCCTTCTATGTAAAACATTTCAAGCTTTCAGGGACAATAGACTTATCCACCCTGAAGAGAACCTGATTTGGAACCTTTTTCCTGAACTAAAACCTAAACTATGATACTTCTAGAAAGTATTGAAAAATATAATTAAATTATTATTTCTGATAGTTGCTTTGTTGCGTCTCCCCTGTCTGTCTTTGCCCTTCCCCCATCTCTCTTTTAAAGACAGTGACTAGTTTAAAATTGGAATTTTCCAAAACCCCACAGTAATCTCAAATTTGTTAAAATAGCACAATTATTTTCTTGAGAAACTTTTGCAGAATATGCAGGAAAATAAGCCTACTGCCAAAAAACTAAGATAATGCCTATTTTCGTTACACTTTATTCTCTCAGATTTGATGTTATATATTTTGTATTTCTCAATCTTTTATCTTCCATTGACTCATCAATATCCCCATTTCAAAATTTTCTTATCTGTCCCTTTTCAAGACAGATTTATAGATCAGTTCATTGTTTTGTAAAATCAAATATATTTTTCTGTTTGAGAATACATTAAAGATATGATCAATCACATTTTGTATATCTTGATTATTCGACCATTACTGGGAATAAGTCACAAAATATTCCAACGACTTTTCAACAGCAAGCAACAACAAAGTATCAAAAAGTTGTTGATCAGTCAAAGAGCAAACTGGACCATGGCAGGAACTGGTGTGGTGAACTTGATTATTTCTGTCCGGCTGTTGTTGATTTCCTATTGTCTTCTGCATCCAAAGTGTTTTAAGAAAAGCTAGCCTAATAAATCAAACCCATCGAACTTCAAATGACATACTGGAAGCAGATTTCACCCAAATGCTCTGCTAATTATCATCTAGGTGCCTCCTGTCATGTTTATAAAAGGAAAAATCATTTGATTCATAAAGCTTTATCATCATCATCATCATCTTCTTCTTCATCATCATCATCATCACAACCATCATCATCGCCTCTGTATGTGTATATAGGCCAGAGGTCGATGGTATCTTCTTTCTGTTTTTCCCATCTTTTATTTTTTGAGATATAGTCTTTCAATGAATGTGGAGTTCACTATTCAGGTAGGCTAGGTGACCAGGGATCCACCTGGACTTGACTCTGTAATTGTGGGTCACAGACACTTGTGACATCTGGCTCTTATGTGGGTGCTGGGTTCCAAACTTAGGTCTCCATGTTACATAGCATTACCCACTCAACTGTCCCCCCTTTCCCCCTCCCCCCACACCCATCCCAACTCTTGCTAACCTTTCTAAGGCAGCAAATTCAACTTGTTCTTTAAGCACAGGCATCCCAGCCATCTGAGTGTATGCTTTTTATAGTTTGAATTTTCTTCTCTTTCTATATTTTAGTAAAATATATACTAATATAAATAATAAAAATAATGTAAGATATATAATATCAAGTTACTTTTTCCAGCTAGATTATACGCTCCCTATAAGAAATGGATCTATGTATTCATAATCCCTCCCCAGTGCCAGATAGTAGCACTGTGTGTGTGTGTGTGTGTGTGTGTGTGTGTGTGTGTGTGTGTGTACACACATACACATTATATAAATGGAATAAAATACATGTAAGAAATGGATGATATAAACTCTATAGATAAGCAAATCCTATGCGAAAAAGGGAGTGTGTGTGGTCCATTTTCTCTGTTGTCTTTAATTTCTTTACAAACTGATCTGTATGCTCATTTGGAAAATAAAGAAATCCATCCTTCCAAAAGCAAATCACAGACCTAATGAAAGTAACATACCTCACTAGCATCCAGGCCCTACACAAGACAAGCACGAGTTTGGACAAAGAAGACTGTAACGAAAACAATCACATTCAACGTAGCTCTTCCACGCTCAGTGCTCAATAAGTGAGCAGCAGGCTTTCTCTGTCTGGCTTACAGAAAACAGGAGGTAACAGTTTGCAAGGAGCAGCGTTTTAATGTGATTGGACTATAACAGACAATCTATTTACAGCGTGCTCTGGGGAGCTTATAAACAAATGTTGAGTAATTTCAGCCAGCAGTAATTACCCTTGCAGCTGACAAGGAGAGCACGAGTCTTTCTCCTTCACCTTCAGCCCAGTCCAGAAGGCACTGTACACAATGCCACTTCTAATTATTTCTGCATTTCTATGGCTAAAGACCAAAGTGTGTTATTAGAGAGCGTTTTAGAAGCTTTTTAAAAGCTTATTTATTAGGACAATTAAAAGTCATCACTATGACAGCAAATAAAAGGTTCCACTCTCAGGGACACAGTATCAAGTGAGTTCCTGCTCACTTACCTTTAAGGCATGGTGGACTTGTTTTCTGTGATCTGTTGTTCAGAGCTGAGGCTGGAGGGATGATAATAAAAAGAAATAATACCTGAAATTCATTTGGTTAATTCTGAGAGATGCCTTTTGCTCTGTATAATTTTCAAGCAATTCAAAACATGTAAGTGAAGATTTTTTTAATCCTCAAAGGGCACCGAATTTTGGAGAGAGAAAGTGGGAGAGGGAGAGAGAGAGAGAGAGAGAGAGAGAGAGAGAGAGAGAGAGAGAGAGGTTGATGCCAGGTATTGATATAATAAAATACAGGCAGGTAGGCTATTGCTTGTTTTCTGTATCTGCCAAGAAACCTTGAATTTCCCCAGCTGCGTAATGGCATTTATCAGGAGGGGTCACTTCTATTACATCAGTTTGACATAAGGAAGATGTTAAGAATTCAAAGATCTAAAAATAACCCTTCAACAGATAAGCTTCTAATGGAGTGCTGAAGGACTGAGACAATTATGTAGAGCAATCACCCTGAGCGTCTGTAATTAACAATCAAATTACTTCCCCGAAGTGTCCAACAAGAGAACTTTTGTTGAACATTTCTATACGTGCCAAACTACCCCAAAGTAATTGAGGAAATCAGTGAACTGTGGTGTGTGTCATCGTTTCTGAAACACCATGGCCAGTTTGGCGTTCACTGAGCTTCTGTCTGCCTCAGTAAGCTCAGCTCAGATCCCTGCTGTAGGAACTGACAGCAGATATCGAATCGTACAAAGTATATTATTTACATTTTTGATACATTGCTTTACATTACATTCTGTCCTGTCTCATCTCATCACTGGTAGACAGGATGTTGGGTAACGTCTGGTGACATGATGACAGGTCTCTCCTGGGAATGCATGTGCTCATAACACAAACCTTTAAAATCAGAAGGTAGACGGAAGAAAATGTTTTAGATTTAGGCTCTAAAAAGAACTCAGAAGTCCTCAAGGTGGTGACATTTACTACCTCAGTAAAACCAAGGTTCTTTAGGGATAGCAACATTATAGGGCCCTGCACAGAGTGGCCTCACCTTCTGGAATATAGATCATAGAAGCATCTTGTACGCAATTTAAAATGTGTTACCATGGTTAAAGTAGACACAAAGAGCACATTGTGCTACTACACAAAACAACAATATATTTAAAATCAAATTAGACTTCTTGAAAGAAATTCTCTCTCTCTCTCTCTCTCTCTCTCTCACACACACACACACACACACACACACACACAGACATACAGACACACACACACCACACACACAGAGTGAGAGAGAGAGAGAGAGAGAGAGAGAGAGAGAGAGAGAGAGGGACAGAGAGAGAGCACGCTGCACAGCCTCACCATTGGTTGCCCTCCTTGCTGACATTTACTTGGCAGAAGGACAATAATCTGCCCTTGCTCTGGAGACTGGCAGGTGTCACTTTGGCCAGTGTGGGATATGAATGACAGATATTTTACCAGGGAAGAAATGAGAGTGCAGAAATTCAAGAGTCCCTCTGGGATTTCCCTGGTCACCAGTGGGCAGCGCCAGGCAGGCCAGGCTGCTATGCCGAGGCAGGACGTCTTGTTGTGTCTGCTCCAGGCTGCTGCCAGTTCTGAGCATTTTACATCCTATTTCTATTAACAAGAGTGAGCTTCTGCTTTGATGGAAGCATACAGAAAGCTGTTCTCTAGGCTGTCTGTTGGGCACTAAACTGCACTAATTGTTTCCCTGTGCTTTAGTCAGAGAGCTGGTAAATGCTACTTTGGTAGGAAATTACTCACAGATTTAGCAGTTTTGAGCCTACAAACATTCATGCACATTAATATAGAGTAGAAGTTTATTTGCCACTAATTAATGTTGCTAGAGCATTGTTATTTCATATTTTTAAAAACTTCTTTCAGAAGATATGTACAGGCATAATAGAGAATAATAGAAAACGGAATGCAAACAGAGCAGAAAGGAAGACCACTTCTATTTTGCATTTGGACATAATTAGAAACTTATGTTCTCTTAGGTCTCATCTAATTTTAATATGGCTTAAAGAGAAATGAAACATAAAAATACAATATAAAAAGGAAGATAGCTCTAAAGTTTTAAGCTATATAGCTTTTAGATTCACCTTCTTATGTGGTGTTCTAGAAAGAGAAGATTCTTTAAATATATAACTCCAGGCAAACTAAAAGGTTAAATAAAATGGTTAAGAGCAAAAAATCCTATGACTATTTGACATACACACACACACACACACACACACACACACACACACACACACACACAAACCTCCATAATTTTAGGTGTGTTTAACATGGAAAGATCAAATATTTCCTTTTTTGTAAATTAAGTTTCAAAATTATTTGTGCATTATTTGATAATGTTTTTTATATTTGTGGGTTTCAAAAACAGTTACTTCTAATAGCAAATCTGAGGTAAACAATACTTTTCAATATTGCAATGAATATTGCCACTACTAAACCAGGATATAATCTTATCCATTAAGCTTACAGATTTCATGTAAGTTCACTAAAACTAAGCTGACAGGAGCAGGCAGAGTTTTATTTTTAATCAGAGATCTCTAGTGTGTCTGTCTAAAAGGGTGATTATATACAATGATATACAAGCAACATAAATACTCAGCTTCACTTACAAGTATGCTTATATGCCTTCACTTTCCAATAATTTCCTCCAGACCGCTGCCAAAATGTTACCTTGCAAAATTGAAATGAGAACCATGTGTTGATTAGAGGAAATTACGGGAAATCCAGAGCACATTTCAACAGTCACTGAAAGAGTTAACATGGAAACCTCACCCAAAGAGAAAGAAGATATGTTCATTCAGGTTGATTTTATAATATGTTGCTTAACATCATTTGCCAAATGTTGTTTCAATTTTTAAATAATTACTTAGGTTAAATAAATCTGAACATGCAATTTCAATTCATGCAAGCAGCAGTGTTTGAAATTGGTATTTGAGTCTAAATTTAAGATGAGGAATAAGATATTTCTTTCAGGATTAGAAGAAAAACTTCTCCATTGAATCCCATAACATACTGAATACTGAAAACACACACACACACACACACACACACACACACACACACACATACACACACAGTCACAATTACTTTTTTCCCCCTACTTAGTAATGCAAAGATAAATTGTTCTCCTTTGGAAATCAAATATTTTCCTAACTGCTGTGTTTCTTTAATTAAACTGTATTCTTTATAGTGATCAAATATAATTAGCAGTAACAAGTATTTAATGAAAACAAACTGCTACTCCCAAGCCTTTACTACAAGCTTTGTTCAAATCCCACAGATGCTCTGAGGATTACGGTATCTCCATCAAAAGTACAAAGTGTGCTCTTCCCGCAATGCCCACCTCTACTTGCCAGGAGCATTTAAAGCAATAAAAACAATTATGAAAACTTCTTTGTGGTTCTAAAGCCTCTGGTTCACATTTGATTCCGTCTCCTCGGATTCCAATGATGCAACTTAGCTCAAATGTTGTATAGATTTGTTCCTCGAAAATTCCACAAGATATCATGGAGTAATAACTATTACCCTGGTATTTTGATAATTAGTAAGTGACCAAAATGAGAGGGAAAAGTAACCATGCTGAACTCATTGACAGCTAGCTGATGTAAGAAGACACCCGTAATTAATTGTGAGTGAAAGGGGGAGGGGCCATGCAGCCTTGTAAAAGTTTTCCCACATGGCTGAACCCTCCTTGGTCAAGAGACGTTAGGCAACATTAACTGCCAGCACGTTTCTGTGAGGCTCTGGAGGAACAGCTGGGCACTGGGGCTCCAAACCTGGGAACCTGGGGACATAAGACATCAGCATCTACCTTTCATCTTGGCTGAGACACGGGAGTGGGTTCGGACCACAGAGGCTCCTTAATTCTCACTAATTCATTGGCTTTCCGGATTCACTTGGCTTGGGATAACCTGAGAATGATAATGAACCTGTGAGGGAGCTCTCAGTCTCCTGCCTTGGAATGTGCTTGGCATGGATTGCGGGCTTTCTGTGAATCTTGCAAAAGGAAGAGAATCTTATTAGCACTGATTGCTAGTCATAAGCATTCTTCAAACTGCTCTTGGGTTTTAACTCTTGCTTGCTTTCTGCAAAGAGGAACAGTGAGTGAAAGGGGAAAGGGGGAGGTGAGGAGAGGCGTGCGTGCATTCGTCCGTGCGTGGGTGCGTGCGTGCTTGGGTGCGTGCGTGTGCGTGTGTGTGTGTGTGTGTGTGTGTGTGTGTGTGTGTGTGTGTGTGTGTAATGTGCCTGTCCCTGCAAGCTTGGGTATCATTCTTGGCTGTGATTTAAACCATATCCAAATACCCAGCTAACACTGGGTGTCACAAAAAACAACCTAAGTGTTTCTCACTGACTTATGCAACTGATGCTTAACATCTTCATTTAATTATCATGGAAAAAGACACTAGTACTGGACTGATTTGGGGGAGGTACTTTTCAAAAACAGGTTTTTTGGTTTTGTTTTGTTTCTGTTTCTGTTTTTGTTTTTCAATATTATTTTCAAGCGACTTCCCCAACAGTTGTCAAACTCAACAACATTTCCCATGGTTTGGGAATTCTATTGAACTGGGGATTCTGCTTTTACAATTAGTGTGTTGTGGACCTCTAAGTTCTACCCAAGTAAGAATTTGTGCTTGAAACTTAAAAAGTCAATAAATAGAGGGGCCCAAATGGTGTGTTTTAGTAAAGCAATAAAAAGGGCAATTTGTGTCTACCAGTGCAGTCAAAGGTGATCTTTCTTTGGATTTTGAGGTAATAAACTGCCAACCAAATTATCCCCTTGTTCAATTGTGATTGTGCTTCTGCATACCTGGTCACACAGATGTTTCCGTGCACCGATCAAATGAATATATATGTGGCAGCTGCAACTAAATAGATGCTCAAGGAGATAGAAGAGAACTTGTCTGAAGAATTACGAAGGACCCTTGTTGGCACAGCAAAAGCAGAGCATATTTTGTTACGTTGGAAAAGGTATATGATCTCTTCTGCCATGTGCTGTTCCCAGTCTGTGGACACATCCAGCAAGATTTAAAATGTCCTCTGCAATTGAGACAAGAGCAACCCTCGTCGTCCACATGTGCTGCTCCTGAGTCCACAAGTAGGTAGGTAATAAAGCCCATCCCCGAATCATGAGCTGTCCTCAGGTTGTAAGCATGTGGAATACCGAAAGATCAGACTGGAGCACAACCTTAAGTCTCTACCCGTCAAGATGACAAGTCAGGGGCTGGAGAGATGGCTCAGAGGTTAAGAGCACTGACTCTGCTCTTCCAGAGGTCCTGAGTTCAATTCCCAGCAACCACATGGTGGCTCGCAACCATCTATAATGTGATCTGATACCCTCTTCTGGCCTGCAAGTGTACATGCAAACAGACCATTGTATACATAATAATAAATAAATCTTTTTTTTTAAAGATAACAAATCAAAGGACCATAATATTGAGGAGATTTGTGCAAAATCCACGTTCTATTTAATGACAGAACAAAAATATTCATATCCCATTTTTTCTCTTGGGCAATGCATACAGAGTGCTCCAAGTTTCCTACCTACTGTTTTGAGTTTATAGGGCACATGCTCAAGGTCTAATACTAATGGAAGAAGTAACCTTTCTTCCTAAGCCACAACACCCTGCCTCGACATTGTTTCCTGTGGCTTGACTTCTTACCGCTGTTACCATTTTGACTCTCTCCAAGGATGCACTTGTATTTCTTGCCAGCCAGAGATGTCTTCATTTATTAACTAAGTTGACATCAGGGATCACATTTTCACTTACAGCCTTTCTCTATAAGTCCCTGTTTCTCCTCCCTTCTCCCAGCCTTGGGGCTGACCTTATAACTGAACACAAAAGGCAAATCTTTACTAGAATTATTATTTATTTACTGTTAACTCTTAATTATATGACATCATGTGTTAGGTGCAACTCTGTGCCATCTCTAGTTAAGAAACTGAAACTTTACTTAGGTAAAGCATATAAGTGGTTTTGTCAAAGAAACAATGTCATTTAAAACATTGTTGCAAAGCAAATCAGGGCGTGTATGTCTCAAAGCTGAAATTACATCCCTGGCCCTGGTTTTGCCTATGTCCTAAAGCAAATCTCAGGTGTCTCTTTTATGATGTGTGTGGCTTATAAAGGCTTGCCTGAATATGTGGTACAAGACACCCTGAATAAATATTAACTATCACAATGTTATTATTATCAATTAGTGGCATTGATAGTATTGTGCTACAAACAATAAAGGAAAACAAGGATAATGTGTGACATTGAAAAGCTGAAGTAACTGTCGATTATTGATTGTTGATTGACATAAAGAAGAGGAAAGTAGGAGCAAATGGTTACTAGAGCATTTCCCACTTGAGACACTCTGGGTCCTGACCTTTTTGTACTCTCAAAAATGTGGCTTCTGGAAGTAGATTTTGGTTAAATCACTTTTAAAATGTTTAATTACATTTATTCATTTATTTCACTGTGTGAGGGCGGTGAGTGGGTGCACATGCGCCTTGGCACATGTTAGGGGTGCTCATAGGACATCTATAGAAACCAGTTTTCTCTCTCCACTTGTAGGTCCTAGGTTCAATCTCAAATTTTCACATTTGGGGGCAAATATCTTTACCTGTTGAGAGATCTTGTTGACCTTTCCAGGTATTTGTTAATTAGGGAATTCTCGCAGGTGATGGTAAAAGAACTAGTCAGGCAGTCTTAATGGCTGAAACACAATGATCATGGTTATGAACCCATATGGGAAACTATGAAACCAGTTTGAGCTCAGAAGGGTAATAATGGACCCAAACTGGGACTCTGGGTCTCTTTTAGGTGCAGAAGAGAGTCGAGTGTAAAGGCTCAAATAAGCCAATTCACCAGCATTAAAAAGGAAGAAATGGAAATGGAACTAGCATAGACTTGGGTCAGATATCAGCAGGCTGTTACAGAAATTCCCCCAGAAAGTGTGTCCATGACCCTTTCTTTCTGAGGCAGCTGGTAGGGCTTCCCAGATGAACCCAGGCAGCTGTAGTAGCTTTTGGGAAGGTCCCAATTACTCTACGTTTTAAAATGCATAACTGGTAACAGTGGGACTATCCATTCCGTAAAATTGGCCAGACAGGAGAAAATATGATCAAACCTGAGCAACTGAACAGATAGTTTAGCATACATTTCAACACAAATTCACTTCATAAGTGTCACTTACCGATGGCCCAGTGAGTATCACCACACGTTCTCATTTGAATCCTGTGTATTTTAAACACTAGCTATTAACATCCCTCTTTTGTAATGTTTAAAGAAATCGGAAAGTATATCTAACACATAGCTAATAACTGGAAGAACAAAAATAGGATGAGAAAAGATATTGAAGCTCTTTGTATTATTTCTTAATGCGCAAATATAGAGCTATAAGAGTACACAAGTCCTCTGAGGGGCCGCAGACATATATTGAAAGTTATCCAAGAAGTTAAGTAAGTGTTACATGATGCATTGATGTCACAAAATATAAGTGATAACACTCTGTTATGATATTCGTGACCTTTGGTAAAATGATGAGGACCGGAGCAGTGGGGAGTGGTGAAGAAATGGTACCTAGAACTGAGGAATTTTCTTAGACAAGAGTTGGCAGTAAGAGCAGCACTCTAGTGAGTGCAATTTGCTGGTCATGTTGCTCTTGTTTGGGGAGATCAAAATAACTGTGGATGCTGAGGACACAGACTCAAGAAATCAAGATAGACTCAGAAAAAAACAACAGCTAAATAAAGGTACATGAAACTGCACAGAAAAAGGTAGCTAAAAGTATGAAGTTCTTTTGTTTAATTTGTTTATTTTTGATATGGTGACAATTGTACAAATATAGACATACTGAGAAGTCATCAGAATGTGACAGGAAATAGCACTGCTCTTTAATAATGTGATCATTAATCATGTCAGTGTGGTTGGATTTGGAGGCACTTAGAGTACAGTAAAATGCATGTCAAGGCATGTCTGTGAGTGAATTTCCAGAGAGGGTTAAGTAGTGGGAGATGACTTTGTGAATACAGGTGGTACTCTCCTATACACAGCACACCTAGATAGACTAAAAAGGGGTTATGGAGAAGCTGCTTCTGGGCCACTTTGAGGTGAGAGCTTTTATTGTTTGTTTGTTTGTTGGAATTCTGGTTTTTTTTTTTTCTTTTTTCAAGACAGGGTTTCTCTGTGTAGCTTTGGCTGTCCTGCACTCACTTTGTAGACCGGGCTGGCCTTGAACTCACAGCCATCTGCCTGGCTCGGCCTCCCAAGGGCTGGCATTAAAGGCATGTGCCACCACTCCGAGGTGAGGTGGGAGCTTTTGATACATACTCCAGACACTTTGATGTTCTACCTCTCCAGGTCCAGATTCAATGGCACCAAAGGCTATGAATTGGATCCTATGCAGCTATGAGCAATACAACTACAACTCTCTCTCCTTTAAGTTGTTTTTCTCAGGTATTTTGTCACACAACAAAGAGAGGAACACAGAAAGATACCTTTGATCAGTTACATAGGAGAAAAAGAGAATTTGTTGGAAGAATGTTGATGGAGTAAATTTAGAGGTCTTAAGAGTCTAAATGAATGATGAGTGAGTGAATTAATGACACAGGAGAAAAATCTGGCAATATCTGTGATGTAGCGCTAGAGAGCAAGACTATAAAAATCTCCTTATTAGGCAAATTTGGATGCCAAACAACTCAGTATGTGCTGAAAGCTGATGAGTCAGTGCTTTTGTAGCTGACCTCGCTGGGCTCTTCATATCTCCCCCACAGCCTCTAAAGGATACAGGCATACTGATTATGTAGTCAATATTAATCCTGCTTCAATGAGATGTACTTTAATATTTTACAATAAAACCAGGTCAGTTATGCACACTGAAGATGCCATCTCCTTCCACCATCTGCATCCCAAATGACCAGTGTATTGTTCCCATAGACAAAATGTAGTTGACTTTATCTCCTCGCCTAAACTTCTCTGCTAAAACAAACATATGCTAGGAAATCTGAGTGTATTGGGGGGAAGTGAAATTTTTATAACTTACAGTGTTGGGCACCTAGGAATTTTAACAGGAATAAATAGTAGATTTGATGATTCATTTAAGAGGCAGGAAAACATGGATAATGTATAAGTTTGGGACTTGAAAAGATGCTATGGAGTGGGTGGAACATCTGTAACCACCCCCTCATTTTCCAAAATCTGTAGAAATCAACTTCTGTTTCTTGGTTGTAGATTATCTACCAACTTGGTCAACATTCAAAGTACATACTTTAATAAGATGTTTTTTAAAGAACCCTTATCAGTCTATAAATTAAAGTGCTTCAGAAATACAAGATCAATTTTAAGGGAAAAAAATTCACCTCTTTCCATAGCACTGATGGTATTTAACCAACGTAATGAATTTTTGTTACCCTAAAATTTGTGAAATGTCCATGAAGTCAGAAGTTTCCATAAACATCTATTCAGAGGCCCATGTTGATTTAGGAAGTGTCCCCATGACAGAAAAGCAACAAATCAATCCAGTGGAAAAAAGATCAATTGATTCAATAAAAACATCAAACAGGCTGTTTGCCGTGACGAAGATCAAACTACTGTTTGACAGAACTTTTACTTTTTAATCAATGCTATTGATGTCTGTAAACATTCTCTTCATCTTACTAGTCCATGTTCATCATACAAAAGAGGACAGAGTTTAGTAACTGATAAGCCATTTCTGCAAGAAAGCACACAAGAATGCCTTCGGGCCAAATGTTTATTTTTCACGGCTCCCTCTAATTTCCTCCTTATTCATGTCCTTCTGAGGGAACTTCTTGTGCCATGTGGTGTCATTCCTCACACAACACCCTCTTCTTCATGGGAATCCTTCCTGCTTCTTGGCAGGAGCCTCTGGAGTCTATGATATGTCCATCATTATTTATCTGTTTTTAGAGAAACATGATGCATTGAACTCATTATTTCTTCCATTGGAGAATCTGTAGAGTTCCTTTTTTCAACATGCAACAGCCAGCATGGTACATGTGCACAGATGATTAGTCGGTTTGTCCTTCACAGTCTCTTTGATTCCAGCTTTGGCAAGGACTTATAGGCTGGAACAAATCCTTACTTAAGAGTCTACTGTGGAAACTGAAAATAATTTTTTTAAAAAATGAAAAAGAAAATGATAAAGTAAAGACTACTTTCTTAAGTAAACAGTCCTGTAACTAAGGGCTTCCACAATCTACCCAATAATTTGGAAATTGTCTAGAGTCCCTTGTAATTTGTTTACACAAAACTTTTTAAAAGCCAATCACAGTTGATTAGACAGCTACCTAGCTACCTTTCAGGAACTGTTGCATGAGCTTTATGTTAGCAGATTCCAGAGCAAATCTGAGAGTGGATGATGAAAGTATCAAAGTGCGGACTGTGGGCAACACAGGTGGATACACCATGGGTGCTGTAGTTTAAAGACCCGGGCATACATAGCCACAAGATTCCAAGGTACAGTGAGAGAGAAGGATGTCCATCTTCCGTCTCTACAATTCCTTATTCACCAACCTGAGTTATCAGGTATGGATGTTCCAAAGGTTCAGGAACATATTTCCAGAGTCTTAAAGACTGAAAGGCACTTGGAGATATTAAAAAAGTGACATTTGCTGTTCATACTAACGAGGGAGTCTATTTGGGGACCTGAGTTAATAATGTGGAATGGATCTGTAAATAATTGCTAGGTAAGCACAAGGAAACTGTTCTTTGCTGACTGGTGTTAACCTAAGCCAAAGCAAATATATGTAGCACTCTGCCGTGATCATACCTGGGCTTGTGTATTAGACACCGTTGTTGTTTTCTTTAAAGGAAAGAAAAGCCAAAGAGGATTAGCTCCCTTCAACTGTAAATATCTGTGTTACAGAAACACAGCTGGAAAGTCGCACTCCCTCCCCCACCCCCACTGTCTTTCCCATGGCTAAAATCAGCATGGCTCTATTGAGGTCTAAAAGACAAAGATGTATTGTCACGGACTCCTGCCAAGCCAACACTCAAGTGTGCCACCTGCACTGAGCTGAAGTCACCTGCATCTTCAGGCGCTGCTAACAATCTCTGATGTCATCTGAGAGTGTTAAAGCCATTGTTATCAAGAGAAATACTAATCCTTGCCCCACGATTTTGGTAAGATTATTAAGAAAGCTAACTGACCAAGATGTTTTATTACACCGCAAGCCATAGGATGTTTAAATATCAGAAAGGACAATCAGAAAATAACTATTTTTAAGCTCCCAGCGGGAGTGCAAGCTGCTGCCACTAATGGGTACAGAACAGAAAGGTAGGCACTGCCCCTGCTCTATTAATGTTTTAGATTTTTGTCACAATACATCATCCTATTTTAAACACAGATCAGTGGAAAATGCCCTTCCCTTGAAGATATTTCTGTGCTGCTTTATACGCAAATTTTTTGAGGTTTCTATTTATTCCCTGACTGACTCTTTTCAAGTTTAAAAGCAAGAATTGTCCCAATTTTCTATGATCCTATGAAAGAGAAAGCTGTTGTAGCTCAACTATTTCTTGTCATTTTTATAGGAAATTAAAAGGGAGCAAATCAGCAAAAAAGAGTGGGTGTACGTGAGTGCCTGTGTCTGTCTACAGCATCATGGACGTATGAGTACACATGTGGAGTACCTTTCTCTACCAACTTCCACTTTATTTCTTGAGGCAGGATCTACCACTGGACTTGGTATTGACTAAGCCAACTAGAGTTCTTGACCGGAAAATTACAGACACCCTTCTTTCTACCTACCAGGCCCAAAATTACAGGAGTACAAGGAAACATTAGTCAGGTTTTCACATTAGTGCTTAGATTTGAACTCACACCCTCACATTCGAATGGCAACCATTTTGAGGAAAGTTATCGTCTCAAACTCCAGATTTGATTGTAGAAAAGCAATAACAACAGTGATTAAATATTTTATTCAGAGGCTACACAAAGTCATAAATAATTGAAAGTGTGTTGAAAAATGATTACACACACACACACACACACACACACACACACATATATATATATATATATATATGGATTACTAAGATAATATCTTCCTTATTTTTTAGTAAAATTTTCATTGCAACACTTGTAAATCAAATTTACACATATTTCTAGGAAATCACATGGTATCCTCTCCCTCTATATACTCTGTCCAGTTGTCTCTAAAAGTAATGTTTTGCAAATGTTTAGTATAGAAGTCCTGTCAGACTTGGCAGTGATACAATCCACCCTTCTATTTAGCTTTCCCATCTGGCTTAGTCTCAATGTGTGTCATTTTGTGCTTTAAAGCTTTAATGTTCCCAATCTTTAAAAACATGACTATTAAAAGTTTTCATGGGTGGATGTCATTTGAAGTGCAACTGGGAGCTATCTTAGTGGCTTGGTAAAGTCAGTCAGCAAGTAAGTCAGTTAACTAGTTAGTTTGATTATATTTCTCTTCAGGAACTAGCTCTCCAGGAGAGTGATGGCAGCACAGTATAAGTTCCAGACAGATGTCAAACAAGAAAACATAAGTGGCTACAAGCACCATGGCTTATTTCCCCTGCAAGAAACCGGGCAATCTGAACAACACTGGATATAATATGAGACAGATCTTTAGCTCACCCCTCTGTGCATCAATGGCTTGGGCTCTGTCATGGTTTTTATTGAGTGCCCCGTGGATACAGAGCTTTTTATGAGTAGAAGGAAACAGCATTGTGAGTAGAGACATATGAAGGGGATTCAATGTCTTAAATTCTTGGCTAAATCTTCTCAGAGACTTCTGGAATGCAATCTTTGAATGGTTATCTTTTTTCCTCTTTTTCATCTGTGTAAGGGAAACTCTAAGATGTCCTGAAACACAAACTATCACTACCAGGAAATGGGAAGAAAAAAGTATTCACTTTCAGTTTTTCCTTTTATTTCACGGCAGTAGTCTGACATTAGACATCGTACAATATAACCTAGTATTTCATTGACTTTGAAGCTATGTCGGATGCTCAGCCTCCTGTGTGCACATCCAAGTTTAAGTTTCTACATTACCTCAAAGGAATCTGAAAGTCAGCAGCTATTCCTCCATTTCAGAGAAAAACAAAAGCAAAAAACAAAACCAAGGTTTCCATTTTTTAAAAAAATTCATCTGAAGTCATAGAATAAGTAAAAGATGAGCCCAGGTCTAGACTTGCAATATTTTAGCATAACATCCACGCTTCGCTACATTATAATTCCCCTTCATTTCTCTTGAATTCTTTGCTTTAGTGCGCTGTACACTGTTTTCTACACCCAATCCACCGAAGATGGGGGAAAAATGACTTCTAAGATTCTTGGCCTGTTCATGGCCAGACCATTAAGATGTCCCGATGTTGTGATGCACAAGGATCTGAGAGAATAAATTACATCTCCCTAACCACCTCTGTGCTCTCCCAACCACGACAAGACAACTAAGGAAAAATGGGGTGGGGGAGGTGCAGATACACGAAACCAAAAACACATGAAATGAAGTTTCTCAAGAGTATATATACAGCTGTGAGTGGCTGGCAAGTCATTTGCACTCCACTGCAGAACACTTGACAACCAGCAGCAAGAGTGGAGTAGAGTTTTTTACCAGGAAAAGACCAGAGAGTAACAGTGCAGTAGGCACATTCCACATCCTATACTTTAATCCAGGAGCTCTGAATTTATGAGTCCTCAAAGGCCTTTTCAAAAGCTGGAGGAAGAATCTAGGCTTGTAGCCTTCAGAGGACACTGTGCAGAGAACAAAGGCCCCGGTGGCATCAAATCAAGCGACATCCCCCTCCAAAGAACTGGTAATAAATCTCAGGAGAGACACCCACTGCACCACATGGATCTCAGCACACTCATAAAAATATCTTCATTCCTCAGGCCATCAAAATTCCTGCCTAAAGAGCCTTCATTATAAAGGAAGGTAAGTATACTTCTGTTAGACTCCAGGACTGGCTGCCTGCAGCCCTCAGCACTGAGAGGAAGGAGTCCACACAGCATGGGATGTTTGATGAGTAACTCTGCAGCAAATGGAACCTCGTGGTCAGAGCCTGCTGGTGTGCACGCCCCATAGTACAGTGAGACAGATGGAGGTGAGGAGCCGACGACAGTTTCCAGCGCAGATCGGGTGCCGGGACCGTGCCTTGTTAATAACACAGCCGCTCCAAGCAACTTTTTGTCAGCAGTCAACGTCACAGGATCATGGACTTGTGGCTTCTTGAAAATTGCTGCAGGACTGATATAATTCCTAGTGTAATTCCTGGTGTGGTTCCAATAACAAGAGGAGAAAATCTCAAAGCACTCCGAAGGGCCAGGCGAAGGCCATTGCTGGGCAGGGCCTGACATTTGATGAAGTTTTACATCTGGTCTGCCAGTGTTCATATTGTCCTAAGAATCAAAGCTGTAGGGTTGGTGTTCAGGTCAGTCGTTTCTCTTTTTTTCTTTAGTTTTGGTAAAATCAAATAATAAAACCCCACCTTTTGGGTGGGAATCATTTTTTAAAAGATATTTCAATCAATTCTGAGAGACGATTGTGATATGGAAACAACCAAACTTGCTGTTAGAAGGGGTCTATTTTCAATTTATCAGTCCAGAGTAATAAAATTTCTATACAATTACAGGAGTTTTTGCTAAAATATGATTAATGCAAAGTCATCCAGGAAGATGAACTGGATCATTAGAATTGGACATCAATACATATTAACTTCTCCCCCAACAGAATTATACCTCTACAAAAAGATGGTATTCTTTACTTTTCAAAAATAAAATTTGTAATAAATGTTCTGTGTACCTTACATAAACTACAATTAAGAGTCTCATGAAAATTTCTTACTAAGCAGTTTCAGAATTTACAGCGAGCATAAATGAACTAATCAACTCAAAGTGTTCTGCTGATCTTCCAAAATAAATAAGCCTAGAGTTCGTAGAATTGTTTAATATGTAACTTCTTTTGGTTAAAAGTCGGTGTTGGTGCATGTGTATGCAAACTGTAGGGCAGATTTCATTCTTCTCCTTTTTCTGCCCCCACTTCCTTCATTCTGTTTCTCTAACACATGGTAATAGGATGAAAATACAAAGTAGAGCTTCCTTTCCATCCTCCAGGCACAGAAGATGTCTGCTTTGCAATGTTTGTGACTATGTATGACCAAACAAAAACTCCTTAGAATTTTTCTGGAGAGGTCAACCTGCACTATGGGTGTTTGAATACACTGTTCCACCTGGATGAAATGAGTCATTTGCAAATAATATTTCACATTTTAATTTAAGGTCCTTCCATGCTGATAATGTAAGGATGAGAAGAAATCAGAGATGGTGCACATACACTGAATCCAAATATTATTAAGGAAATGTTGCCAGGTGAACATGAATTAATCGATTAAAAAATTAAAAGCCACCACATGCATGTATGGATTTTTACTTCTTCAAGACTGGCTTGTCTCAAAACTGCCTAGCTCACTTAGCCCCTGTAGAATATGGCTGTGCTAAAGCCAGCACATATAAACATGTTCATTACCTTATTTGACTGCTACAAAAACAAAAAGAAAACTCTTTGCCACCAGCTTTGCCCTCTGCTAAAGTCAACAGACAGTGATGTTAAAGGCCTGTATTCCAGCCTTCCTGTTTTCATAGAGTATGTCCCTTAACTTGAGTTTGGTCTCAGGCTACAGGGTGTTTTAGGCAAAGGTGATCTCATTTTCAAAGTCACTAGATCATTGGAAGGATAAAGTGAGATCATGAAAATTGCCTACCCTCGATATCCTAAAGCACTCTGCATATACAGCCTGCTTACGGCCATTAATTCTAAGATTTACAGTTAAACCATTTGCCCCTAGAAATTTATGTGCATAAATTTCTATAATCATAGTAATCCTCTTTATTAGTATCAGTGTCATAGTAGTGCCTTTGTGCTTATAGAAACAATTCCATTTGGCATCACTACATGAAGAATTATCTGCTTACCAGACATTACAGTAAACATACAGTTGATGAGAAACATGCTAAAATTATCATTCCCATTTTACAGATGAAAATAACCAGTCTCTGAGCAAGGTTTAAGTACTGGCTCAGAGATCCTTATACTGGGTTATCATAGGAAGCTCCCAGAGCAGGGGGTGCCACCAGAAGAAACAATGTACTGAATGCCCACAGTCAGGTCACATGCACTGACGACAACAGGACAGCTTGTTTTGTAATTGTTCCTGTCCTAGTTAGGCAGAAGATGTAAGAAAGAAGCATTGCTTCCATCCCGAGCTTGGTTTAAAAATTAATGCTGTCCACAAAGCGCCCTCTGAGGGAAGAGATAGGATCACAAACACACAACACACACACACACACACACACACACACACACACACACACACACAAACACACAAGTCCTCCACAAACTATCTCTGTGCTTCGAGTTACTACATTTTCTGTGCTGACTGCAGCCAGAGAATATAGTGTCTACGAAGTATGCTCCAGAAAAGCAGGACTTTCAATCAAATGAGAGAGAGAGAGAGAGAGAGAGAGAGAGAGAGAGAGAGAGAGAGAAAAGAAGAAGAAGAAGAAGAAGAAGAAGAAGAAGAAGAAAAGAGAAAGAGAGAGGGGAGAGAGATAGAAATAGAGAGAGAGGAAGAGGGAGAGGGAGAAGAAAATAAAACACACAGAAGTACACATACATACTCCACTGGGACATTTATCAACCTGTAAAGCATATAGACTTGTTTTGTTCTCAGAGAAAACATGTTGGCATACTCTTTTCTTTTCTTTCACTTAATCTTTGATTGTCTTTTGGGTAGGGGAATGGTGGAAGCCAGAAGTGTGGCCAAGTGATGAAGGAACTCAGCCCGAGTCGAACTCTCCAAAGCCAAGCCAATTGTGATGGTCTCTGCCTCGATGCCCATGCTGCCACTCAGCAGAGAGAGTGCTAGGGGCTGGAACATGCACACTGAAGAGCAAGGGAAGGGAAAAGATAAAAAAGAAAAAGAAGAGATTGATGCTTGACTGGCAGAAGGACAAACACAACTTTGCCAGTGCAGAATATTCCCCCAAAAGGACCCGCAAACGGGGTCTCACTTTTGCTTCCGATCCCAGTCACTCTTTCTTGATGCGCATTTCTGGGAGTGTCTGTGTAGCTGAAACCTGTCTGTCTTTAACTGGCTATGTTTTACAAGTTCTCTCTTTTTCTTGGGATTGTTGGGCTTCAATTTTTTTCTTCATATCTGTTTATTCCAAAGAAAACAAGTTAGACACACACTCTCAAGAGGCAACAGGCACAGCGCGCACGCGCACGCGCACACGCGCACACACACATCACCAGCACCAGCACCACCACCACACTCTCTCTCTCTCTCTCTCTCTCTCTCTCTCTCTCTCTCTCTCTCTCTCTCTCTCTCTCTCTCTCTCTCTCTGATAAATGAATCAGATAAATCTATATATAAATACTTATCGATCCACTGTTCTCTGCAATGTTGCACTTCATACAGGAGGCCCTCCCCACCCCCGATGATCTATTTTGTTTTGGAGCCTTTAGGTTAGCTGAAAGATGACTGAACTGCTGTGCTGCTGGAAAGGAACCTGTTAGATCTTAATCTTAAGGACACTGAAAAATGGGAGTGGAACCTGTGGGTGAGCAAGAATCACCTCTTTTCAGGGCAGAATCATTCCTGGTTCTGTGCAAGGCTCTTCCTTGGGATAAATCACAGCACAGGAGTCTGCTGTAGACAAGAGGAGCCCAGCAGGCAATGCTCAGAGCCAGTAAGCTGCCAGCTTATTGACAGCCAGCGCGGGATTTCCTAGTCAACGGGGATGTCAGCTTCCAGGGAGTTCAAACAGAAGCCCTCCTGAAAGCAAACTCCAAGACAGTAATTTTCCCTGTCAGGAATGGTGAGCCGGATGGATTTAGCAGGAGTCTGACATGACTGGGCACTAACAGAGATTTTGAAAGGCGATGAAAATCACCCCATCTTACTTTTCTCACTATTTCTAACCATTTCTGCCAGCAGAGACCTTAGCTTTAAAATTAGGAAGGCCCAATCAGTAGAACAAAGGGTCTGGAGAAGAGGAATTTCTGCAGGGAAGAGACAGACTTCAGACTTGGTGATTTCCTCCTGCACATTAGCTGCCTTCTTCATTCAGAACCAAACCCCTGTTTCACCTGAATTCCCCTCGCATCCAGGGGATGCGAAGCACAAAGCTCATCTCACTTTGGAATCTCAGAGAAGACAAGAATTTCTAGAAACACCTTTTGTCTTTGAAAGGTTCTTGAGACCTAAAACCTAGATTCATCTCAAAAGACCAAAATATCCCTACTCTTTCTTGTTGTCATGATTTTCTTTGGAGAAGAGGAAGAACTTAGTGTTCCTTGCTTTTGTTGTTGCTGTTTTAATGCTGGCAAAAACCATTTCTATTGGCCTGAAGTTTTTATTTCATAATGCTTCGCACATAAAATATCTCCATTAACAGTATTATACCAGAATTTTCTTGCCATGTGGATGCAGAATGCAAAAGATAGCTTTAGACTCTGTCTGGGGTGTGTGCCTCAGTTAAATCAAGTTCTGCAAGCATGATCACTCTGCTTGAAGATGGAAGTCCTTTTCTATTGCAGAAACCATAATATACTTGCAGTTGTTGAAGACCATTATTAACATACTAATATAAGCTTGCTCACTCAGTATACCTTGCTATTTTGATTTTGTTCATTCTTTAATATTGGTTGGTCTCCTGTAAGTATGAAACCTCTCTCAACTTGGCCCTCAGCTGGGATTTAGGAACCTTGTAGAATGTCAGAGCTGTTGGGCCTAGCTGGCTGATGTAGGCCACTAACAGTTCTGCCTGAAGCTTGTATCCATTCATATGCACAGCTGAGAACTTTGCTTCTTGATCTGCTAAGATGCAGCAAGCCACACATTAAATTCCTGCCATCATGAGCAGTTCCTGCGCTGCCAGGAATTCACCACCATGAAACTGTGAGCCAAGGAGCCTCCCTCAAGGTGCTTCTGACAGGTGATTCTGGGCAGGGACAATTATAAAATAAATAATGTTGGACTTTATATAGATAGAAAAGTAACTAGATCTATATAAGTGTTCATATAGAAATTGATAGAGATAAAGACAGATATTGACAAATATCCTTCATACTTTATTGTATGTGCACTAGTGCATGAAGGTCTTGTATTTGAATCCAGAAGAAACAAGTGGCACGTGATATCACCTGCCCTAAACACCAGCATTTCACTTTTGCTTTTGTAGCTACACATCCTGATCTCAGTTCTAAGGCATACAGAATACCTTATTCTCTCGTGCAATATCTACAATATGAGCTACAAATTGAAGATGATATTTTCCCAAAAGATCTGCAATTAGATGTAGAAAGGTATCACTTTAGGAATCCCATCCTGCAGCTCGTTTTCAGGGACCAGAATTTTACATCTCGAGTCTGTCTAAACTGGAACTCTTTCAATGTCCTTTTGCTGAGTGTGACCTCTGTATGTACCCTAATCAATGTTTTAATTCATGTATTTATTTCTAATGATTGTTCCTTTGTTCCTTAGCTTTGGTTATAGTTGGTAAATTCTTATGGGTCACAGAATATGTTCCTTCAACCACAACCGAGCTCTCAGCTCTGTTTCTGAAGAACATTGAATAAATAATGGTATTTATCGGTTCCATAAATTCTGTCCTATGCTTTTGGAATACATATTTTTCTACCTTAGCTCAGTGTCAATACTGTTAAGCTATTTACTCATTATAAGTCAATGCTTTTATTACTGTATCCCATAGCAATCCAAACACATATACAAATCGTGTCATTCCTAATAGAAAGGGGCTGAAACATCCTAATCAACATTTTGAGCTGTAGTCACCAAGTAGAAGAGAATCAGGAAAGGGGACAAGTGTGCCACAGCAAAAGAGCTGAAGACTCTGAGCTTCTCAAGGCTTCTGGAGCCCAGACAGTGTCACCAGGACCCTTAAACGCTAGACATGGGGCTAAAGTATGTTGTGTTTGCCCTTGGTGTCTTTCCATATTACTGACCCTCATCCTTTCCCTTATATTGCCCCCGTCCTCTCTTCTGGAATGGGAGTACTTGGTGCTCATGTGTATTATAAGTATGTAACTTTTAAAATTCTGCGTATCTTCCAGCTTATAGGAGCTTACAGGTAAGAGGCTGCCTGAGTCTCAGATGAGATTCTAGACTTTTGCGACTGTTGAATCACTGGGACCTCTTCTTAGAGATGAGCTAAATCAATTTTGCATTATGAAATGATCATGAAACTTCAGGAGATAGAAAGGAATGCTAGGATTCAAGGATGGGATAACAACTTATATGTAATATGAATAAATTAATAAAATATATTTTTAAAAGGACTGGAAAGTTACGTTTTTAAGGTGAGGTGTTTGGAAGTTAAGTTGACAGCTTGCTTTATCTAACTTTGGTTGTCACATTATTTGGATTAAGGAACATGTATAGCATTAATGACTACCACCTCTGCATATGTCTGTGAGAGTCTTTCCTAAGAGGGCTAATTAACTGGGGAAAAGCTGTCCCAAATGAGTGTGGTACCTGCCCATGGGCTGGGTTCTGAGAGTGAATAAACAAAAAAGAAAGCCAGCTGGGCACCAGCATTTTCTTCTTTCTCTGCTTCTTGATCTGCAGAGGTTGTGTAACTAAAAGAAACTTTTTCCCTATAAACAGCTTCCTGTCCAGTATTTGTTCATGGTGAAGAGAAAACTAACTAATATGGCATGGTTTGAACCTGCTCTCTTTTTCTCCCATCTTATTCTATCAATGTTGCTAGAACACATGTCTTTAAATACTTTTCCATGTGAAACCTATGTAAGTGTACACATATATTTCTAATTAAAAGAATAATCTGAATCTTGAGCTTCAAGAACATGATATTCTATGCATACTATATACAACTTAAATTATTATAGGTACCTTGAACCTATATCTTGGATCAAGGACACCAAGAAAACACAAGCCCACAGAGTCAACTAAGCTGGGCTCATTGGGGCTCACAGAAACCGAGCGTGGTCATGGAGCCGGCCTAGGACTGTGCTAGGACCTCTGTATATATGTTATGGTTGTTTAGATTGCTGTTCCGGCAGGACTCCTAAAGATGGAAGTCAGGGTGTCTCTGACTTTTGCCTGCTCTTTGGACCCTTTTCCTCCTACTGGAATGCCTAGTCCAGCCTTGATAAGAGGGTTTTTGCCTAGTCTTATTGTATCTGCTATGGTGTGGAGGACTTCTCTTTTATGAAGAGAAATGGAGAAGGAGTGAATATAGGGGACTTGTGGAGATGGGGTGCTCCTCAGAAGAATGGAGGGAAGGGAGGCTGCCATTGGGTTGTATTGAATGAGAGAAGAATAAATTCAAAAATAAAAATAAACAAACATTGCTTATTCTATTAAGTTTCTCTGTTCAGGGAAATGTGTACCTTCTTAATTGGTTTTAGGAATAGTACCTTGAATTGTTTTTACATGAAAAATAAAAGTCATCTTTCATCTATCTTTTTCTCACTTTCCTTCCTATGATTCACCACCAAATCTATCAACTTTACTTTTAAATTTGTTCTCTCTTGTTACCGTGCTTGCCTATTTTTTGTCATCACTCACTAATATTTCTGGTCCAATCTTCTTACTAAACAGTGCTATGTTTTAACTTCTTTTATCGATCTTCTTTGTCAAAATATTCGCTTATTATAATTCGTTCACATTACATCCTGATTGCTATCCCCTACCTCCTATCTTCCAGTTCCTACCTTTCCTCCCTCTTCCACCCTATTTCCCTCCACTGGACCTCTGACAGTGGGGGCCCTCCTGCCCTACCATCGGACCACAGCCTATCAGGTCTCATCAGGATTGCTTTCATCGCCTTTCCATTATGTGGCTGCAAGGCCACCCCTCCAAGGGGTGGCAATCAAACCAGGGACATCCCAAATCAGCCTGAAGAAAGCTTAAGAGAATGATGCCCCATTTTCTTTAAGGGGAGTCAGGTAGGTTTTTGGTTTCTTCCTTGGACTATAAAGGGTTATTTTCAATGGGAGGTTATAAGTTATTATTTGTCTTATTAGAGAAAAAACAAGGTTGGATTCAAGATGTATCTCTTTTATTTTACATTCTTAGGTTTGGAGATGGGAGTTGTAAAGAAAGAAAGGGGACTATAGAAATATATAGGGAAGATAGAACAAAAAGTAGATTAGTGAATCCACTCCTCAACTAAATGCCTCAATTGTCACTCACAAGGTTATTTTTAATTCACTGGTATAGAATTTTGTATATAAATGCAAAATAAGTTTAATTTTAGATACAGTAGTGTAGAATTTGTAAGATTATTCTTCGCATACATTACATTTATTTCTACTCTAATATGAGGTATTGTACCCATGTAACTCAGTTATAATATAGAGTTTACTTCTAATGCGTTGAAGGTGCTGTTTCAGGTTGTTTGGGATAAATAAGATATACAAGTTGGTTGTTAGTTGGTCAGATCATGATCATAGCAATTGCTGGTCTGTTTTTGTCACAAGAATATGAATCTTAAGTGCAACAGATAGATATGATTCTATAGAAAGATAAGGTAAAATAATTACATAAGGTCTTCAAAAACCTCAGAGACATAGAGAATATGACATTTTAAAATGGTTTTATTACTTTTAAAGATTCACTACTAATGAGACAAGTTAACTCCTGGCAACACCTAGTCTACCTCAAAGAGGATGACGATCATCAAAGAACCTCTTTATGAAGAAGGCTTCAAATGTGGCACAAGCCACAATGTCCTCGTTTCTACCACAAACAGAATTCCTCCTCAAAAAGGGCCAGCTTGGATGCAGGCAGAGTCGAGGGCCAAACTCTGCCAAGACAGTGTAAGTAATTCTCAATAGTTCCTGCCTCACAAATTTGTCTGTCCGATATATTGGGCCAGAAGGCTGAAGATCATGCTCAAATGTTAAAGAGAGTTGTGAATGACTCTTCAGGTAGCAAACTGTCTCTGTCATCTTCTCATTTGGAAAGTTACTAACCTGCACTCCTGGTAATCAATTTTATTCCTTCTTAAGTCTCTGATGGGGTTGAAGATCAGATAGTTTAGTTCTATAATTAAGCTTACTTGTTTGGGGCTTAAGATGTTTTTAGGTCTAGATGGATGTTTTAAGTTGATAACAACAATATGTGATGGAGATTGATTTACATTCAGAATTTTAGATGCACCAAGACAGGAAAGATGTTTTCTTCAAGTATGCCAAATATATATAGCCAAAAACACTAAGAATGTAACATTTATTTAATTCCTGATTGTGTCATGGTTCTTCTTGCTACAAGTAGTTTATTGTATACATATGTAATATAAATGTATATGTAAAAATTTTAAAAACCCAATATGGTCTGTCTTATATGATAATTTCCAGTAAGAGAAAGGTCATGCCAAATGTTTACCACTCACTGTACTTAAAACACAGGTGAGGAGTAGTCACCCTTTTTCAGATGACTGCAATTATCTATGATCCTTGTCTGGTCTTAGCACATCTACTGGGAAGAGGCATGACAAAATTGCATGTTCAGTAACTACTTTATATATCTACAGAGATGAACTGTGCATTTCTTTAACAGAACATGCTAACAATCAATAATGGTATTGACACGCTCTGAGCTTGTATATGCTGCATTCCTTACCTTTTATTGTTAGTTACCATCTGCCAAAATTTTGCAGCTTTGCTTCATTTTCTTCCTTTTCTGTCTTCCTTCCAATTTTTTAAGAGAGGGTCTTATGTAGTCCAGGCCAACCCTAAAGACCTTATGTAGCTTAGATTGACTTTTAACTTGAGATCCTTTTGCTTCTATCTCCACAGTGCTAGAATGATGGGTGTGTTTGCCTCACCCTGGTTTTTTTAATGTTATTTCAATTCCTTTCTTTCATTATTGCAGTTGGTTAACTGCCCACATTAATTATTCCTTTCTTAGTTATGCTTTTGAACTTCATTCCCCATTTTTACCACTCATTTACTGTTCAGGTTTTCCTTGTCATTCTCTTAGATCCTTCAATATTGATTCATACTTCCACTACTGTTATTTTAAAAGAAATTCTGTTAATATCTTTCTCAGACTGGCCCTTAGTGCACAGTTCTTTCTCCTCTGTATTCCCAGCCCATACTTTTACTAAGACCACCTTTTCATTATGTGAGAGATACGTAATACACTTCCAGACAGCCTAGCAGTCGGGAGCATAGATTATAAATTCTTCATTCCTAGGCAGAAAACTTAATTTCGTTATTGCTGGCTATATAATGGTGACATTATTTATACTCCATGTGCCTCAATGTAAAAAGAGAATAGAGCAATAACATATTTATGACTATGATGAGAGTGAAGCGAGTCAATATGCATTGTGCCTCTGTGAGTATTACCACATAGTAAACTCTGAATAATGGCTACCTCAATGGTTCTCATCCTCTCTAATGCTGTGAACCTTTAATACAGTTCCTCATGTTGCGGGGACCCCCAACCATAAAATCATTTTGTTGATACTTCATAATTGCAATTTCGCTACTGTTTTTTGAATTGTAATGAAAATATATGATATGCAGGATATTTGATATATGACCTCCAATGAGGTTGCAACCCAGAGATTGCAAACTGCTGTGCTAATTACTATTATTGTATTATTGTCATTAACTTCCCCAAAATGGTATATCATGGTATTCTCTATCTATGTCTCATCACTGCTAATAGAAAAATCGTATTTAAGATATCTCAGAGTCTGAGCTTAGACTAGCTGCTGTAATTATTCAGTCCAGTCTCTCTTGGCTATCTAAGCTTTAAATAGGACACATTATCTCAGTGCTCTCCATCAGAAGCCATCTTC
This sequence comes from Acomys minous, assembly GCF_964271855.1. NCBI lineage: Eukaryota > Metazoa > Chordata > Mammalia > Rodentia > Muridae > Acomys > Acomys minous. The sequence continues at coordinate 98,971,012 of NC_140491.1, forward strand.
TCATACTTTCTTGCTGTTGACTGTGTGTTCAGCTAAGCATTCCTACTTCACGCCTCCATCATTTGTATATCAATGCCAACATTACTTTGCAAGCCTTTTCCCAATTAAGTCTGTTAGTGAAAAGCGTACTTCTCTTTGTCTCCTCAAACACTGCTTATCAAGTATTTATTATATAATTCAGCTACCTTTGATTATAGTTAGTGCATATATTTTGGAATCTTTGCCACACTAGCCACCAATTATAACCAAAGGGACAGTTAGACTAAAATCTACAGGCTAAAGGCTATAGCAGATACATCTTAAGCATCTTCATTTTAGCACATAACATCTAGGAGCACATAGCATCATAAAACACATTGTATGTTTAGCACATGACATCATAACTAGCAAATGAACTGCCAATGTAAGGCACACAATGACTAAAATTTTAGATTATGACACAGACAGTTTTTCCTTTAGAAGATGCTGCCTGGCTGAAATATTGACACATGGCATTTATTATGGATATTTCTGCAAAATACTTAGTCATATTTTGGACTAGTGAAAACATTATCATTTTAGACAGGGTGTGAATATAAGCGGTCATTTCCTACTTATAAAAATAAGCTTACTTTATAAATATTGAGCTTACCAATAAAGAATTTCCTTATTAAAATGATAACAATGATTTAAGCATGTTAATTTTAGAATTGACCACCCACTATTAAGCTTCCTGAGTATTTTCTTATTAATATATTTTTACATAAAAGAGTTTAAATTAAATTACCCTACAAACATATTATGAGCATTCCAGAAGGTATAAATTGCCAACTTTAGAACCTTCTACTGGAGGTGAAATAGCTTCCTTTGAGTTGTTGGTCTGGTGTATCCCAAAGAAACACCCTACTTTGAGCAATACAGATTATTGCCCAGAACTTAATGGTGAGACACTATTGCTAAAGACACTTCACACTTTATTTACAAGACGTGGAATAATCAATTTCTTTGGCCAGAAGGCTTCCTTCCTGCTCACTAGCTTTAGTACTACCAGAATGCTCTATGCAACAGTCTTAACCAGTTGTGAACACTGAGGGCTGCAAAATTGACCAGAGTGAGGGTAATCAGTTGCTTTATTCAGATGTGATTTAAGGCCAGCTCCCCAGAAGGATACATAAGCCTGGAACTGTAAGTCTAGAAATGAATCCATGGTTAGGGAGTATATAAGTACCAAGGGTGAATTTATGACTCTTATTTTGCTATATAGACATGATATCAAATCCACTTAATTAACATAATTATAGCCATCGATTAGTGCACCTCTCAGACATAATCAGAGAAGTTTCTCTATGTAGTGAATTGAGAAGTCAATGCAGAAACTCACAAACAATCAAAGTGCAGAGAATAAACCAGAGTGATACTCAGCCATGCGTACTTCTACATGACACTCTCTTCCATACCCACACCCACACCCAAGTATCAGGGACCGTTGTGAAAGAAGAGACAGAAAAACTGAAAGAGTCAGAAGTGGCTTTGGAAGACTGGGGTAGAGTAGGCCTGTGCATGACAAGACCACTGTGCTAACAAAGTCACAATGGCTGTGCTTGCCTGCACAAGACCGATACAAGATCAAGCCCGTTGACACTCTAGCATGGAGTGGGAAGGGAGTCAGGAACAGAGAGGCTGTTGCTAATGTATATCTTCTAGGGGAAACTCTGGCTCCTAGGTCTAACATGTCCCAGCAGATATTCCCACAGCTGTCCACATGTGGTTAACCCAAATTGGACTCAGTAGAACAGAAACAATGTGTAAAGTTTATGAAGCTGGGGCACAGTGGATCATTTGAGGCGTTAGAGAGAGAGAGATAGAGCAGATGAGTGTGATTAAAATACATTTATGTAAGTATGAAATTATCAAAATCAATTAAAATATTGTATTTAATTTTAAGATACTTTTAAAACTTTGTTTGAAATTGATCATCAGAGCAATCTGAAGCCATCTCCCCTCCCTTAAAAATTGCAAGGTATACTCTGCTCTTGCCACTACACATCTTTCTGTTTACAAAATGTTAAGGTGGTAAAAGTGTAGTTTTGTTGTTGTTGTTGTTTGTTTCCATTCTGGGGTTCCAATAGATTTCAAGAGAATGCAAAAATTGCCTAGTGATGTAGTATGAGTTGATTAAGTAGGGGTTTTGTTTCTCCACTAAACAATAACTTTCCATGCAAAGAGAGTAAAGTTCATTGTCTTCTTGGCAGCCTCTGTGTCTGGACTTGGATCTAAGTACCCAGTCCTTTAAAACAGCTCCATAAGGCTAGAAGAGAAAATTCTGCCAAACCAACACACATTTCTAGACCTAGGATGCTGGATTTTCAAACTTAATATCAGCCTGGTTGGGGTATCTCATCGCTAGGATCTCATCTCATTATTTTTTCAATTCATATTGGATTCCCTGTTAAGCTATTTTCAGTCATGCAAGTTGACCTAGATTCTCCCACAGTGTAAGCTACTCTCCAGGAGTAAGCTAAGTACTTGAGCATTAACACTTTCAGGTATGCTGCATTAGCTGGCTTCCCGGAGCTTTAAAAGAGTTACCTCACAGGGTATGAAGTGAAACCTTCATATATTAAGGAGCATTTGCACAACTTTCTTAGGAACCTTCTTGAGAAACCCTAAAACTAGTAGAAAGTGGTTTACTATGTAGAAAGAAAGCAAATATTTTGATGATGGATTTTTAAAAAATATTGTGATAAATATTCAATTTTACAATTATCGTTTAGATTCTAACTATAGAAAGGCCTCTGACCCAACACCAAGGTGAATATTAAATAGCAACCTTACTTTGAAGATCATAAATTATAGTTTCTTCTTTGAGCCAAAAGCTTATAAAGGCATTAAGAGTTTTAATATCTTATATTCTTTCTGCTAAACCTTAAACAAGGTGTGTATTAATTTATTTGATCACAATGCTCTTTAAAGCACATAAATTTAACTCCAAATACTTCAGTAACAGTAACTCCTTGTAGCCAGCTCTTATAAGTGACAAACCCATAGGCACATGCTTGAAGAGCAGCTAATATGAGGAGTCACGGATCCCACCATGGCGCTTGACTTCTAACTACATCACATTACTCTTCCTCCATTTCTCCTCTTCTCAGAGTTTTTTTCCTATATTTGACTTCTTTTATGGGTTATTTCTTCATTAAAGTTGGCCCATGAACATTTCCAGTCATACGGGTTTAGCAAGTCATCTGGGGAAAAATACTGTTTCAGCAAAGACTCAACCTGGAATCAGATTGGACTGGCTAAGACCTTTGTACCTTCAATATTTCGGTCACTCAATGTATCTCAATAGCAAGCAGACAAGAAAGGGACAGCCAGGCATGGTTAGGAACACCCACTAGGAGAACTTCAGGAAGACCATGCATTTCTGAGTGAGAAATCAGAGACAGAACAATATAATGTCCTTAAAGGCCGAGTCTCTTTATAGTCCCTCACTATACAGTCTAAATAGCACGGGTGAAAGTAAGCCAAGTTCCATCTGCCTTAAATCAGTGATAGAATACAGAAAAGAACAAACATAGAGGGGTTGTCCTAAGAATATTGGCAGATAAAAATTATATATAATCTAATAAAATGCTGCATGAAAAATAACAAACATACATCTTCCAGATGAGTAAGAAACAAAGACTAACATGGCTGGGGGCAGCTCCCCACCCTGTCCTCCCTCTTACTGCTCTTGCTCACAGGAGTTCTCGAGAGCATCTCCTTTAATAAACCTTGAACTACTCAGAGTGAGTGGCTGCTTCTGGTGAGTCCAAGAGTGCCTAACCTGTGGAAAGATTCAATCAGTATTTCCTGATGGGGTGAAATATGGCACCATCTTTAACCAAATACTTAGATCAATACATCTATTAATGTACATCTTATTTTATTCCCTGAAACGGTGTCCTTTACTCATGAGAAAATGGTCACAACTACTTAGGAAATTATCCAGTGGGACTTATCAAGTTTCTCTTTGTTTCAAAACAAAACAAAGGAACAACAGCTAAGAACTGTTAGAGATGGATATGTCTATCTTTGTGGTTTACTGCCCAGTCTAATTCTTTAAAAATTACTGCTGGTGGGATGGTAGAGATGAATTAGAACTTGAATTAAGCTGAGGTTCTTGATTGTTCAAATTTACTACTCCAAACAAAGCTGTTTACTTTCTTCTTTGATAGATGATGCCTCTGGGTTTAACATCGCCTCTAATCTAAAATGTGTTTCCTTCCTCCAACAAGGATACTTTCCAGCCAAGAACAAACTTGCACGCAGAGGCTAAATGTGCATCTCTAGTATGTAGCATGCAGGTTTATGCCTTGAGAATAAATTCCCTGTGTAGAATGATCAAGTCACTTTACAGCTTAACTTCTGTTTTTTTAAAAAATCACCAAACAGAAGCTTCAAGAAATATCTAACACAGAGGCAGTGAAGAGAGACACAAAATGCTCTCCCAGGGAAGCATATAAACTCTTCCAAGGCTTGGAAGAGGTTATTTGCTAAATGTCTAAAAGAGTTAATGATCTTCCAGGAGGGAGTAAAGAGCAAACCCAGTGTCCTCCAAAGCACTAATGGCTCAGTACACTAAATCTTTTACTCTTCCCTAAGTGGCTTCAGCCTCTTTCTTTGGCCTGCTGAAAGCAAAGCCCAACTCCTTTATATTCAAAGGGGGAAACTACTTTAAGATTACATTAGAACCATATGCTGCCCAGGAAATTCAATGTTAGCAGGCAGTAAATTACACATTTAATCTGTTTGTTGTTCGTCGGTGTTGCCACAAACATATTATGGTACCTGGTACCAGTTAGTGGTACCCAGTTTGTGCCATTTGGAGAACATGTGTTCTATTCATGGTGGACTTCAGTTCTGTCTTCCTCTCAGCACCTGCAAGCTGCTCCAGATCATTGCAAATCACTACATAAGTCTGAGCAATAAGCACTTGAGTGCAAATAATTTATACACTTCCCATCGTTCCATTTTGCAAGGCAAAAATAAACGATGTTTTTGCAGCTAAATTCCCACTTCCCATTAAAGTTGTGTGTATAAATAAGCCATGTTATCTTTTTTCCTTGTGAGAAACACTGCTTTTATCTACCAGTTTTCCTCCTAGTAGCTCAGAACTCCACTACTCTAAATTAGGACACTTTATCTTAAGGCTTCATAATCTTATGAGACTATAATTGGAAAGTTTATTAAAAAAAAAAAAAAGAAGAAGAAGAAGGCGGGAGGTGCTGCTTTGTAAGCTTGGCAGCTGAGATAGAAGGGGGGGAATGAGACGGCTACAACAGAATTACGCCATCACGGCTAGCCAGACTCCGCTTGACAGAGCCGTTTAATATTTTGACAAGACAAAATATAAAGCAACATTTTATTCTGTAGAGACTTCACTAGACACAAGCATGGAAGTGCTTGTGATCAATAAAGTTTGCGGTGGAGAGTGATTTATTTACAGTGGGGTATTATGTAGAGAAAGAGCTGTGATATTTCCACAGGCTTTGACGGCATAATGGGCCCCTCTCAATCCTTACACGGAAGGGTTAGATTGTCATGGTTGCTCAGGCAGTATTCAAAACGTTATCTGATCAGCCTTAAAGACTTCAGAACGAGACAGATGATTAGTTACCCTAAACGATCCTCATCATGCAGAAATTGATGATTTAATATAGTCAATGACAGACGATTCCATTTGTACTAGATAAAGTGTCTGCGGTTTGTATCAATCATAATAGCGTTATTATTGAGCATAAAAGAAAAGCATGTTTAATATCATTAATTCCAGATATGTCGCTTTCCACATCTGGCATTCATCCATAGACCAGAAGCACTCCAGGCTATCGCTCCTGCCTCAGAGCCGGCGACTCCAGTGTGTTTTGTAATTTCAAAATGTTTTTCAGCACCTCCAGCTAGGCGCAGTAACAGTTTACAGATCACCTATGTCATCACATTTTGACAAACTTCTCAATCTGATGTGACCTTCATCTTTAGCCATCTGCTTGCCTTTGTTTCTGCTCTCTCTCGCTCGCTCTCTCTCTTTTTTTTTTTTTTTTTTTTAATATAAACCACTGCAGCTTAAAGCTGTAGTAGTAGTTGGTTCCATACACTGTACTTCTAGGTCAATGTTTTCACCTGTGTAAATCCACAAACACAGACTGCAGAGTAAAGACGATGCCCTTGGTTCAAGTCCCCAGGGCTCTGACCTTCCCTCACTCTGTAGTTATATTTTTCATCATTCACGTCAAATGCATTTTGATTGTGTGGAGGGGAAAGCATATGATCAGAAAAAAAAAAAAAGGAAGCACACGTGAGGATTGGGGTGGAGGAAGAAGGAGAAAAGAAGAGGCAGCAAAGTCTGAGAAGTTGGAAAAGTCAGGAGGAAGTGTAATTTGTACAGTCATCTCACCTGAAAAGCAGGAACAATGGAAAAGGGCCATAAATAATGAAGGAAGAGGAAACAAACTTTTCGGGGGGTGGGTGCACAGTTTAGCCACCTGAGGCAAGCGCTGGTTTTCATTATTTTAAAACTCCATTCTCCAACATTTTGAAACTGCAAAAGAACTGTTCAAGCCTAAAATATTGGTCATCAACATTTATGAAGGAAAAATTATCCCTTAGAAGAAAAATGCCTTAATTTAAGTTATTCTTATTCACACGTGCTCCTATAGCATTCAGTTTGCAAAAAGGTTTTGCGATTTCCCTTTACTATTTTTGTATTTAGTAAGAAATAATTCATAGGCAATTTTCTAAGTGTTTATTAAGCAAATGTAGTAAATAAATATAATTGCTACGTGACAGACGCTGGTTAGACAGTAGAAATCTATAGGTAGAAAAACAGAAAAAAAATCTCATTCACCAAATACATGTATCATAATATAGATTATTAATACGAAAGAAATTAGAAGAAGTCACTTCTAAGTAAACTAACTGAAAAACTAAGAACATGGTGGAAATAACTGGCCTTGGAATTACAAGCACAGTCAAGATCTCCTCCATCCTCACAGTTGTTGGTGTTAGGTACAAGTGCCAAGGGAAGAAGAGCACGCTGACACTCTGGAGTCCACTTAAATGCTGCAAAAACACTAATGTTTGTTTGCTCAGGCCCTGTTTGATGAGGTAGACTAAAGGAGGTTTATATTATTTCAGGCCCAGGGAACAATTCTTCAACTTTGGTTCTCACTGCTTCATCAGAGAGTAGCTGCCGTGTTTTCAACATAATTCGTTTCATCAGACACATCTCTAGACTTTCAAATGTGGTGCCTTTCTGATGACTTTGTGACTTGAAAAGTCATATGAATAATGATATAATGCTATAACAGTTCTATTATAAAATATTAGTAGCATTTAAGTGGTACAGATATAAAGGAATCACTTGTCAGATTTGTCAAATCAGATTTATTAATGTATATTTAGGGATGTATTACTAGTGGTCATCTGTAAGAAAACAACTAAAAGAATCAGATTTCTAATATTCTAACTCTAGCCATTTCCTAGCCACGTGACATCTTTAGAACTGATGTCTAGTTTCCACAGTGACTATTGTATGTCTAACTCTCACACAAGGTACATTCGAAGTCATTTATTTTTTACCTTATTATACTAATTTTTGAAAGTATAATATAATAATATTATTTATACCTTCCTTTTTCCTCCTCCAACCTATCCCATAAACTGCATTCTCTCTCACATTCATGGCCTCTATTTCATTAACATTTGTTACACACATACACAATTGTATATATTCATGAATATTTACATATATTTACATATAATATATTTTCTGTATGTATGTACCCCTTAAATGTTACCAATCTTAATATATATTTTTTCTTTTCAAAGCACCCAAAAACAGGAGAAGAAAATAAAACACCTCATTTTATAAGTGACTATATATGTGTATATTGCTGTTGATATAACTACATAAAACATGCTCAGTCCTTGCAATGTTATTTGTATGTATTAACTTCAGAACTAACCAGTTATTGTTAGATAGCAATTAGAAAGCTCTTCTGTATGGAAATCTTTTTCTTTCACCCTAATCTTTTCTTAATTACCTGTAGTTCCTTGTCCAGGGTGGAAGACACATGAGATTGCCCTATTCTGTTAACATGTCCAATGATTGTCATCATTGTTCAGGTAATATAGGCAGCCATGTTGATGAGATTTCATGGGTGTAGCTTTTGACAAGTCTAGGAGACTATGCAATCTCACAGCAAACTTTCTGTGCCTCTGGTTCTTCATAAACACTCGTAGCATCACAAAGTATCGCACATTTGTACTTGGACCAGAGAAAGGTTTTGAGCATCTGAGCCTTTGAGCCTCACCTTAGGGGAAGACTTTGCCAAATTCTCACAGGTCTGAGACTTTGGTTCTTTACATGGTTGTGCCCATAGCAGCAACAATGTTCACTAGGGACTTCATTTGTTTCTCACATATTCTCTGCATGCTTCCACGGCTCTCTACAAGGTTATACTCACATCTGATGATTTGGAGCTAAAACCACAGATAAGAGAGAATTTGTAGCCTTTGCCTTTCGGGGTCCAGTTTCCTTGCTCAACATCATCTTCTCTGGATCTATACATTTACTTGCAAAGTGTGTGATTTCATTTTTCTTTACAGTTGAGTAATATTCCATAGAGTACATATGCCATATTCTCATTTGTCGTTCAGCAATTGAAAGACATTTGTTTACTTCCTTTCTAGCAATTGTGAATAGAGTAACAATGAACGAAGCAGAGAAAGTGTGTGGGGGGTAGGTTGCCAATCAGTGAGCATATGCCATTACAATAAAAACACTGTAGTACTGGCACAAGACAGACGTGTAGCCCAATGGAACAAAACTAAAGACCCCAAATATAACTACATGTAACTAAAAGCAACTAATATTTCACAAAATGCCAAAAGTACACTAGAGAAAAAAATCATCAATAAATGGTACAGGGAAATTGGATGTCCATGTACAGAAGAATGGAATTAGACCGCTTTCTATTTGTTGCCTTGGGCAAGAACTAACTCCACATAGATCAAACACCTAAAAGTGAGCATTGAACTTTGTAGAAGAAATCATAGGCAGCGCCCATATGATAGAAGTGTAGGAAAGGATCTTCTGCACAGGACTCCATTGTTATGAATTTAACAGTTGGGACCTCATAAAAGTAAAAGTTCTATACAACCAAAAAACCAATCAATTGAGTGAATAGAAATCCCACCAAATCAGATGGAACTTTGGTGGTTACACATCTGACAAGGAATTAATATCTAGAATATGTGAAGAACTAAAAAAAAAGTCTTAAAAGCAAATGACCCATTCAAGACATGAGTCTAGTACCTGAGCAGAGAGTTCTCAAAACAAGAAATTTTGATAGTTAAGGAAAGACTCACAATATGTTCATTATACATAGTAATTGGGGAAATTAAAAATAAACCAACATTGAGAAACTTTATTTCCCCAATCAGAAGAGCAAAGATCAACAGAACAAAGGACAACAAATGTTAGAGAGGGTAGAAGGAGGAACAGCGAACCCCAAGTCACTGTTGGGATTGCAAATAGGTTCCAACCATTGTAGATATCAGTGTGCAGAACCTTCAAAAAACTAAAAGCAATTTCACTGTATGACTCAGCTATATCACTCCTAGGGGTGATCTGCTTTTAAAGTTAATTAATTTATTTATTCCCTTTACATCCAGGTCATAGTCCTCTCTCTCCTCTCTTTCCAGTCCCACAATACCTCCCCCAACCTCCTTTTCCTCAGAAAAGGGGAGTTCCTCTTACCCACCCACCTCAACTTATCAAATCACATCAGAGTCCACATAAGAGACAGACCCTGCTCCCTTTACTAGTGGACACACATGAAGCCTAAGCACACATTGGCTACACATGTGTAAAGGACCAACGTCCAGCCCATGAATGGTCCTTGATTGGTGCTTCAGACTCTACAGGCTCCTCTGGGCTCTGGTTAGTTGGCTCTTTTGTTCTTTTTGTGTAGCCCTTATTGCCTCTACTTCCTTTTATTCTCCCTGACTCCATTTTTGCTCTAGACTCCTTTACTTTTTTTTAAAGCACCTATAAAACAAGGAAGCAAAACAGAACACTTCATTTCATAAGTGACAAACTAGATGCCCAAAGAGAAGAGTTATGCAAGGTTGTCTATCTAACAGTAGAAACAGAATGAGGTGCATGTCCTCAACTGCTTGTCTGGGATATTTCTTCACCATCAAATAGTGTGGGAACCATACTTGATACCAAAGACATACCTAAAAGAAGGCCCAAGAATACACAAGTACAAAAGGATGTCCTCCTCTTACATAGCCATTCATTCTTTTCCCAAAAACAAGCATTCTTGGATATCTTCCAATTCCTTTTTTTAAAAAGTGAAAGAAAATTTGGACAGCGAACATTACATTTTTGTTAACAATAGTTTCACACACATAAAGACTTTAAGCTAATTCAGCCAGTGACTATGACACTAATAGATCATGCAGGGGTTGACATTTTGGTTCTTAATCTAAAAAACTATTCAACTTTCAGTATCAACATGATGTTGTTAAAGAGTTAAGAATACTAAATTGGAGTTGTGTTTGAAAATTATAATTTACTTAGGTTGTAAATAGCTTGTTGATGACCAAATACTGCCCCAAAGGATAGCAGACATTGTAAATAAATACTCCTGCTGCACAGAAGACCACTTTTACATTGATGATTTAGCCTTAACACCAGACTATATGGAGAAAAAATGTCAATCAATTTTTGACATCTAAAGTATTTGTGCCAGGTACACACAGGACAGGTTCATAAGGCAACTGACCATAACTTCACCTAATGCCAAAATCAAAAGCTTCTTGAATCACAGTCTAAATTGAAGATTTAAGTTCACTTCTAAGCTCAATATAGAATTTTTCTTTGGCCACTAATCATTTGTGTCCTCGGTATGTTTTAAATGAGCATGCCATTTTGCCTGAACAAAAATCATTGTGCTGACAATTACTATTTAGATTTGATTTTTACTATGTGACTATAGATTTATAAGTTAGACTAAATGGAAGTTATATGGTAACAGGGAGTCGGTGGTTCTCTATTTCAGTTCAGAAATCTAAAAGGTTAACTGCATCCATCATGAACTTGGTCAGCTGGCAGAGAAACTTAACTTACAATGAAAATTATGTAAGCAGTCATTCTGATGTATATGCCAGAAAATGTAAAAGGTTTCCCAATAAATTTGCTACTTCAGAACAATCGTTAAAAATAGCAAATAATGATTCAAATAGTAAAAGTGCTGGTTTGAATAATTTTATTTCTCTTCTTTGAAAGATAAGGATACTATTTTAATTTGTTGTGGGTGGGAGTCATGCAGGGGAGGCATTTACATGAGTCTGTAGCTCATAGGCTCAGATTCATTCTCGCAGAAACCAAAGCAGATGTCCAGTATTCTGGTCTACCACTCTCCACCTATGCCTTTATTCCTCCTTACCCCTCATCTTCTCTTTTACAAATAATGTGTTTTCATCTAGTGATAAAATAAAACCAATCATAAATTTTTCCTTGGATATTGTTGGTTTACTCATCTTGTCTGCTTTATGGATTTCAAAAACATTACTCTGAGTTACATCATCTATAAGCATCTGTGTTCTAGGGCAAAAAAGAATTGTGCACATGACATAGGTCTGCCCCTTTAAGCTATGTTGGTATAAGGGAGACCAGCAGAGACACAGGATGCCTGAGTCCTAACCCATGATGTGTTACTTGCCAACTATGTAGCTTAGCATTCATTAACAAAGTTCTCTGGAACTCAGTTGCCTAATCTTAAAGGAAAGAATTCTTCTTGTCTGAGGGTGCCATAAATAGCAAATGAAATAATTCATAAAAAATATTTAATCCATAACTACAAAGAGAGTTCAGAGTATAAAGTGCTTGCTTCTTATGTATAAAGGCCTGAGGTTGTTCCCCCAAGAAACTACCTAAAATCCGCTTTTATGGTGCATCTGCTGAGGAGAAGAGGATTTGAGACACGCACATTTCAGATGCTTGCTGCACAGCCACCCTAGCCAATATGGTGAGCAAAGGGAGGTTCAATGAGAGACTCAATGAAAGTGGTGAATAATAGAAGAGGACAAGCCTCATCCATCTCAAGCCTCTACTCATGCACACATGTGTGTACACACATACACCCCCTCACTAAATAACAATTCAGTGATTGGTACAAAATATCATCTATTAAAATGGCTACATCGGACATTAGAAGCTTCTCAGTCATACCAGTATGCCAGTAGAATCTAGCCTTCCTAAATAGCAAAGTCACATTATCCTAAAGTGTGATGTTTTATTTTGTTACATGCATTTATTTGTGTAAGAATGTATGTGGAGGTCAGAGAACAGTATTCATGGGTCGGGTCGGTTTTCTTCTTCCTCTCAGGGATCAAACTTGGGTCCCCAGGACTTGTGGCAAGTGCCTTTCCTCACAGAACCATTTGCCTAGCTCTGTACTCTTGATAGCAGGCTGAATGAGTGAAGTAATTTTACTAAACATATAAAGTAAACAGAAATAAAGATAAGACCAGATGAGACTGAGTGGATTTGACCAAACATTTGACTAAATTCCCAGGGTCATTCCTGTGGTTCCAGTATGACAATTGTCACTAACAATCTATAAAGGAATAAAACAAGAGGTGAACTGGGAAGACAGAACTGAGCATTTAAATCATAAGTAATGTATGAAAGAATGAAGGGATGCTGGCTATCCAGATGAGACCTGATAGGATGTGGTCCTATGTTAGGGGAGGAGGTCCCCTTGTGTCAGAAGCCTAGGGGTGGGGAATAGGGCAGAAGAGTCACAGATGGTGGTAACAGGAAGATACAAGAAAGGAAATTCAGGATGTAATCTGAGCAAATTATAATAAATTTAAAAAGTTACACCAAGCTTTGCAACACAAATTAGAAATAAAATATTTAAAAGCCATTAACCTGTTCATAAAAATAATTCCCTCCACATTATCCAAACACAGAGGAGGGGCACATTCACATGGGCAATACACACATATTCACATTTTTAGTGTTTTAAATTATAATGTAAAAAGCATATGGCTTAGAGATATCAATAAGTACACATTACTGTCCATAGAAAATATAATAAATATTTTTGAAATAATCCTCATATGTGAAATCTTACACATTAGCAGCCATGTGTTTAATTGGAACTATGACTCCAATCCAATTGCAGTGAGGACATTCTTTAACTTGTTGCTTTGACTTTTCCAAGGTCAGCTGTCCAATGTCCCATTGTCATAGAAAATTCTGCTCATAGGAATTTGTATCTTGTCACTATCCAGTCACATAAAAAGAAATATGAGCCAACAGTCAGCACTCGAGGGTTGTTGAAGTGGCAGAAGGTTCAGTTCCTTTGAAACAATGGCTTCAGCTTGACATTGTATGGTTGTAAGGTAAAATACTGTCTCACCTGGAAGCATTTGTCCACAACCGAAATGAAATTGTGCACCCATTCCTCAAAGAGAATGGTGACTCTGAAATTTTTATCAGAAAGTGTGGTGTGAGTCATCACTATGCTCCGAGTTCTTTTCTCATTATTTTTGTTTTCCCATAAAACTGCTCTCTGACAGCTCCCTCCTCCACCTCTCTGTCCCTCTTATTCTGTCTTTATTTCTGTTCATTCATACATGCCAAAACAATGCTCTACATTTGACACTCTGTAGTACTTGGTGCTACTGGATCTGTATGTATTTGAAGAAGTGTCACATTCTTCACTCTGAATGATTGATTTGTCATGAGATGGTCTATGTAGCCCTCTACCAAGACTGAAGTCCCATTAATTACTAATTCTAACAGAAATTCATAAAGGTGGATGTCTTAGTGTTCTTCGTACTGTGATAACATCCCATGACCAAAAGCAGTTTGTGGGCATGGAGGGGCAAGGTACTTCAGCTGAAGAAGTTCTACATGGCAGTCTATCTTTAAAGACATCTGGGCAAGACATCAAAGCATTAACCTGGAGGCAGGAATTGAAGAAGAAGCCACGACGGAGTATTCATTACTGGCTTGTTCCTCGTGGTTTGCTCAGTCCATTTTGTTATAGAACCTAGGAACAGTAGCCCAGCAGTGACACAGCCCACAGTAAGGTAGGCCTTCCCATGTCAATCAAGAAAATGGCCACAGGCGAATCTGGTGGGAGCATCTTCTCAATTGATGGACCCTCTTCACAAATGACTCCAGTCTGTATCAAGTTAACATAAGAATGGGCCAGTACAATGGATATATGTACAATATAGGTGTTAACAAAATACCCAAACAATGAGTAATAGTGAGTAGGGTAAAGGAGAAGAGAAAGAAGAAATAGTCCGATGGGGAGCAGGGGAAAGAGCAGTCAGGATGATGTCCTAAATAAACAGAGACTGGCAATGTGTCTTTCTGGGCCTTCTTCCCAAGGAAACATGGCAAAAGAACCAACAATGGGTATGTATAAGCAAAAACGTGCAAACACAAAGGAAAATGTGTAAAGCAATTCCCAGTCTCAGATTCCATCAAACAATCCTCTTCTCAATTCCCTTTTCAATCCTTGAAAATGTCATCTTTTGTGACAAAACTTGCAATGTGGGGCACTGCCTGCCCATGACAAAATTGTCACTGATTGTCGCTACCCTGAGACATAGCATTAGCCTGCATAATTGCAGATTTTAAAAATATAAAAGCAAAATAAATTCAGAACTCCAAATACAAAAGAATATTGTTTTAGTTAATTTGTTTCTCACTTGAGTAGTAAATCATATCTGTGCATTCCTTTGCACTACAACAAGTTACGCTTGGGCTATCTCTCACCTTTTCCCACTCACAACTACCTTATTGCTAGATCCAAATAGGCTCGACGCTGGGGCCTCTGAAAGAGACCACTGTAACTTCACTTGAAAAAGCCACTCAAAGTTTTTCACGGCAGCATACCTTCCTTTGCCTTTTTTAGGTCACTCTTCAACTGCCATCCTATCACCCTGTGCCATAGGAATCAGAACTCCGACCAGGAATGATCTTGAAAGGATCCTTGACTCCTCCCACAATGCAGGGCTACATCTTCTAATGTGCACATGCTTCAGACTCTGGATGCTCCCAGCCCTGATGTGGATGTAGATCTCAAAAATGGTCCCTGAAGTCCCAACTCAATAATATCATGTCTACCTTGTAATATCCTCCTGCCCACGCACCTCCTTCACTCAGATGTCTTGATGCATATTCCCTATGAGTGCTGTTCTGTTTCCCTGAGCAAAGGACACAGATATTCCTTATTTATTTCTCCAATCATAACTGTTACTAGTATGTGAGTTTGGGGAGTAGTAAATCATATTTGTAGTTTTAATTATTACTCCAAGCACTTAGACTTGTGCATGATAGCTTACCTTGAGCTATTAAAACAAAATAGTTTATACTAGTTGTCTTAAAAGCCAAAAATAAAAAAGTGGAAAAAAGAAAGAAAGAAAGATCCATTTGCCATAGCTCTAGAGACTAAAAATAAAACTGTATGGAGCAGTATTGTTCAGGATGGGGTGAAAGCTTACACCCAGCTGCCCAGCTTGTAAGGTGTCAGCTTTTCTTCCTATTACCACACTGCAGGGAAAGAGCGGGTAAGATCTATGGTCTTTCTTCAGAGAATGCTAAAGTAACTTATGGAGGCTTCTCCTTCATGACCTAATGGTGTCCTAGAGCCACTACCTCCAGACTAATATTGAGACATAAACTTAATGAATTTGTAGAGAAACAAACATTTAATCCATAGCCTATATCACAGCAGCTATGCACAATGTGTTCATTCACTTAATGAACAAGTAAGTAGGGAATCCCAATCCTTTGGAAGAGCAGTCAGTGTTCCTAACTGTTGAGACATTTCTCAGCACTATACACTTTATCTTGGGCATACTCTTGTCTTTGGAAGTCATTCCATGATCCTAACATCTTCAATGTGCTGTGACCTCTACAGACTACAGCTTCATCCACAGCCTCCTCACCTTTTTTAGGGACTCTGACCCTGTCATATAGTGTCAAGCCTCTGCCTCTTTCTATGATTCCCATCCATCTTGGAGTTTACAGTTCAACGGTGGTTACATCCTCATCAATGACCTCTCCTGATCTATTGCTGTACAAGCCTTAAATTCTCCCCATGACCTCTTCAGGTCTGGAAACTCCACTGCTACTGAGGCTACAACTGAAGCTGACCTCTCTTGGCCTCTTCCCATGCCACTTCATACCTTCAAAACCATTATGATATGTGAGGTACTTTTATATTTCTTAGTTGCCTGAATGATACTCATCTTTGGTGTTCTTGGTCCATAGCTTCTGTGTTGTGACTTGGGGGAAATATGCCAAGAAGAATTAGCATCGTTGATGCTAGTTTCTTGATGCTAGTGTCTTTAATCACTGCTAATTTATCAGTTCCAGCTAAGCAGCACTGAGCATCCTAGCAAAGCAAAGTTTTCACCTCTTTGGGGATGGTCTCTTATTAATCACTGCTGAATCTTTAGATCAGCTGACCAGACTTCACATAGTCTTGGTTCAGAATGTTACATGAGTGGCATATATAGTCTTTACTTCTCTCTGAAACTTCCTAAGCCAATTCTCCATCATCTACAACTTTTTTGGCATTTTTTTCTCTCAAGCCCTCAAAAGAGCTCAATAAAATCTGAGTACTCAATGGCTGTTCCAGCTAAAAATTCCAAAGTCATTCCATAATCATCCCCAAAATATGATCAAGTCTGTCAAAGAAATATCAAAAAAAAAAACTTGTACCAATATCTACTCTAGTTTTTTTTTCTAATGCTGTGATTTATAAAAAGCAAACAAACAACAGAAAACCCCATGGCCAAAAGCAATTTGTAGAAGAAAGAATTTACATGGCATAGAGTCTATCATCAGATGAAGCCAAGCCAGGAAGTTACAGAATATGAGGGTCACAACCAAATCAGATAACAGGAAGAGATTCTGTTTCCTACACTGTTCCTTATGCCTTGCTTGGCTTGTTTCATTTTACAACCCATGACATTTCCAGTGGTGGCATCATCCGCAGTGGGCTAGGCCCTCCTATATCAACCACTGATCAAGACTTGTCTACAGGAATTGTACATGGGCATTTTCTCAACTAAGGTTTTATATTCCAAGATATGTTTAGGTTTGTGTCAAATTGGCAAATCCCAACTAACACGTAATTTTTAATAATCCATTTTCACCACACATTAGTGTTAAGTTCAAATGAGCCATAAATTCTTTGAAGTTGAGGACAATCTTAGTATTATATGCCCACTTCCAATCAGGCAGATATGTAAACCCATACTTAATCTGTAAGCACTACTGAAAACTCACTCTTATCTAAAAGAAACTAAGATGACCATTGGGGATAGGGAAACAGATGATCTACAGTAGTTTCTGAGAGATACAGGGTAGATAATTACATAATGTGACAGAATCTACATCCCACTGATCACAAGGGTCTAGAATATTTGCTCAAAAAACTATTTAGCAGGAACTGTGTCCCGTGTCAAGGGACACAGTCAGCTTATGTTGACCATTCTAAGATTTTACTGAAGCTGTAGTATTCACATTTCAAGTCTTTCCTCCATCCAACACACAGTGGATGCTTGTGTAATGACTGGATTCTATGAGTAGCTAGAGAACAAGGAAGCCCTTTGTGGCACTCAGAACAAGTAGGTCTTCAAGAGCCCAAAGCAGGGTGCTTAAGGGAGAAGAAGAGAATTTTGAAGTATAAATGAAAGATCTGATACAGACACAGGCCTGAGGTATAAATTTAACTTTGGTTATGGCAAATGCAAAATATTGAAAGGACATTCAGATGGGAAGAAATATTGTGCAGTTCAAGTTTAGGAGAAAAGGGTTTGTGATATTCAAATGCATTTGGACTCTATTGAAGTGCAAGTAGGTGTCACAATGAGGAGATAAAATACATAATGAGGTTCAGGAAGAAAAAGAGCAAAAGAGGAGGAAGAAGAAAAAAAAGAGAAAAAAAAAAAAGAACAATTCTCCTGAAGTCTAACATTTAACACGTGATCAAGGATAGAGTATGCACGAATGATGAAAAAATTAGTAAAGAATAGGCAAAAGGCAAGCTAGAGCAACATTCCAGGCATACTGGAGAAAAATGTTTACATGAATTAGAGAGCTAAAACTAAACAAATGCGGAGAATTTGCTTTTCTGAGTTTGTCACAGGAATGTCACTGGAAATGTCAGTGAATGGGATAAGGTAGAGAAGTGGGTTTATGAGTCTATTGAGTCAGAATAAGTATGTGCAAGTGCTGCTGGGTCTCAGTGTTCCTCGTGAACAGCTTGAGACTAATGTTTCCTTTGGCAGTAAAGCCATAAAACTGCACTAGCCCGAGGAATAAGGGACATAAGGCGGGCATGAGATGCAATGACACAAGCGGTATTGTGTGCATTCTACGGACTCGCAAGAAAACAGAGTCAGTTTTGTGGTGTCGGGACAGACTACTTGAAACTGCCCAAGTAGTACATAAATTTAAAGGTGGAAAACAAAAAGGACTTTAATATTCCAGATATTTAATTGTTCCATCCTATGTCTTCTCTAGCCATTGGTCCAAGTTTACCAAGCCATAGATAATGCATTGTCGGCGCCGCTCCATCCAGCGGAAATAAGACACCAACAACTAGACTTCTTCTGAAGATCTTTACTCAGGATTAAGCTCAGTGGGAATGGCCCCAAAGAAAGGAAGGGCCAAGCTTAAGTACAACTCAAGGGCCAATCAGCTCATGCCAGGTGCCACCTCCTCATAGTTCCGCGTCAGAGCAGGACTGCTCGTCATCAGATCACCAGTTACCCTTGCACAGCCTTTTGCCATATAAGAATTTGTTTATCTTAGAGAGCGCTTGCCGTCGGGATGGCGGAAACCTGCGCCTTGTTAAGGCGTGGCACCTCGCACTCTCCACAATGCATAGTCAATTTTCCCAACCACAGCCTCTGCAGACCAACCACTTCAGCAGCATCCCTCAACTCAGTCCTGGGAGATAAAATAAGGTAGAGCCATTCAGAAGATCTCTGTGGGATGGCTATGGCATCTACCGGGTCATGAGCGAGTGTGATCTGTGTCATTCCAAGGCCTATTCTTCATACCCTTCAGTCATCCACAAAAGCTACCAGCTGATTCCACAGCAATGAATCTGGAGACCCTTACGCACTCTCCATGGAGTAAACATTTATGTTAAGGGGAAGTAAGAGACAAGTAAATATGAATTATGTAGATTAAATGTAATACTGGAAGGTAGTGAATTCCAAGGGCCCAGTCCCAAAAAATGGCTAATAATGAGAGTGAAGATTTCAGTAAAGATGGTTCTGGTCAAAGTACAGCACATATATGTAGACAACACTGCATGCACTTAGAACAATCCAGTAATCCTTTCTGAGCTTCACCATGTATGTATATAAAGTATAAAGTTATGAGTTACTATCTAAACCTATGCTACAACAAGAAAATTTGCTCAACCATGTTCATAGCAGCCTTATTCATAACAGCCATAACATGGAAACAGCCTAAGTGTCCCTCAGTAGAAGAATGGATAAAGAAACTGTGGTACATTTACACTATGGAATATTACTCAGCTATTAAAAACAAGGAATTCCCAAAATTTGTGGACAAATGGATTGAACTAGAAATGATCATAATGAGTGAGTTAACCCAGAGCAGAAAGAGTTAAATGGTGTATACTCACTTATATCTGCATACTAGCCCAAGGGGCATGTCCCATGAAAGTCTTCACTAACCAGGAAACTGGGACAGAGGGGAGGACATCCTATTGGGACTCTAGAGGAGAGAAGCATGGGAGAATGGCAAAGTTGAAGGATCCAGAGGATCCTAGAAACATACAAGAAGAAAATTATGATAGGCAGATTTGGGCCCAGGGGTCCCGCTCAAACTATGGCACCAGCCAAGGACAATACAGGCGGTAAACTTCAAACCCCTACCCAGATCTAGACAATGGACAGGACATTCTCCACAGTTGAATGGAGAGTATGGTCTGACTTTCGCACGTACTCTGGTGTCTCATATTTGACCAAGTCCCCTGAATGGGGAGACTTGGTGGCACTCAGAGGAAGGATAGCAGGCTATGAAGAAGAGACTTCATATGCTATGAGCGTATACAGGAGGAGGAAGTCCCCCTTAGTCACAGTCATAGGGGAGGGGAGTAAGGGGAAAATTGGACGGAGGGAGGAATGGGAGGATCCAAGGGAGGGATAACCATTGAGATGTAATATGAATAAATTAATGAAAATTTTCAAAAAAAAAAACCCTGTGCTATTCGGTTACATACTAGTCCCCTTCAAATATCTGATAAAGCAAAGGAGTGTTTTTAATAATAAAATAAAAGTAAGGAAATCCTGAAATTTGCAGGCAAATGATCATCTTGAGTGAGTTAACTCAGACTCAGAAAGATACACATGGCATATACTCACTTATAATTGGACACTAGCCCAACAGAGATGTCCCCTGAAAATCTTCACTTAGCCAGAGATTGGGATAGATACTGGGACTTCCTATTGGGACTCTAGATGAGAGAAATAAGTAAGAATGGGGAAATAGAAGGATCCAGAGTGTTCTAGAAACCTACAAGAAGACCAGTAAGGCTGGAGGATCTGGACCCAGGCAGGTCAGCTCAAACTACTGTACCAAGCAAGATCAATGCATATGTTAAACCTAGAATCCCTATCTAGATCTAGCCAATGGGCACCACATTCTCCACAATTGTGTGGAGAGCAGGCGCTGACTCTGACATGAACTCTGGTTACCCCTAATTGACCACTTTCCCTTGGTGGGGGGGAGACCTGGTACACTCAGAGGAAGAGTAAGCAGGCTACCAGGAAGAGACCTGATAGGCTGTGATCTTATAGTGGGGGAGGAGGTCCCCTTCTGTCACAGACCTAGGGAAGGGGAATAGGATGAAAGAGGGAGGGAGAGGGAACAGGAAGATACAAGTGAGAGGATAACAAATTAGATGTAATCTGAATAAATTACTTGAATAAAATTTTTTTAAATAACATACATTTACTTTATTATGTGTGTGTAGAGGTCACAGTATGGCTTGTGGAAGTCATCTCTCTCCTTTTACCATGTTGGGCTCCAGAGATTAAACTCAGGTCATTAGGAGTGGTAATTCTCTCTACCCATTGAGCTATAACCAGCATTCAAAGGAGTATTCTTTAATTTCATAGACATTTACATATCATTTCACACTGAGTTTAAATAAACTACAGGAATAGAAAACTTTAAATCTATGGTGATAAATAAGTATTGTGTGACTGAGCAAGACAGCACACTTCTGGAATCCCAGAACTTGGAGGCTAAGGCAACAGAATCATAAATTGAGACCATTCTGGAATATACACATAGTGAGACCCTGCCTCACAGAAAACAGTAAGTTTTGATTAAGTAAAGGAACTTGACACTTATTGTAGTTTGCTTATTGGTAGATTAAAAACAAATGCTACACCAAAATAAAGTAAGCATATGTTATTTATATGAACAAAATTATCAGTGATATTTTTTAAATTTTTATGTTTTTGAAATATTTCAGAAAAACTAACTAAAATTTAAAATATGTTATTTTATCTAAAATATGTGTTTATTATGAATGTTATCTGTGTGTATATATACCACGTGCAAGGCTAGAGAGACCAGAGGGGTCTTTGAATACCCAAGAACTAGAGTAATAGACCATTGTGAGCTAGTCTGGTTGCTGGGAAACAAATCCAGGCCCAGAGCAGTATGAGCTGTTAACCTCTAATCCATTTCTCGCGCCATTTAAAAACATAATATGTTCTTTTTAAAAAAAGATTCTATATCTGGCCTTTAATAAGTGTTTGCTGAGTGAATAGAAAAATAAAGAAATTCTTGAAGAGTATTAATATTGATGTGGGCCTCTGGGTTGCTAATTCCTTAAGTCTTAAAAATATGTTTTGTTCATGTGTG
This sequence comes from Acomys minous, assembly GCF_964271855.1. NCBI lineage: Eukaryota > Metazoa > Chordata > Mammalia > Rodentia > Muridae > Acomys > Acomys minous. The sequence goes on from NC_140491.1 coordinate 98,993,000, forward strand.
TATATATACATAAATGATACGAGCATGTTGTGGGGTGATGGGTGATGCTGCTGCTCATTCATACATGAATGTGGCACATATGTGGAGGTAAGACAACAACCTTGGGCTATTATCTTTACTGTCCACCTTCTTTAGGACTGTATATGCCAGGCTCCTGAACTTCAGGGAATTTTCTTGTACCCATCTCCCATCTGATTCAAGGGAAGAGGAGATTCCAGATTCACGCTGCTTGGCCAAGATTTACACTGGTAGTGGCGATTTGAGCTCAGGAGTCCATGCTTGTTCAGCAAGTATTTCCCTCCCTGACTCCAGTCCCAGTCACAAGCCTTAAACTCTTCAATTCACACAGATTAAGGGAGGACGTACTATGAAGGCTCTATCCCTAAACTCTGGAGATAATTCCTCAGGAACAGGTACATTGGTGAGAATGTACCAAGTACCAGATGTTGGCATTGCTGTTCTGGTATGGAGCATTTGCAAGGGCCTCTGTTTTCTTAGGTCTGTAAGCCTAGAATTCTGCCACACACTTCCTTTCCCCACTCAGTTTCCCTCCAGAATTGGAATGTACCCCTAACTTTCATCACAAGTATGTGAGTCTTTGGTTCTGAGGCTGCATTTTGTGAGGAAAAGGAAGACCGGCCTTCATCCCTTGACATAACAGCCTGCTTTTCCATTCCTAGTGATGGACAGCACGAGCAGGTAAAACTCTCCCAATTTGGCCCAATGTAACTGTTAACCTAATTTCATTCCGCCTGGATAACAGGCAATATCTGGAGGCACCCTCCCTGGGTCCACGCGTTACACTGAAAACAACGGTGGACGATGGTTTGGCTTCCTCTCACAAAGGCTCAAGCTAAAATTGGATCATTTCCACCTGTGATCTCACAGCTTCCACCTCTGTCCTTTTCCTCACCACTGGGCTATTTTTGTAATAGAAATTCCACCACACCAGGCAATCCGGCCCGTTGCAGCTACAGCATGCCTACCTAAACTACGATGTTTTCTGCTAGTGTTAAAGATAATGTGAAAGTGTTAATTACTCATTCATGCATATTTTCTCTAGAGATACAAAGTGGTCCTGATTCTAAAAGACAAATGATATTAGATTATATATTAGTTTCAATGGCCAGTGCTTTTAACACCTCATGATTCTTTTGGGTTTTTTTGTTTTTGGGTTTTTTTTTTTACATCAAAGTGAATGTTTCCCAGCCTCAGGTCCTGGCTGTGGACAGCCTTCTGACTCAGACACTAATATTTTGGAAAGCAAAATGGTTTTATAGTGAGTCATGAGTTCAAATTGTATGTGTAAAAAAAATTACTCTGTATCACTTCAGACATTTTCCTTAATCTCTTTTAGCCTCCAATTCTTCAGTGGTAAGGATGAGTTGATAATATTTGCCATAGAGGGTTGTTTGAGAAACAAATGTGATAACAGATCAAAACCACTTATATTAGTACCTTCCACTAAAGAAAATGTATTTCATTCACTCTTCTTTCATTTCCCCTGGAAAAATGAACTAAAGATCAAATAAACTTCAGAATCAACCACAATCAGTTCTATTCCTGAAGATATTCTACAATTTTAATAAACCACACCAATATCAGAAATATGACCATGAAAGCATAATTGGCTGCATTTTTCTTCTTGCACAAACTAAATAAATTCAAACAATTTCATAAATTGGAAGCATTTACCTACTTTTTAAAAAAATAGTTTCTTTCTTTATTTACTTTTTTCATCCCTGGTCATTTTGAGTGTGCAATCAGCTTTATTGTTGTTCTGTAGTTTGCAGCTGTGAGATCTCAGTGCATAGGAAGGAAGGCACCTTTGAAAGTGTTGAGGGTTGTTTTTGCTTTCCTGAAATGTGTTATGTTTAAAACATTCAACCAAGATCCTAAAACTTGATCTTTTTGGTTAAGGCACGTCAAAATGGTAGAAGAACATGTCTTATTATAAGAGGGTAAAGTCATGCATTTCTTTGAACATTCCCTGAAAGAATTATTGCATTCTGCATGAGAAAATCACTTGAGTCTACACGTCTTTGTACTTGCAAGACAGATGGCAAGACATGGCTATTTTAGCAACTGCCTCAGACATGTCTTTCTTGAATCTGTGTCCTTGTCCAGGATGTCACTTCTGTGTGTTCATCTCCTAGTTTTGGTATTATCTCTCCACATATCTGTTTTTTTTTCCTGTTTTTATTTTTTTTATTTTTTTTCCTCCTTTATTAATTTATTCTTGTTACATCTCAATGGTTATCCCATCCCTTGTATCCTCCCATTCTTCCCTCCCTTCCAATTTCCCCTTATTCCCCTCCCCTATGACTGTTCCTGAGGGGGATTACCTCCCCCTCTATATGATCATAGGGTATCAAGTCTCTTCTTGGTAACCTGCTGTCCTTCCTCTGATTGCCACCAGGTCTCCCCGTCCAGGGGACATGGTCAAAGGTGAGGCACCAGAGTATGTGAGAAAGTAATATCCCACTCTCCACTCTACTGTGGAGAGTGTTCTGTCCATTGGCTAGATCTGGGTAGGGGCTTAAGGTTTACCACCTGTATTGTCCTTGGCTGGTGCCTTAGTTTGAGAGGGACCTCTGTGCCCAAATCTGCCTATCATAATGTTCTACTTGTAGAACACATATCTGTTTTAAAGGAAAACAGCAAACTTCTCAATATGTCTCCTTTTGAGAGTCACTTTGATCTTTCCTCTTGGACTCTGTAACAATTATTTACATAGTTTTCAGGCAAACTACTTTAAACAGCATATGACAAATTAACTCAAAATGTATCAGTAATCCCAATATTTGAATGAAAACAATAAAACTGTAAGAAGAAACCATACTAGTAAGCCATCATAGCCTTGAATTTGGCAATGAAGTCTTAGAGATTACAACAAAGGCATTAACAATCACAGCATGGAATGACAGCATGGAGTTACTCAAAATTCGAAACATTTGTCCATGATGATGGTATTACCAAAAAAGTGAAAGGAAAATTCAGGTGTAATGTTCATAAATCATGTGTCTGATAATATTTCTAAAATGCATCATGGAAGACAAACAATGCAATTTAGAAGTCAGTGAAGGATTTGGGTCATCACAATTTCTCCAAAGAAGGCATACAATGGCTACACAGCACTTTAAAAGATATTCAATACCTTTAGACAAAATCAATATTATATTGATCCACAATTTTAAAGTTACTAGGATAAGAAAAAAGAAGTGATGTTGGTGACGATATGATATGGAGGCTTTATACACTGCTTATGGAATATTAAAAACACAGATACTTTAGAAAGCAGTTTAGCAATTCCTCAGGGATCTATAGATACTAAAGTTATTGCTACTTGTGGTCCTAAAATACTGAAAACAAAGTATTTAAATATGTTCATATGCTTATTTGTACAACACTTCAGGACTATGCTAACAAGAAAGAAAAGTATTCAGCCATATAAAGGAATAAAATATTGATATTGGGTCAGTGTGGATAAATACACTTTGATAACGTAGCCAAAGGTGCCAACGTAGTCTGGTTGTCCTTGTATGGGCTGTGTAGAACATATTGGGAAAATAGATTAGGGGTCACAAGAGGATCAGATGAATTTCTTCTCAGGAAAAGGGTTTTAGTTTAGTGCACTGAAGCTATTTTAAAAATGTCTAAATGTGATGCTTGTATAGTGATAAATAGTATGTACACTGAAGATTTTATTAAAATGGCAAATTTTAGTAGATGCTATTATTCTTTAAAATCCCAAATAAAATTAAAAGGAGAAATATAGAGGCACAATTACACCTGTAGCCTTCAACACTTATGGAGAGTTTGCACTTGATAACATCTCTACAGTGCGCTAGACAACAGTAGGTAAGTGTCTTCAAGTGCACATGGACAACTTTCCAAAACAGAGTATACCCTGAGCAATGAAACAAATCATAGCAGCTTTAAGAAACTGAAATAATATAAACTTTGTTTTTGGATCATAAAAGGATTAAAGCAGAAAACATTAGCAGCAAAGATACATGTAATTCCCAAGATATCTGAAAATTATGCACTGTCTTCTACATTGCAGGTAGGTCAAAGAGGAGTCATGAGAGTTATTTAACATGTTTTTATTGAATGAAAATAAAAGCACAATTAGATCAAGTTTTCTGAGAATGTGTCTAAAGTGAGTCTTGGGGAAAATATATAGCATTAAACACTTGTTTTAGCCAAGAAGTGTCTCAGATCAATGAGTTGATCTTCATCCTTAGAAAAGTGGAGAAGAAAGAGCACATTAAGGCACACGCAAGTTCAAGATGAAGACAAACAACAGATAACTCCAAAGAAAACAAGAGCATGGAGTAAGTAGTAAGACGCTGAGAGGGAACACCAATGAAGATGCAATGCCCAGATGAAGGCTCAGAGTCAGAAACTGAGTGATAAGTGACATACTCTCCGGATGCATCCTCCGTAGCCAGTTCTGTGTGCTGCCCTTCACCTGCATAGCAATCCTAAGAAGTCCTTTCAGGATGCTGCGTGTATGTGTCCCAGGAGCACTTACACCCCACAAGGCACAGATGCATGGGCCAAAGGAATGCTCTTACCAACAAGCAGTTATGCTCTCTGTTCAGGTTTCTGGGTTTTGTGCCTTTAGGCTTTAACATACATTTCTGGGCATTTCGTTCCTAGTGTGCATCCCTTGCAAACTGAGAGGGTCCTATACCTTAAGTGGACCTTAACAACGATTGAATTGTGTGCATCACATCTCCCTCCACTCTTAAAACTTTTTAAAGCATGGGATGTATATCACATCTAAGAAACTGTCCTAAACATAAAAAAGATATATTTTTCTAATGATATTCCCTATTACTAATGAGTTATAATTGGTTATTAGCTATTCATCTTCCTTTATGAATTTTAGTGCCTAGTTTTACACACACACACACACACACACACACACACACACACACACACACACACACACATACATTGAATGATACCAACTTTTCTTAATTCTTTTACCCAGTTTGAACATCTTAAGGAGTACTTGTGATTTAGGTTGCATTCTATGCTTATCAATTTTTAAACCTTGTGTTCTTTCTTCCACTCACTCTTTCTTCCTTTACCCATTCTGATTTTGGAAGCTAATTTGGAGTTTTTCTTTCGATCTAGTTTATAAGTTATTTATGGTGACTATTGAGTCTTAAACAGGCAGTATTTAGCCTCTCAGCAAGAAGAGAGTATTCTTCCCACTTCCTGTGAACCTCTAAAATCTTTTTTACATATTACCAGTTAATTTAGGATTATGATTCCCTTTAATTAATTTCTGAGTATAATATCATAAGACATTTTCAATTTTTATGAATTAGTAATCTATTTTTCTAAATTGATGCTCACTAGTTCTAATCCATCTTGTGGTACACTCTCTGCCTTTCGGCAACACTATTTCATAAATCAAGGGCTCCCGTTAGTATGAATGCTATGCTAAGTTCTCTTTTGTCCTTAAAATAGTAAAAAATTCAACTTTTTTTGTACTGGACTAGAATATAATATGTTTAAAAGTCTTGACGTTTGAAAGAATGTGTTCTTCTTTGTCCCTAGGATCAGCAACATAATTTGCGAGGCTGGTCTGAAAGAGGAATTTGTCTTTGCCTCTTGGCCCAGATCCAGGATCCCCATAGCTCATTGCCTTCAACCCTCTCAGCCTTTCTTCTTAGATCATCTCCATTCTTTTCTGAAAGCCACCAACCTGCCAAAACACTTTCTGTCTGGAACTCTGGTAGTCACACTAGGTTGAAACACAGGTAATTTTTTCTATCCTTCCAGTCCTCCCTTCATGTCTTTTCAGACTTATGCTTAGCCCTGTAGTAACCTGTCTGCGTTAGCCCCTCCTCCTATCCACCTTAAGTCCCTGTCAGACACTTCCTCTTGGTGTAGCCCCATGGTTCCCCCAGCTATTTTTCCAGTAACCCCTATCATCCTTTTTTTTTCACTCATATACCTGAAGAAACACTACATGCCATTACATATGCCTACAGTCCAGAATAGGCAGTCAAAGTATGGAGTTCCCATCCAACAAAGACAAAAACAAATAACTCCACCAAGAAACATCAAACATCATAACAACAGATGCCTACATCTCCATGTAAAAACACAAACCAAAACAGTCAAGACACTATACTTCCATAAGAATACAGTGATATTATTAAAGAACATTAAAAAAAATATATAATGTAGATGAAATACAAAACAAGGACTTTAAAACTGCAATTGTGGATATGCCCAAGAATATTAAAGATGGTATAAATAAATGTCCAAATGAAGACAATGAAAATATAAACAAAGCATTGAAAAAATGAAAGTAGAATTTAACAAAGAGATAAAATCACTAAGTAACACTCAAATTAAAATTAAGCTTGAAATAAAAAAAACTTAAGATATCAAACTAAAAAACTCAGAGGTAACCCTCACCAATATGTTACAATCTGTAGAAAAGAGAGTTTCAGGTCTTGAAGACCAAGTAATAGTTCAGTCTAATAAAATGTTAAATCTAAAAAAAAAAAGTACACTTACAAAGTATCCAGGAAATCTTGGACATCTGGAAAGATCAAATCTATGAATAATTGGTAGAGAAGAGGAGAAGAACCCCAGGTCAAAACCACAGAAAATATTTTTAACAAAATCATTGAAGAAAAATTCCCCAATCTAAAGAAGAAGATGCCTGTCAAGGCACAAGAATTATGCAGTACTCCAAGTACACTGAACCAGAAAAAAGATACATGATAATACACAATAATTACAACACTAACTACACAGAACAAAAAAGGACATTAAAGGAGAAAAAGACCATATGAAAGCAGGCCCATTAGAATAACACCTCACTTTTCTATGGAGACTTCTGAAAGTCAGAAAAATCTGAATAGACATTCTACAAACTCCAAAAGACCACAGATGCCAGGCCATACTATTATACCCAGAAAAACTATCAATCACAACCAAGAGAAAAAAAATGGCAAAACAAAATGTAAATTTTTTCTATCTAACAACCTACCTTTAATGAAGGCACTAGAAAGAAAATATCAGCCTAATGAGGCTAGCCACACCTTAGAAGACACAAGATATAAATAATCTAAGAAGAGTAAGGCAAAAGAAGATAAAAAAAAAAAAACACCAACACTATATCAACAATTTGAGAAGAAAAAGACACTGCTAATTTGTAACTCTTAGTATCAATAGTCTGAGTTCCACAATAAAAAGACACAGACTAACAGAATGGATTAGAAAACAGCATATATATTTCTAATGCATCCAAGCAACATGCCTCATGTCCGAGGATCGACATCACCGTATGGAAAAAAGGTGAAAAAAGTATTCTAGGCAAATTGACCCAAGGAATAAGCAGATATAGCCATTGTAATATGGAGGCCGGAAGAGGGTATTAGATGGCTTGGAACTAGAAGTACAAGTGGTGGTGAGCCGTCAATAAATGGGGCATGAGAACCAAATTCCAGTCCTCTATAAGGTCAACCATATTTTCATGTACTTATTAGCCATGCTTAGAACTTCTTGGGATGGAAATATCATTTAAATAATTTGCCCCCTTAAAATTAGTTATTAATTCCTGCATTTGAAAACTTGTTCCAATATAGGAGACCTTAACAAGCAACTCATTTATCTCTGTAATTTAAGGGTTCAGTGGGATTTTAGGTTGGTGACCACACTCAGTTTTTCTCAGGGGATTGCAGTGAGGGTGACAGTTATCTGAAGACCTGACTTGGTCTGAAGGACCCACCTCTGAGACACCTCACTCACAAGGTTGGTGCTACATGCTCAACATCATATTATAGGATAACCAGATTCCAGAAGAATGATTAACCCAAGGGAGAGAGAGCAAGGTATAAACCTCTTTGGCCTTAAAAGTGTCATGGTAGATCTTGCGTGAACTAGGCTTAACATTTATACATTCAAGTACATATATTTTCCTAAAAATGTGAGTTTGCTTTTCTTTAGAATTAAATATTATTCCATTTTATGTATGTACCATGCATACATTCATCTCTTGAATAATATCTAGGTTAGTTCATTTAGCTTGTTATAATAAATAAAGCAACCAACCAGCATAGATATACAAATATCTCTACGGTGTGCAGTTTTCTGAGTGCAGGCCCAGAAGTAGAATTGCTAGGTCATTTGGTCACCCAATCTCAGAAGTAAAAACAACAACAATAAAAACAATTAATTCTTTTTCCCTCATGTGTAGAACCTAGCTTTAAATGTGCATATAATATGTAGTTGAATATAAATGCAGGTATAGAATAACATTTAGAAAGAAAAACAGGAAAGAGTAGTATTAGGTTATAAGGAAGAATGGAATGGACATAACACAGGAGTCGTTAAAGAGTGTATATAAAAACTAATTTTCTAATTTTAACTTTTGTAATTTTGTGCTTTTTCATGGATAAAAGCATACAAACATAATTGATGTTGAACATGTAAAAAGTGAATCAAAGATCCGTTGCTTCAGAATTGCTTTTCTAACTGCATAGACATTGTTTCAGATGTAGGGTTTGGGAATTGGCAAGTGCTTGAGTAGTTATGTTAATGTAGCGACAGGAAGTTTTTAGTTGTGAGTTCATTGCAATGCAGTGCCTTAATAAAAGGCATAACTTCAATTCTGCTACAGCTTACCCATGACAGTCTACCTATTTCGTCATGTAGATAGAAATTCTTCAAGAAAACAACAACAGACACGGGAAAATCAGAAAACATATGGAAGCTCTCACATTTGTTACAACTTAATTGTGGTTCCTCTTGTTGAGTTGTTAACAATAGTTTAAAACTGGTTCCTTATTAGGCTATAATTTAGAAATAGTTTCCTTGCTTTGTAATCATTGTTTTCATCTCAATAATACCTTAGATAAATGAAAGTTTTAAAATTTGAAGTTTAATTCCCTTCTTCTTGTCTTATATTTTATGTTATCCAGAAAGTTTCAGCTTTAACTTAAAATTTTCTATTAATTCTTCTGTAAATTTCATAGTTTTAGCTTTTCAATTTAGGGTTGTAAGCAATTTTGGGTTAATATAGCTACATAGCATGAAATAACGTGCAAATGCAGTTACTTTACTTACAATATTTAAGTTATCCATTAAATTGCCTTGTTTACATATTTAAAGTGATCTAACAGTAAGTATAAAGACTTTACTAGACTTTCAATTATTTTCAATTGTGACATAGGTCTTTTATGAATAAACTCCTGTACTTATTGTACTTGTGTGAAAATATTTATTATCAGGTAAGGTAAGGATTTCAACTTTTCTTTCTCAAAATTGCTTCAACTATTCTTATTTCTTTGAGTTTTTATATTCTTTTGATGTTCCTAGGATTTGTAATTATAACCACTATTTTCTGATACACTTAATTCTATCTTTTTGCTTGGTCATTCTAATGCAAGCTTTATTAATTTTGCTGTCATTTTCTGTATGCCAAGTTTGGTTTCAGTGACATTATTTTAATAGATTTTTTTCACTATGGTTGTAATTATTTTCTTTCTAATTATAGTTTTAAGAACAGCTTCCCCTTCTTTTTATAGTTGTTAGTACACAGGATTTGAATATTGATTTTAAATCTTTTTAAATAATTCAAAATATTTAAGTAGACATAGTAAACACAAATTCAGAAAATTTAGGAAATTTATTTTTTAATTAATTTATTTATTTATCCACTTTACACCCCAATGATAGCTCCCTCTCTCCTTTTCTCAATATCCCACCCTCTTCCTTCACTCCTCAAAGGGAATTGATCAAATAGCAGGTAGTAGAGTCCATGTCAAAAACAGTCCTCACATATGGGGCACCAGATTTCATGTGAAAGTCGTCCCCTGGATGGAGAGGCCTGGCGGCACTCAGAGGAAGGATAGCAGGCTACCAAGAAGAGACTTGATATCCTATAAGCATATGCAGGGGGAGGAGGTGCCCCTCAGTCACAGCTATAGGGGAAGGGAGTAAGGGGAAAACGGGAGGAAGGGAGGATACAAGGGATGGGATAACAATTGACATGTAATATGAATAAGTCAATAAAACATATTTAAAAAACAGTCCTCACTCCCCTTATAGGGCCCCCATGTTAAGTTCAAGCTGCCCATCAGTTACATCTGTATAGGGGGCCTAGGTCTAATCCAAGCATGGTCCCTGGTTGGTGCTTCCATCTTCACAAGTCCCTCTGGGCCCTACTTAGTTGGCTCTCCTGTTCTTCTTGTGTAGCTCCTGACCGACCCCCTCCATGTCCTTTTCTCTTTCCTTGCACTTTTCCACAAGACTCCCTACGCTTAGCCCAATTTTTGACAATAAGTCTCAGCATCTGTTTTGATTGCCTACTGGATGGAGCCTCTCAGAACCTAGCTATGCTAGGCTCCTGTCTGTAAGTGTGCACAATACTGTTAATAATGTTAGTTTTGGCTCTTTCCCAAAGGGTGGGTCTCAGCTTGGGCCAGGCGTTGATTGGACAGTCCCTCAATCTCTGCTCTATTTATGGTCCCTGTACATCTTGTAGACAGTTGGAGGGTGTCCTCTTCAGTTTCCATGACCCCTGCTAGTAGGAGTCTCAGCTAGAGTCATGACCATATTTGCCAATTCCAAGATGGCACCTTTCTGTGGAATCTGAGTACCAGGAGCACAGTGACTCATTCCTGAGCTAGCAGCAGGCAGCAGTATTGCTGAATCCAAAATGACAACATTTTTCATGTTTCTATGGAAAGAGGACATTTCTTTAAAAAGATTTTTTGAAATGAAAAATATTTAAAACAAATTTTAAGTTTCTAGATGTATATGACCTAGTAAAATTAAACCAATATAAAATAAACAGTTTATAAATCTACAACAAGCAGCAAGATTAGAACAGTTAAAAACAATCATATTTTTAAATGTCCCCAAATTAAATCAATATTTCCCAAGTTATTCCATAAAATAATAAAGAATGTTACCACATTCTTTTAGCAAGGAAAATATTATTCTGATACAACAAAGAAATAAAGACACACTGGGAAAGAAAATTATAAAACAATGACCATGATGAATAAAAATGTAAAAGTTCTTAATAAGAACATGAATATCAAATGCATGCATGAACCAAAAAGATCATTTTTCATCATCAGATTTGCTTCATTTAGATGTTCAGGAATGGTTCAACATATGGAAATCAATAAATGTAATCCCTCACCTACATGAACTCAGTTCAAAAATCAGATCATCACACTACTTGATACAAAACATTCCTTTGACAAATCCAATTATTTTTCATTCTAAAAGCTTGAAAAAGACTAGAAATAGGAAGAAACATCACAGTATAATAAAAACTAAATATGAAAAACTATAGTCAATATACTAAGTGAGGGAAACTCAAATTCAGTTCTCCATGAAAATTCATAGGACAGTTGTAACTACTTTCACCATTTTTATTAAACATAGTTTTTGAAGCCTTAGACCGAAAAGACAAAAGAAGAAAGTAGAAGGAATCCATATAGAAAAGAAAGAAGTCAAAATATCATTGAGAGATGATTCTATGCATAGAATTCCTCAAGGACTACACCAGAAATGCATAGATCTTACAAACTTTGTGCCAACCTTATGGTCATAAAATCAACAAGTAAACATTAGTAGTCTTTTTATATACCAAACAAATAAGCTGATGAAAAAACAAAGAAATAACTCCATTCACAGTTGCCTCAAAAATATCTTGTAATAAGCTTAACCAAGCACATAGAAAGCTTATATAGTTGAAACTTCAAATCACTGAAAATTGCAATAGAAGAGGGATGCAATAGAAGATGCAACGTCTTCTCATGTTTATAGGTTGGACTAATGAAAATGGTGAAAAATAATGCCCTACTAAAAACCACATAAAGATTTGATGAAGCTCTCATCAAAATTCCAATATCACTCTTCATAAGAACAAAGATAAAGATCTTAATTTGTAATCACAGTAACCTCAAATAGTTGAAGATACAGAAAGTGGAGTATTAGAGGTGCCACCATACCTGATGTCAAGTACATAACAGAAACAACATGGTACAGAGCCAAAACAAGGAGACGTCAATGGGCCAGAAGAGAGGACTCAGAAATAAACCTACATAGCTCCAGACATAATTTTCCACAAAGATGCCAAAAATAGGTACTGGAAGAAAAGCCCCTTTAGCAAATGGTACAAGAAAAAACTGTATACTCACCACACACAAAGAGTGAAATTGGATTCCCAGCTCTTATCTTGTACCAAAAGCAACTGCAAGTAGGAGAGAGACATTAACTTAAGAACACCTGATACTGTTAGAGAAAAAAGTCAGATAAATATTTCAAGCTATAAGCCATACATTTCTCAACAGGGCTCCAGTTGCTCAGAACCTAATGTCAACACTTGACAAATGGGAAAATATTCAATTAAAAGCGTCCTCTACAGCAAAGGAAATATCTGATTGAGTAAAGAGACATCCAAAAGAATAGGACAAAAATTTTACTAGCTAAACAGCAAAGGACTATTATATCAAATATACAAACAACAAAACTAAATAATTAATCAATAAATGGACTAATGCAATGAACATACCGTTCTAAAATAATAAAATGGCGATGACCAATAAGCATGGGGACTTGGCAACTTTACTGGTCATCAGAGAAATTAAAATAAAAACTGTATTGAGATGCTATCTTGCACTAGTTGTTATGAAAATAAAAAGCAACCCTTACTAGCAAGGACATAGACAAAAGGAACCCATTCTATGCAATTGGAAGGAATGTAATCTAATCAAACTACAATGGAAATCAATATGTAGATTCCTCAAAAAACCACAAATAGACTTACCAGATGGTCCAGTGGATACTGGCATTGCATCTCTGGGTCTTAATCAGTTTATTTGGCTTCTGGAACACTAATTTTAAGAAAGCTAAGTTGTTAATAATAGGAATTAATTAATATTTGCATCTATAATTGGAAATATAGTTTGGGAATACTTCAGTTTTATGTAAACACGTTGTTTTCAGCAAATTCTTTAAAAATTCATGATAACATAGTCTTAAGCAATGCAGCGATTACTGAGCCTCCTTCCCCATTGACCTGAGCTCTGAGGAGTAGAGTCTGTGTGTCTCAGGATGATGTGCATGATTCCAGGAACATAGCAAGTTCTCGTCAATCTGATAAGTGAATAAATGGAGATGTTGCGTCATGGGGAAAAATTAGAACTATTTAAACTAATACATTTTCCTCTAAGCAATGTTTCAGCTGCATATTGTATCAGCTACAAAATATCGCCTGCCCCCATTGAATCCATTCAAAATATTTAAAAATTTTAAATCTCTTTTATAGTTCAGGCATTATTCAGGAATCTGATGCTGACTTTTCAAATATTTTGAGTTTTCCTCAAAGATCTGTGTTGTGCTTCTTGTTTTGTCTTTTTTTTTTAAACTATATTTTAGTTAAGAACATACTTTAAAATCTATATTTGTATATGGAGATTTACTTCATGCTTAGTATTTGGTCTACCTTGAAAAAAAACATGTTATCTTTGTACTTGAAACGTTGGGCTCAGAGTGTCTATACCTGTCATTTATGTCAATTGTGTAAAGAGTTTCAAGCCTTTCAGAGCCTTGCTGACTGTTTGTCTAACTTCCTCTCATTGATGGTGAGTGGAGTATTCACCATTAGGTTGAAATTTCCATTTGATACTTTTTTCCCCAGTAGTATTAGCTTTTACCTCAGGTCTCTGGGCGATTGAAGCTCTGGTTCTTGACTATCCAAAGTCATGGGTTTCTTCTTGCAGAGTGGGCCATAAGTCAAATCTGACACTGGTAGGATACTCCTACAAGATCTGTTGGGAGCTGGAGAGATGGCTCAGTGGTTGAGACCACCGCCCGCTCTTCCAGGGGTCCTGAGTTCAATTCCCAGCAACCACATGGTGGCTCACAACCATCTGTAACGTAATCTGATACCCTCTTCTGCAGATAAAGCACTCATATGCAATAAATAAAATAAATAAATCTTAAAAAAAAAAAAAAAAGATCTGTGACACCACTGCCCTGCCTAGTGTGTTTCGCACGTAGGCCAAATTGTAGGTCAAAGTTTTTATGGTTAGGTTGGTGTCCACATTTCTTTCCTTGTAGCCCACAGAGTACCTATCTGTATCAAATTGACTACTTATAAGGGTGAAGGGCCCATGTAGGCATAAGTTCAATTTCTCCATGTTCAGTCGGTTGTGCGGATGTTTACCTCAGCAACGAGGGCCCACTGTTCAGTTTCGGAGAGCATCTTTTGTCTTAGCAACAGCCTAGGTGCCATGGGAACCCTTCGGCCAACAGTTCAATTGACTGCAGCTGGAAACTTCACCTGGAAAAATGAGCAGGCCAGTCAAGACTTCATTTCCCCTTTTACTAGGAATCCTCATTAAAATCACCTTCCTACATTACAGGAAGTTTTCACTGCAGAAGGTTTCCACACCACCCCTAAGATGGCCCTAATCTCAGGCATATCTCTTAGCATGCTCCTTCCGCCCTGTCTCTACCAATTCCTTCTCCCCTGCTCCCATCCTCATCCACCCCCTGTTGGCCCATATGATCTATAAAATGACTTCTAAAGGTGTTGTGCTATACTTATAGATCAATGCCTTATCCAGTCATCACTGAGGTGCTTCATCTCACAGCAGATGAGAACAGATGCAGAGACCCACACCCAGACATCATGCAAAGAGAGAGTCTATATTAGAGATTTCCATAAAATCCCTCCCCTCCGAGCTCTGGGAACACCAAGGAAGAGGAGATTGAAAGATTGTAAGAGTCAGAAGAGATGGAGGAGACTAGGAGAACATAGCCCTCCACATTAACAAAGCAAGGAACATACGAACTCACAGAGACTGCAAAATCAAGACCAGGGCCTATGTGGGTCTACATATATTATATGGTGTATATATTATATGTTTCTACCTTAGCATATTTTATGGGACTCCTACTGTGAAAACAAGAGAGTCTCTGACTCTTTTGCCTGCTCTTGGGACTCTTCATGTTAGGTTGCCATGTCCAACCTCAATATAATAGTTTTTGCTCCATTGTATTATATTTTAATTTGTCATGCTTGGTTGATATTTCTTCAAAGCCTGATCTTTTCTAATGAGAGACAGAAAGGGAGCAGAGTATGGAGGAGCTAAGAGTACAGTAGAAAGAAGCTATAATCAGGATACACTATATGAAAAAAGAATCTTTTTTCAATAAAAGTATCTGTGCTTCTTTAGCTTTCAGATTTTGTTTACTATATCATCCTTCATTGCTAGATATCTTTGCAATAGTAAACATTATGTATTCTTGTTATTGAACTTAAACTTATAAAGCCACTTTCAAATTTTTATTCCTGTGTGCTTCAGTGTATGTGCATAATGGGAAGAGAGTGTGTGTGTGTGTATGTGTGTGTGGGGGGGGGGACAGGTATGAGCAGGTGCAAATGTGAATGTCTTTCTGATGCCTGTTCTGTTCTCCATTTTGTGGAGGCAGGCTCTCTTTTGTTTTGGTAGATTACTGTATGCTTCAGGCAAGCTGGCTCACAAACTTCCAGGCCGATTTCCTGTCCCTGCTCCTATCTCAGTATGTGAGAACCGGGATTTTGTATGTCACCATATCTAATATTTCACACGGTTGCTGAGTGTGCAGATTGAGCACATTTGCCTACTGAGAAAGCTCCCCAGTCTATATGATTTATATAATGTTTGCTTTTCGCGTTTGATTTTGTCTCTTATTAATATAACTATCCCATTTCCGCTATAATTATTTTTAGTCAAACCATTTCCCCTGCATGTTCATCTTTCAACATTTCTATAACTTGGAATCTAAAGTGAGTCTTTTAGGTTTGTGCCATAATTCAGTTGAATAGCATGACTGAGGCTCATCACCCCGGAACAATAAATATGTAGATATATCATACATAAAGAAAAATGGCAGATTTTTCAGGATTGTTAGCCTTAACTGTGAACTTGACACAAACTAGAATTATCCTGGAGAAAGAATCTCAATAGAGTTCCTCTCCACATTTGACCCATGGACATGGCTGTAGGGATTGTTGTGGTTGCCTTTATTGATGTGGGAAGACTCACCCTGAATGTGGTTGTCACCTTCTGGCAGCAACCCAGATGAAAGGATGTAGACATGGTCAACTCCCTTGCTGCTGTTAGAATCAGCTTCTTGCAGCTTCCAGCACAGAGTGAAGTCTAAGGCTTTTCAGGAATAATCCCTAGGCATCTAGCACCAACCTGATACTGTTGAAACACTCAGCAACTACTCAGCTTTCATACTCTCCACGATGACAGGCACTGCTGGACTCCTCCAACCATATTATGTAAGATGTCTTAAATATCCTTTAAATATATTCATTCTATTAGTCTGTTTCTCTAGAGATCTCTGACTAGCATATATTCTTACACTACTATTATACATGACAGCCACAGTGTCTTTGGTGAGACAGGTTTTAATAACCCCGTAGTGAATGGAGTTACTGGTACCATTTGAATTGTATTTATGACTTGACTTCCTCTTACTTCTGTATGGCATTATTTTGTTGTTGTTGTTAACTTTACTGTCTTCTTCTGTGTCAAAAACTATGGTGTTAAGTGTACATTTTATCAAGGGGGGATGGGGAAGGGATGAGGGAAGGGGATATAATCAGGATATGAAGAATTCAAACTGCAAAACAAGCAGGTAACTTATATTGCTAATCCCACCACATAGGAATATCTCTGAGACTAGATAGACATGAATTCCTACACATAGACAATGCTTTTTGTTGGCTACAGAATTCCTGTGAATTATTATTAGATGCTATTCTTCATATGGCATGAATGAAAATTTGCAGGTGTCTTTTTTTCTGTGCATAGAAAGAGCAGAGAACAATCCTTAACTGTTCTATGCATCACACACACCTTTTACATTTATAATTTTAGGACCGTATAATGCTTGTGAGAAATTATATGGTTTCAGAACAAAAGAACCAGACACTCAGGCTGGAGAGATGGCTCAGAGGTTGAGAGCACTGATTGCTCTTCCAAAGGTCCTGAGTTCAATCCCCAGCAACCACATGGTGGCTCACAACCACCTAGAATGAGATCAGGTGCCTTCTTCTCATGTGTAGGTGTACCTGCAGGCCAAACATTGCATACATCATAAATAAATATTTTTTTAAAAAAGGAACCAGACACTGATGCTGGATCCCACCTGACAGGATTCATTCCTCTCAGCATGCTGCACACTGACATCTGCATCCTTCATGTTCCAGAACCAAGTGCTTCAGTTGCTGTTCCTCATCTGAATAGGACAGCTCCTGGGACAGCTTAGAAGAAAGGTTCCAATCCCAATTGGTCCAGCATTTCAGAATGTCCCACACTGGACTCTATTTAAACCTGGACTTTCTCAACATTTAGAATCTGTACCACAAATGTTATTCATACCTTGATTAATCATTTTCCACAATTCCTTTGGGCCCCTACAAAGCTATGTTTTGTCCCAAATCAGCAAGAATAAACCTTAATAAAATGAGGACCCATTTCCCTTAAGGAGGGTTGGGTAAGTTCTTGTTGCTTTCTTGGGCTTTAGAGGTTCATTTCTAATGGGAGTTGGTTATAAGTTATTATTGGTCTTATTTGCAGAGAAAACAAGTTTTTAGTCAAGGATGTCTTCCTTTTCTATTATCTTTCATTTGACGGTTTGGAGATAGGGGTTGAAAAGAAAGAAAGGGGAATATAGAAATATATAGGTATGATAGGACAAATGTAGATTAGTGAATCTACTACTCAACTTAATGCCTTAATTGTTATTTACAAGGTTATTTTAATTCACTGATATAGAATTTTGAATGTAGATGTAAAATAAGTTTGATTTTAGATACATTGGTATAGAAATCAAATTTAAGATTATTCCTCACACATTATATATATATATATATATATATATATATATATATATATATATATATACTGTATTATGTGGTATTGTCCCCATACAACTCAATTATAACACAAAGTTTACTTCCAATACTTTAAAAGTGCTATTGCAGACTGTTTAGAATAATTAAGTCATACAAGTTAATACATGTATGGTATGAAATGTTGTGGGGTTTTTGCTGCATGTAAGATGTAATGTTTTTTAATCATGCTGAAAAACACTCCACCTTTTCCTTTAGGTATCATGTCTCTGCCTTGAGAATGATTAAATAACTTTAAATGCTATATTCTTAGCTGTTGCCCCTCGTCATTACGATCATCAAAATCTATACTATTGTGTACTTAAAGTATTAACATAAATTAAGTTCAGTAAAATCAACAAATTGTCCCAACACAAGCCCATTTCTTCCCACTTTGGCTATACTGCCCTCACATATGTCTTATGTAGGTGTGCTATGAACCCCAAATGCATGGTTGTACATGTTGTTTTATGTGGTCACATAATTTAGAATAATTTCTAGAAGAATGAAAATACAAATTGACAATACTATCCTTTTTCCATTGTACAGATTTGGCATCTTTGTCAAAAATCAAGTGCCCATAGGTATATGGATGTTTTTCTGGATCTTCAGTTTGATTCTATTGATCAACCAGCCTATTGCTGTGCCAGTACCATGCTGTTTGAATTACTGTTGCTCTATAGTACAGCTTGAGATCAGGGATGGAGATCCCTCCAGAGGATCTTTCCTTGTACAAGATTGATTTAGCTGTTCTAGGATTTTTTGTTTTTCCATATGAAATTGACAATTGATCTTTCAAGGTCTTTCAAAAATTGTGTATGTATTTTAGTAGTGATTGCATTGAATCTGTATATTGCTTTTGGTCAGATTGCCATTTTTACTATGTTAATTCTCCCAATCCATGAACAAGGGAGATAAAGATCATGAGAGTGGTATGGGAGAATGGGGGGATCATCCAGGAACCCCTGAAGAAGACCATCAAGACTGGTGGAATTGGACCCTGGAGGCCCATACAAACTACTGTACCAACAAAGGACAATGCATGCAGTAAAGCTAGACCCCCTATTCAGGTCTAGCCAATGGTCAGTGCATTCTCCACAGTTGTATGGAGAGCAGGCACTGACTCTGACATGAACTGTGGTACCCCTATTTAACCACTTCCCCTTGGTGAGGAGGCCTGGTGACACTCAGAGGAAGGGGGAGCAGGCTACCCAGATGAGACTTGATAGGCTGTGATAATATTGTGGGGGAGGAGGCCCCTTCTGTCACAGGTCTAGGGGTGGGGAACAGGGTGAAAGAGGGAGGGAGAGGGAACAGGAAGATACAAGTGAGGAGCTAACAATAAGGATTTAATCTGAATAATAAAATGTAATTAAAAATACATTGACAACATTCTTTTTTACATGTATTATAATTTATTCAGATTGCATCCTGATTGATATCCCCTCACTTGTACCTTTCCATTCCCCCTCCATCCCTCTTTTACCCTATCCCCTCCCCTAGACCTCTGATAGAAGGGCATCTCCTCACTCACCATATGATCACAGCCTATCAGGTTTCCTCCAGATAGCCTGCTTACCCTTCCTTTGTGTGCTGCTGGGCCTCCCAACCAAGGGGAAGTGATCAAATGGGGGACATCAGACTTCATAACAGAGGCAGTCCTTTATATAAGTCACATATTTCAATTTTCTTTGCCTCTTTTTGTGGATTTGTCTTTTGTTCAATCTCCATTCACTCATCTCAAAGATGTTCCTTCATTTTTTTTTAACCTAGGGTCTGATGACAACAAATTCTGGTTTGCTCCTCTTAATATTATCTGGCTTTCATATGCTACCTTTTATCCTACAGATTTTTCTGAAGAAAAATGTTAGCCATTAATCTTATTTCTATTTTCTGGCTAGTTTTAAAGAGTTTCTTAATGGGTTTAAGTTCCTTTTTTGACTATAACATCCCCACTTTTTGCTATTTGGAATACACAAACATCCTGGGTACACCATTGTTTGACATCAACTTTTAGAAGGATTTTTTTGTATGTGTGTGTGTTTATTCTTTTTGGAAAGTTTTTTTATTATGTTTCTTTTTTAACATATACATTTATATTATTACACATGAGTAAAATCAACTACATACAGCTGGAAGAAGCATGAGACAATCAGGAATTATATAAACGTTACATTCATAGTGATTTGACATTTGTATTTGGCAAAGTTGAAGCAAACATTTTTCCTATCTTGTTGGGTCTAAATTTCTTAATGGAAATTAATATCTATCTTATGGACTATTTCCTTGATAGATGCCAACTACCAATATTGAACCAAGATCAGGTAAACAAATTAAATAGTCCTATATCTCCTAAGGTAATTGAGGAAGTCATCAAAAGTCTCCCAACCAAAAAGAGCACAGGGCCTGATGGATTCAGCACAGAATTCTACAAGATCTTCAAAGATGAGCTAATACCAATTCTAATTAAACTCTTCCACAAAACAGAAGAAACAGAAGGAACATTGCCAAACTCATTCTATGAGGCCACTGTCACCTTGATACCTAAAACCACAGAAAAACCATACAAAAAAAGAGAATTTCAGACCAATTTCTCTTACGAACATTGATGCAAAAATACTGAATAAAATACTTGCAAACTGAATCCAAGAACACATCAAAAATATCATTCACCATGACTAAGTAGACTTCATGCCATGTATGCAGGGGTGGTTCAATATATGGAAATCCATCATATAAATAAACTGAAGGAAAAAGCCACATAATCATCTCCTTAAATGCTGAAAAAGCATTCAACAAAATCCAACAGCTATTCATGTTTAAAGTCCTGGAGAGAGCGGGAATACAAGGCACGTACTTCAACATAATAAAGGCAATATACAGAAAGCCTATAGCCAACATCAAACTAAATGGAGAAAAACTTAAGTCTATTCTACTGAAATCAGGAACAAGACAAGGCTGTGCATTCTCTCCATATCTCTTCAACACAGTACTTGAAGTTCTAGCTAAAGCAATATGACAACTAAAGAAGATCAAGGGGATAAAAAATAGGAAAGGAAGAACTCAAACTATCACCAAACTATCACTATTTTTAGAAAGATTTTATTGATTGATCTTCAGATATCCTTTTCTCCCTCTGCTGTCTCTGTGAGTCTCCCATTATACCTGTGTTTGCATATTCAACTTCCCCCACAAGTCTTTGAAGTACTCTTCATTTTCTTCAGTTATCTTCCCATATTTTCTTTATAATTGATTTTTTTCTACTGAATTGACTTCGTTGTTTCCTCTCTACTGTCATTTCATATCCTCAATTGCATTATTGTACATTCCAATTCTATAGTGCCTGATTGTTTCTTTTAATAAATTTCTTTATTGCATTAAAAAACTGAGTTATCTTTTAGTCTAATTGAGTTTCAGTTTTTCAACACCTTTACAATTTGTAGAAATGTTTTATTTTGCTTTAAAATGTTTATCTATAAATCAAAGATCTGAGAAAAAAAAAACCTTTTGTGGCCCCACCCTACCGCACAAAGTGTGCATCATGGGTTCCCACTTCTCTGCCTGTTTACTTTATTTTTGACTGTGGAAAGGTGTATTTTTTTTTTTTTTTTGCCACATATGTTGTACCAACTCTACGGTTTTTCCCTAGGTATTTTTTTCTGGATAGTATATCCTTATTGTTGGCATGCCTTTGTTGACTTTTGTACATGTTCTACTTATTCTTTGTGGTTGACTTGTACCATAATGACCAATGAGCTGCAGTCACATAACAATATTATAACCAAACATTAGGCAGAAGTCCTTGATGCCCTAAATCAATAAAGGTCCCACCCTGTGAGTGGACTTAAGTGAGTGTTGAAACAGTTTTTAAGTTGAGGAACTCAGCATTTGATTTATATTTTCAATTTACAGCCTGTACTTTACTCAGGCACTTCTTTCTTGATCCTACTGCTGTTTCCCAGCATCCAAAACTTAGGACACATTAATTCTAAAGCTGTTATTTTTCCCCTCTGGAACTAAAGCCTCTCATTTTATGTTCAACTCCAGGTCACCCTGACACTGACCTCCATATCACTCCCTGGTAGCTGATATTCCTGATTATTTGGATACTAGTTATCTCCTTGCCATCTCTCAAGGCCTGGACTGGCCTTTGCTATGAACAATTGAGTTTACAAATAAGAACCAATAGAAAAAGAAAGTTTCAGAAGAGAATATACTTCATCTACATGGTAATTTTGTACAAATGCTGCTATTGTACTTTGTCCTCTTAATCATCCAGTACCTATTTGTTGCATTAAAGTAAGGTAAATTATAATAATTTCTATTTTATTGCAACTTCTTTCTTATTATTTGTTATTTCTCAAAGATTGAGAACATTTTGTAATTTTTATACTCATTTTTCATGTAGTAGCCATCAGATAAAGATTAAGAACAAAATAAAATGCCTATTTTCATAAATCAAATATTCTATCATCTATTTTAAATTGCAAAATTAAACTCTCACATTTAAGTAAAGAGCCCTTTCTGTATTAGAGATGGGCATGTTTTTAGTAACGAGGCACCATGGCTGCTGTGCCGTCTCACAGATAGCCATAAACTAATGATTCTTTCTTAGTATAATATGCATATTAATTAGTTCCTACAGCACTTGAGAGACTTCTAGACTATTCCCACCAGCAAGGTCAGGAAATGCATCCACCTTAGTTAGCAGCAAATTTAAAAATCCTGAAGCAAGTTAGGGTCACAGAGAAGAGTGAACACCCCAAGGGAAGGGCAAAACCGGAGCTCAGAATTGTTCACATCCCTGAAATGATACCATGTGACCTAATCAATGGACTTCATTTGTAAGCAGTCTAATCCCCAATACCCACAATTGGAAGAGACAGACCTGTTCAATTAATACGTGGTCAGGGTGCTTTCAGATTTAGTATTGAAAATGTAGGTGTTCCACATTAAAATTCAAGTATTCAAATGCAGCATCTCAGGAGGATTTGGACTCAGTAACGACTGGTGTTGAGCTATGTATAATAAATAATATAAAGAAGTTTGCCCACTAGAATTTAAACTATGTTTATGATGTATGCTAAGGTAAGAATGCCAAACATTCAGCTTTTAAACTTTAAAGGCTATAGATTTCTTGAATACAGAAAACGCAGGAAGCAAATAAATAAATACTTCTTATTTTTTTTTAATCTCACAAAAACTGACATGAAATTTCCCTTAAGGTTTGTATTGCTGAGTAAGTATAGATATAAATATATGATTCTATTTTAGAATATCTGAATTGTTTCAAGTTAGTACAAAGGAAATAATTAAATGATATATTTGATTACTTTAAAATTATTAAATTGTTCTACTGCTATTAGGTAAACTGTCTTTATAAATATAACTATGTACTTGAAGGAAATAACCCCAGATGTTAATAGCTCTGGAGTGTGGTCAAGATAAGCAGGAAATTTACATTTTTGAAGTAACGTTTTATCAAGTTCTCTATGTATACTTCAATGTGGAGACTTTAGTTATAAGATAATGTTTAATGTAATGATATGTATGGCATGCCTATGAACAGAAAAAAACAAATTCCAAAACATAATATGTGTGTTGAGAACAGTAAAGTAACCAAAGGTGACCTTCTTAAACACAAGTCTTGGGACTTGGGCTTACAGTAACTAAGAGGGAGCAAGCCACTTGGCGCTGTGAGCATTCATGTCACCATCTGAACACGAACATAT
This sequence comes from Acomys minous, assembly GCF_964271855.1. Classification (NCBI taxonomy): domain Eukaryota; kingdom Metazoa; phylum Chordata; class Mammalia; order Rodentia; family Muridae; genus Acomys; species Acomys minous. Next base: position 99,016,685 of record NC_140491.1, read on the forward strand.
TCTTGTCCAGTGGTAAGAGGGCCTGAGATGGCAACCAATGCTCTAGATATGGCCAACAGTCATGTATTCTTTAGACTATGCTTTTAAGCAGCAAGAAAAATTAACTGAAAGATTTCCAGTAAATATCTATGGTCCCCGCCCCCCAAGTCTGAAGGTCTGACAGGGCATAGGACAGTAACGCCAATGTGGCAACACTTAGCTTGGGCTGCTTATCCCACTCTCAGCTCCTCAGTCTCAGTCTCAAGTGTGTGACTATGTAACAACTCAGTTTCTATTTCCAATGTTCTAGATCTGCTTCAATCCTTGTTATCTTACAAGGGCCCAACCAGAACACATGCCGAAAATACTGTGACCCCTAATTCAAAGCATCTTTTCAAATCCTAAGATATTGTAAATCTCTAATGCTTGTATAATAGGTGATCCTTTATTCTCTGGAATGACAAGCTGTTATTTTGAGCAAAAGCAAAACTACACATGAAAAATAAAATAATACAGTTATGATCTAGTACAGGACATGGTCGCAGAAATTTAGAATGCCTGTCCTTGTTCAATTTGAATAAATTTAATCTAATTAGGTCAAGGTCTCTGGGAAAATAACCCACTTGAAATTTGGGCAAAAAAAGAATATAACCTATGTCTTTAAATGGAATCTAGGAAGAAAGGTTCTGTGCTTAGGACATCTTTCTGCTCTTCCGTGAGTCTGAGTTCAGTTCCCAGCTCCATGAAGCATTTTACACTTGTATGTAACTCCATCTCGAGATAATCAGACACCCACTTCTGGCCCCCAAGGGAAGTCACACACATGTGCGAACCTGTGCACACTAGATATATGTAAACATCAATAAAACAAATCTAAAAAGATAAATAAGAAAGGTTATAGTTATTGTACATTGTCATGTTGGCTGGATTTGAATCCATGATAGACACTATGCCATGTCAGGGGGCTTGGCACAAATGAGAAAGATGAACTAGGTAGTGGAATTCACCCTTTTGTGCTTTCTGATCTCAGACACAGTGTGACCAGTTGTCACCTGCTCTTGTTGCCATAGTTACAGCCACTCTTACTGCCTTGCCTTTCTTTCCATAATGAACTATACTCTCAAACTATTCTAAAATAAACTCTCTTGCCTTAAATTGCTTCTTACTAGGTCGTCGGTCACAGCAATGAGAAAAGTAGATAAGACAGAGGAGTAATTAATTTTTCTAAGTGTATGTATTGACAGTGTACTAATCTATTCATGTCATTATTTGATTTGGTAAATCTCACAACTTATGACTGGGAGGCCATCTTACACATGACAAGAATGAACATCTTAAGAGTACAATGACTTGCTTTTCCAAGAGCATACAGCTAGTAATTCTCAGAGACAAGCTTTGAACCTGTTTTCTAAAGTCATTATGAGGCAATGTCTAACACATAAAAACATGCAAAATGTGGACCCTAGATAAATTACCAGTTGAAATCTCTCCCAGTAAATTATAGTACATATCACAATAAGCTTCAACCTTGCAATCTGTTAAATGTCTAAAAGCCATTGCATTCATTCACTTTGAAAGGTTGAATATAATTGTTTCCAGAGATGATCACAAGCCAAGAAGAGAAGCAGTGTGCTCACACTAAAAGGCAAGGAAGTATGACATGGACTGTGACACATACTTGCCCACTTATGAATTCATCCACTTCATAGAGGTTCACACTGATATCCCTTAGTCAAATTCTGTGTTTAATAAAGTTGACTATTATAGTAAAACCTTTCTTTTTTTTTCAATTTTTTAATTCTTTTTTTTATTAATTTATTCTTGTTACATCTCAATGGTTATCCCATCCCTTGTATCCTCCCATTCTTCCCTCCCTCCCATTTTCCCCTTATTCCCCTCCCCTATGACTGTTCCTGAGGGGGATTACCTCCCGCTGTACATGCTCATAGGGTATCAAGTCTCTTCTTTGTAACCTGCTGTCCTTCCTCTGAGTGTCACCAGGTCTCCCCCTCCAGGGGACATGGTCAAATGTGAGGCACCAGAATACGTGAGAAAGTCATATCCCACTCTCCACTCAACTGTGGAGAATGTTCTGACCATTGACTAGATCTGGGTAGGGGTTTAAAGTTTACCACCTGTATTGTCCTTGGCTGGTGCCTTAGTTTGAGCAGGATCCCTGGGCCCAAATCTGCCTTTCATAATGTTCTCCTTGTAGGTTTCTAGGACCCTCTGGATCCTTCTACTTTAGTAAAACCTTTCTAAAACTCCCACTGATATAAAATTATGGATACCACATGATCCTAAAAGCAACATTTTAAGAAAACCAGAAGAATAGCAGGGTGTGGTGGCACACACCTGTAATCCCAGCACTCAGTAGGGAGAGGCAGGCAGATTTCTGTAAATTCAAGGCCAGCCTGGTCTGCAAGTGCGTCCAGGGTAGCCAAGGCTACACAAAGAGAAAGCCTATCTCAAAAAACCAAACCAAACCGAAACAAAAGAATACTAGGAGAAAGAAGTTGTGTACTATAATTTTTCTTAATTTTTGAAAGAGACAGTCTAACTACACATGTATTAAAAAGAAGCAAATATCACCTAAGAAACCGTTTTTGACCTTTAAATTTGGATTGTATTGTTCAAAGGTTCATTTTATCCATTGCCTTTGTGGTCATGGTCATCAGTGACTCCATTGCATCTCAGGAAATAATCCAGCATACAGAGACATTTACTGGGTCAAGACTTTCTCTTACCATGTCATACTATGTAAAATTCACATGCTCATAAAATATTGGTTATATTAATTAGCTGCAAAGATAGGAGACATAGCTAATCCTATTGTGTATTTTAAATGTGATTATGAAAAATATTTGTTTATGCTACACATAAAATTTAAGTCTCTTTTCTCTAAAAGCCAGGCCAAATAGCAAAACCTGGCCTCCTGTTTGTGCTCTACAGTATAACATCTCTTGATTACTCTGACAGAGTTCCAGTCACAGGTTGTGAGTCAGAAAGAGGGTTTTCAATGTCCGGCAGCTAAATGTGTCAGCCATGACATTTCTGAAAGTTCTATTTTTATATACAGAAAGAAGGAAAAAACACTTCTTTGTATCTGTCCTTTGCGAAATTCTCGGTTTCACTTCAGCTTTAGATACGTACAATGGTGAATGCATTCTTAGTTAACATGACAAGCAACTGACATTTTTAAGCTGGAATGATGCATGTAATGAAAAAATAATCGATGCAAGTTTGTTCCCTCTGCATTCTTATTCCCTTTCAGGCATAAAGCCTGCTAAAATGCAGTTGAAATAATACAAACTGCAATCTGTATCTCACTGTTATCCTAATCCCTTTTCCCCTCCATATATGGTTTATATTAACATGTTGAAATGTAACTTGCTTGAGTTAAGATATTATGTGAACTGAGAGACAGTATTGTTTGGAAACCCCTTTTAATTGGTCTACGGGGAGATTTCCTGTATATACTAAGATGATTGTGTGTCTGGATTATAACTAACTTACCTTTCTTTTGTGTTTAAATATGTATTTGAGACAAAACATTTTAATATTTCTTAGGCTGGGTTTTATTGCTAAAATTATTGGTTGGCAGTCCTAGCATGAATGGAAATTTCTGATTGGCTGTCATATCAATGTCAGCGAAGCCCAGGAAGTGCATGGCTCTGGCTGTTTTCCTTATTTTTATTTATAAATTCTGTTTCATAACAGCAATAAGATGCTCCAGGCCTTGCAGTTCTAGGGGATTATTGCACTTGTCAGGTGGTAAAAATCCCTGCCCCTCTGCCTCCTGTCTCAACACCACTAGAGGCATCTAATCACCAAGAAATGCTACTCCTGGGCTCTCTTAATGCTTTATTATGACATAGCTAACTTTTAAAATAAATCATTGATTTTGAAGGCTGGAGTTACCATAAGAGAATCCAAGTAGTAGCTAAATAAAGGAAAGAAAATCAAAGTGTAGATTTGAGAAGCAGAATTGTCCAAGCCTTGGCTATGTGGCTGTGAGTCTACATGAATTCTAATTTCTAAACTTCAGTACATGTCACATTAACATTCAGAGGCTTTTCTGTTGTGGGCTTAAATACAGGCATGTGCATATATGTGTTTTCACCTGAATCTCTAAAGCTTCTTTCTTACCTTACAAATAAATATTAACTTGTTCATATGAGAAAGCATGTATAACATAGGTTGAATATGTAAGTATGTCTATGCCATGTTAGAGAAAATATATTTTCCTTAAGCTGAAAAGATGTTTTTATTTATGAAGAAAATCCTACATGCAGCAATTTACATGAAAATTCCAAAAAAAAAAAAACACCTGAAAATATTGAAGAGCTTGGGTATTTTTTTCTGTTTTTGTCTTGTGTTTTGTCTTTTTTAATTAATAAAATATAAAATCCAGACCTGTTATATAGCACTCGAGAGAGAGGCTTAAGCTTGCAGATTAAATTTCTATTTCTACATAATTATTTAGAAGTAAGTTTATATTTCTTCATCCTTAGTATTGTTCCAAGGAACAATGCAAACTGAAGGGGGACAAATTATCTTTTCAGGCCGAGAGTATCAAAGTTTTTCTTGGAAAATTGCCAGTTTTAGGGAGGGGGTGTTTATGGCCTAGGGAGTTGCTGTAGCAATAGAAAAAAAAAAGATTAACATTTTGCACATGTGAGATTCATGGAAGGCAGGATACAGCTGTAAAGAATTAACCCCTCTTGAGGGATGTACTAACACAGAGCAGCTGAGGGGAGACCTGTTGGGAAAGAGGAAAACTATGCAGAGTACAGATGTCCTCACAGAGAAACGCAGAAAGTACACTGGGGATTGGACAGCTTTTGTCTTCACTTATAAATGAGCAGATAACATCAGAAATCCTGAGACAAAGGGAGCCAGTTGCGACCAATTAAAATGTATCACAGAAGTGTTAAGTAAGCACTCTGATGAGTTGTTTAATAAAATAGGTACCACAGTGCTCTGCTGATGGGATCACACTCAGACAGTGTGAAAGGAAGGTGAGTCATCCATGAAAGGATGCTCTGGACTTCCAGTGTCTGGAAAAGTCAGCTCACTGAATGGTGGAAACTCATTTTTTTTCCAGAATCCACAGACCGCAATTAAGAAACAAAATAGTAAACAGACCTGCACATTTTATCAACAACAAACAAGGAGTCTGATTTCGACTTTAACTGAAATAAGAAAGGCAGTTAATTCCCTTCAATGAAAAGGAACTGAGGTAGCATCATTCCAGTTGCCTTTGAACCTGAGGCAAAGATGAAAATCTGCACACTTAATGTATGCATTATTCAGATCTTCAGATTCCATACACTAACAGGTCAATGGTCCTCAGCACCTGAACTCGGGTCTTCTGAGGGTCCCCTAGACTCTTTGAGAAGTTGTAGGGGTCACACTTATTTTCATAACAATACTGAGGCTGTATTGTTTTCATACTATTTATCCTCACTCGAGTGTTTGATGGGCTTTCCAGAGCCTACTTGTCACAGGATAACATCAAATTGTGACTAATAGCATGTGTGCTTAGGAGCTCTGTCCTTTGGGAACTGTTAGTTAACTTCTTGATGTCATCAGTATGTTTTAGGATATATCATATATATATACATATATATGTATATCTATAGATATATATAGCCAAGTTTTATATATTTATTATAAAACGTGTGTGTGTGTGTGTGTATGTGTGTGTGTGTGTTTGTATTCAAGTTTGAAATGTTCTAACACATGCTCATTTAACCTAACTTAGGCTATCAAGTCTACCTCTGCTTTTGAAGTTTTTAAGGTTTTGGTATGGTATTAAACATATTGACATTGCTACTAGCATGACTAGAGAACACCTAGTGTGTTCTGTGTACATTGCAGGCTCTACCATTAGAAGCAGAACTTATAAAACTAACAAATTAACTTATATTCTACTTTCTTTTGCCAAGCCTACCATTGCCCTTCTTGTGGTCCAGCTGTTCCTCCAAGTCTCTCTCTCTCTGTCTCTCTCTGTCTCTGTGTCTCTGTCTCTGTCTCTGTCTCTGTCTCTCTCTCTCTCTCTCTCTCTCTCTCTCTCTCTCTCTCTCTCTCTCTCTCTCCCTCTCCCTCTCTCTCTCTCTCTCTATCTCTCCCTCCTTTTTCCCATTTTAAATCTATATTAAAACTCTGTCTTAATAAACTCTGCATCAAAAACAAACAAACAAAAGCCCAAACCACGGTTTCAAGCTGCTCTCATGAATGGACAAACAGACACATCCAGCATTCTCTTGAGACCTTTTCAGAACAGGGTTACCCAGACATGCTCAGTGTGTCTGTGTATTCTCTGCATATTGCTTATTTGGTTTTGTATGGTCCTGCATGAAAGATACCACAAATATATGAATACATAATGTAGACAGATGACTAGGAGAAAGGGAATATAGATTTATTAAATTCACCAACACTGGAACCTGGAACAATGGAACCTGAAGTGGTGAGATGACTGAAGATGAAATATAATTTTAATAGAGTAGGGAACTAGAGATCATGCTGCACGCAAAGTAGGGGTGTAGTATATAATTCTTAAGGAATAAAGGGTCATCTACAAAAAAATCAGTTGGGGCAGTTCCTCTGACTTTCACTCTCTCTGACTAGGTTCTGTACTCCGTGCTTTATGTTTAATGAAATTTCCGTATGAAGCTTGAAGATAATTGTATTTCTGTTGGTGGTTTAAACAGTTAGGTAGTTAATGGACACAGAGAGACAGACCTTACTTCCTTTGCTGTTCCCCAAAGGTACCCAGTTTAACTTCACCCAATATGACAACATTTTTGAGTTGCAACAGATACAATGACAATTGTACAATAAGACTATGAACTTTATAGAGAAAAGAGAGATTGAATAACTACATTATAAAGAAATGGGCAAGCTTGGAAATGTTTAGTGAAAGGGTTGTGGTCACATGCTAATGTACTGTGTTGGGAACATGACACCAGCACCCAATGGCTATGAGTCTTCAAACTTTCCCCTCTGACAGCAGTTCGCAACCTGTGGGTCACAAGCTCCTTGAGGTCACATATCAAATAGCCTGTATATCAGATGTCACAATTCTTATCAGTAGAAATGAAATAATGTTATGGTTGGGGATCACCACAACATGAGGAATTGTACTAAAGAGTTGCAACATTTGGAAGGTTGAGAACCAAAGCTCTGTGGCATTTCAGACTTGGTGGTTATTTTACCACTTTGTTTTATCATTATTATATGTTTTGCCCTAGAAATAGAGAAAGGGGCATCAATCACTTCAGTCATTCTGACACTTCCTCAGGAATTTTCTTCTGAAATCTTGATAAGTCACTTAAAGGGAGGATTCTGTTAGCATTGACCTCTGTCAACTGACCTGACTAATTAAAGAAACGGGGGATGGAATGATTTTAAAGAAAAAATATGGCTGGATTGACTATGTAAATGATTATCCAGGGTCTTTCAAATAACATCTTTCTTTTAGCTAAGACTATGTCGGTTGGTCATTCAGACAGATACCTACCTATATAGGATCACAAAGGCAAGACAATGGATAATATATGGGAACAGCTTGCAAAGCCAATCTGTGCCGTACTTGAGTTAACTACTACAGCACCTTTCATGCATAGGCAGCTGTTAATAGACCTCCTTTCCCATTCCCAAGTTCTTCTTTCCTCAAATCACAACATTGAAATCCTAACTTTTATCTTCAACACAGTAGTAACATGTGCTTTTGTGAAGCAGCATGCACTTCATAAGGGATAGGGCCTTTCCCTAATGAGCCAGAATCCTCCACCTTCTTAGGGTTACATGATCCAAATATCCCACCCCACCCCATTACTTTTAAGACTTCACTGAAACACCAGCATCAGCTCCATTCTGACAGATATATTACACAGTACCTAAATACTGTACTTATTAGCTAGCATATTCCTTATAATTTCCCATCTGAAAATGATGCCATGAAAACATCCTGTAGTGGAAGCATTTGTCAAGCTGTGATCATTAATAGTAACTCTACTATAAAGACAACAGAGTGTTCAGGGGAAATTAATGCAACCATTCAACACAATTCTATATTTAATTAACACAATAATGGTTGGCAGTTCAACTGTTGCTTTTGTCTAATATCAGCATTCTATCATTCAAAAATAGAACAGGAGAACTTGGCGTGTATATGATATTTTTTTTTTATCACTGAGGCGTTCTATTTGTCTAATGTAGATAAACCTATTGAAAGTGGATGAAGTTTATAATCTTATTGTATTAATCCTACCAGACAGAGTAGCTACTTAATATTCTTGGAGTCATATAGAAATGAGTGAGGCTGAAGAAATTGAGTCACAAAATTTATTTCCTTCTTAGGTTTTTAGGATCCTTGCTGTATTGACATAACTGCACTACCAGAAATGTTTCCCCTGTCCAAGGCATTGATTACAACACGCCAGCTGTGTGATATGAACATCTGTACACGACATCACAGGCATTCTCTAAAAACTAACCCACCACAGATGATTTCTTGTCACTCAAATGAAATCTGAAGATCTTAAGAAATTCAACAGACTTGCAACTGTTGACTAAATTACAGCCCTCAGGCCAGGTTTAAGAATTATCCTTTTACTACCTTGTCATAATATTATTTAAGACATAAAGGTAAACATTCCTATAAACAAGCATATAAGCCACAAAATCATTACTGCTCAAGACAACGTGACAACGATAAGAAGGAACAAATAGAAACCCGCCAAAACAGAAAATTGATGCCGGGGGATGGGGGCCAATGTACTTCAAAGCAAGGATTAAAATCTGGCAAATTAATATTGGTCCCTTATGATGTCAGAAAAAAAATTTTGAGTCAACAGATTTTATTGAAACCCTCAAAGACTAAGGAGGACAAATGGTGAGTTCGGTGCCATAACCAAAAACAGAAAAAGAAAGAACAAATCTCACCCACTGTACCACCATTCACAGGAGTGAACAAACCCAAACACAAGAATGTTCAAATTCTCATGTACCTGCTACAAGTGAATGTCAATGACCTAACCATTTTTATCATACCTTTCTTTTAATCATATGAAAAAGGGAATTTACATGGCATAACAAAAGATACACAACATTGTAAGACTGTTTCCATTAAATGAAATCATTCAGGTACTCTTTAGAGTTCAACCAAAAGAATGTTTCTTAACTGCTGGGACCAAAAGGGAGAGACCATAAGCTCTAACAAGAGCAGATAGGTAACAAAATGTTTTACTAATCTGAAGTTTTCTTGCTTAATGTTTTTCCAACTTGTCATTTGAATGATATCAAAAGTATCTCATGTGGATATTTTCTTTTAAAGGTGTTATAGTTCATATATTTAACAGTCAGGGGGAAAGTATTTTAGATGCCAGAAATTTGTAAGCCCTGGCTTCATGTAGATTAGTGTCCAAGGCATTCTGATAAGGACATAGGAATATATCAGGAAGGTCAGGGATAAGAATAGTTGACTAAACCCCATACATGCAGAATAGGAGAAACAAACCAGATGGTTCAACCAGGAAAGTTTCCGTCCTGCAGCGTGAAACACCATCAGTGTGATTCGCCAGGATGTTTTCACACATGATGATCGAAATTCACTTATTCTTTTTTAAAATGCCTATCTAATTATAATTTATTTACATTGCGTCTCAATTGCAATCGCCGCACTCTTTTACTTGTGTAGGCCAGCTTGTTTTCGTAAGTGACTACGATCTCTGACTTCAACTGAGCAAGGCTTCTACCTACAGAAAGTTTCCGAGCGTCCATTGCTTTAGAAATTCCCTTGCAGCTTCTTTTTTGGGCTTTGCCTGGCTCCTGGACTCTAAACTCACTGGCAAGTACAGGCCAGTGACTTGCAGGAGCTAAATGACTGAAAGGTGGCTGTGATCTCACCTTAGGTTTATCAGCTTTTAGACTGGCCAAGTGGCTCACCCGGTCGTGGCCAACACTCTTAACTTTCACTGGAGATTGAGGCGACTGCTTTCAGAGGTTAGAGGAAGTCGCTTTCTGCCCAATGGAGGTGGAACAGATTCTTTTGAAAACAGCAGGACCGAGACTTTGCCCAAAGTCAAATGTTTGTTACCAGAGTAACAGTACACAACAGGAGGATTTGTTTCCTGTACGACTGAGCAATTTGCTGAGTTTTAGGCCAAACTCCTACTAGTCCGACTTGGCTGAAGTTGTCTCTCAGTAAACACATTAGCTTTATTAAGAATCAGAGTCTTAAGGCATGTACCTACAATACGCTCTTCAGTCCAGACTTCCCGAGGAACACCCAGACAACTGTTTGTTTTTCCAGCTAACAAATGAAGGAGAGAAACTCTTTGACATTTCTGCTTGGGAAAACTGTTCAGATACTTGGATGCATTTTTAAAATCAGAGTTTGGGGAAGAGACTTAAGCTCAGCTCAGTTAGCACGCCTTGTTCTCCTCACTGCTTTAATTACTGCTCAAGGGAGACAAAGTTGGTTGCTCCTGGCTCCTAGGCTGCTTGGGGGTAGCTGTTGTTAGAGTCCTCTTGAGATAATGTTTCTTCTGGGTCAGTCCGAAGAAACCGCCAGCAACAATGGCAATCCCCAGGGCAGCACTCCAGAGGGGGGTCTAGATTCAGCTGTCAGTCACCTTCAGCTCAGAGCCATCAAGTGTATTTACACAAAAGCTGGTTATCACAAACCTTTTGAAACACTAAAGAGGAGATTTACCCATCGTTGAGTCTTAGGTTTGGTTTTTTTTTCTTTTTATCTTGAAACCCCCTTCTTTTACTCAGTCTGTCTTTCCTCCCAACCCCCAACTCCTCCTCTAACTCCCTCTGTGAACTTCTAAAAGCCCCCCCCAACCCACATCTTTTGTTCCACTCTCAAGCTAACTCTGCTATTGTGTTAAGAGTTGGAGCCTAAGCTTGGATATCACTCATGAGGAAGAAACACCTGCTATCGCACCAGCAATTTTAATTCTAATATTTTGTCTCCAAAAGGGCAGAGTTTTCTAGGATTGAATGATAGATTCTGCGATGCTGATCGCCGCAGTTGTACAGTAGTAAATATTTCTTTAAGCACATATTTTTCTATGCCAGCATATTCATTCACAGGCCTTTTGTGTGCATCTTTTTCTTTATTTCTTCCTTTTTTCTTTCTTTCTTTCTTTTTTTTTTTTTTTTAAGATAAAGGCTTTTGACTAAAAACATATTAAAAATTTAAAGCCTGGGACAGTATGCCACTGAAAAAGAATTCCCTAAGACAAGTGATATTTTGTTCTTTCACTACTACTGAGTTTCACATATAATAGGAGCAATTTGGTTGTTGTTTTCTGTGATTTCTATACTGATTTGCAGTATATTAAATGAGTGTTTTTTTCCCCACTGAGTTCCTTACATCAAAGCTGTGGTAATATGGCATTGGAAGACAGTTTTGATTCATAAAAACTATAAATACAATGTCACACTGAAAGGTGAGCCTACCTCATTGATATATAGAGGATTGTTAGAATCAGGCTAACAAACATCCCACAGCATAATGCCTGGAAAGAGTATCTATAATTGTAGTAACCTGGTCTGTTGCGTAAGAACTGCTAGTGATACAGAAAACAAACAAACAAACAAGAAAAACAAACACTAAAGCAAAGCAAAGAAGAGAAACTTTATATTTTATACTTAGAACACAGAATTAGAGCCCTGGCTTCCAGAGCTCACGCCTTGGACCAGACTGCAGCCCTCAACAGTCACAGAGGCTGACCCTTCCAGAATCTACCTGTGCATATTCAACATTCCAAGGAAAACTAACTGCATATTCTTTTTATTCAGGTGCCACTATTTGCCAGCATTTAGTACTGGCAAAGGCACAGCAGTGAAAGGACTACTAGCAACTAAACATGGAGCAGAAAGGGCCCAAATAACATAAGTGTGTGAGGATGCACACAGCTGATGGTTAGGCAATTTTAATTATTCTGAAATGTTATATTATTTATAACATTAACGTATTCCCTGCAGGATGGCTGTGGCCATTCAGATCTGCATGGTTATGTTCCATCCCATGGTTGTCCCCTACAAGTTCTTTGTTCCCCTTACAATATACTCCAAACACATCAGGCTTTGGCTTTGTTTTGCTTGGCAAAAGCAGAGTGAAGGTACATGGTTTTACATGCAGATTTAAACTCCTGTGAAAGGGTCAGGTGATCTAACCATTAATAACATTGTACATTGTATGAATTAAGCACTTCATAATAACTTTTTGTTTTCTGTATTGCTTTGTTTTTATAAATGTTACTATGTTTTAAAAACTTGTAAATACAAAATACCGCACACCAAAATTTCCCTGACCCAGGCTATGCCACTCAGTGAATGTCTACACAGTTAGAGTAGCCATTCTGGACCTGTGGAACTTTACATTGGATTTTACACTTTCATTATCAAATATATTCTTATGCACTTGGGTGGCAGCAAAAAGAAAGAAAGAAACAAACACCTATAAGTTATAAGTAGAAAACCAATTATTTTTATGTCCTCTTTCATAACTTGTCACCAGCATTGAGTCCTTTTTCAGTCCTTAATAGGCAAGCAGTCTGCCTAGTTCTCTTTTCTATACATTATGCTATATCCAAATGTACACGAGCTTACAGATACACATATATTATGGGCTAGGTTCCACATATGAGGGAGAACATTTTTGCTGAGATTTTATGACCTTGCTTAATGTAACAAATTATGAATTTAGCCATTTTCTAGTAAGTTATTCTTGAGAGCTGAGTGATATTCTGTTTCATACAATCACTCTTTGATGATAGTTTTGCTGTGTTGAGGGGGCTTCTTTCAGCTATGCCAGTATCAGACTTACCATAACAGATGTGTATCTCCATATATTTGTGGAATCTCTTCACTTTCCAAAGCCTGTAGTGACCAATTAAAGATTGCAAAACTTGAAATGCCCACAATTCATATTCTCCATTCTAGAAGCCAGAAGCTGGAATGCAAGGCGTCATCGTGCCTCTCCAGCAGTCTTAGGGAAACACCCTCTCTGCTTCTAATCAGACTCTTTGAGGCCACATGACTCCAGTCCTGTGCCTCTCTGCATCTCTTCTCTGAGAGATATTTGCCTTTGAATATAACATTTCCAATTTCTTTCAGAATGCTGATCTTATTTCAAGATCCTCTACTTAATAGTCTTTGCAAAGGCTGCTTGCTCTCCCTTGTTGAGTAACATTCACAATGTCTAGCGACTTCCCATGGACACATATTTTTGAGGTTGACTATTCAATGCAATAAATGTCAAAATAGTCATGATGCCTCAACATATACCTGGAATAGCTAACAAGTGTATTAAAATTAGATGTGAATAGCATATTTGATCTTTCATATCTTCTGAGGGATTTCTTCATTGTTGTTGAAGTCAGCATCTCACTATGTATCTCTACCTAGCCTAGAACTCACTCTGTAGCTTAACCTGGCCTCAAATGTCTGGTAATTCTGCTGCTTTGGCCTTCTGAGTGCTGGGATTACAAGCTGAGTCATAATACCTGACCCTGAAGAAGAATTCTTATAAAATGTTGATGACTTAGATTTAAGACCAGAAGTATTTACTTAGAAGGGTCTGGGAAATCATTTGTCCTTTTTCCTGCAAGCAAGGCTGATTTTCATAACCTAAGAGGCCCTTTAACTTCATGACTATTAAATTCAACAGCACTGAGTTGAAATCATTTGTTTGAAATATACAGAAAAGGAATTAATGCTTTTATATGCAAATTTAGAGATACATGCAAATTTTAGTCAACAATGATTAGGGAAATGCAGTAAAACTCATATGAATTCATATTTATCTGTATTTTTGTGCTTCTCGAGCGTACAGGTAACAGAGAGTCAAATATTCTTTATTATAAACATATCCTAGTGTGCTCAGTTGAAGTATTGTCAGATTGTAACTGAAATGATTGTTTCCATAGATGATTGCGTGTTTCCTCTAAAATCTTCTCTCTCTTCTTGAGAAAAGAAGAAAACATATTTAAGGAAGCATTTCTGAAACTGGAACAGAAATTGAGGAGAACATTTAGGTGGGAATAAATAACTGACAGAATAATATTCAGAAGAATGAAAACAACAATGGAAAAAAACATAAAAGAGCTGAGGGCAGCTTTATTACTTATGAAAATATATAAACAAGCACTAAATAAAGGGTCCTTTAAAAGGAAAAAAAAACTTAATGTGCTTTTTTTTTCATTAAAATTAAGGGGAAATTTTTACTTCTTTTTTTTTTTTTTTTTTTTTTTTTTTTTTTTTTGAAATTTTTACTTCTAATTCAATTTTGGAGGAAGCTATGGATAGCCAGCATTAAATATCATGCAAACCTATAGCCATCCACAGCTCAAGCTAACCCTTTCACACCTATCATGTGATGATGTGTGATCAACTCAGAGCCCTTTTAGGTCCCATGTTTTCAGTTGTAAAATAGGGGCATATCTGTCACCACTGATCTTCATGTTCATAATTAATGACAAAAAGTGACTAATTTTTCACATCAAGTATCAAAGAGGCACTTATGGAGCCATGTTGTCTGTTTTATGTCATGGCTGTAACCGTTCAGCAAATCAAACCTTAGTTTTCTGGAATAACATTTCTGATCTGCAAAAAGCTAACACTTGAGATATTAGTCTATTAGATAATGAATAATGAACTCGCAGTAGACTAACAACAGGGAAATTCTCGGAGGAAAAAGGGTTAAAATGAGTTGAAAATGATTTTTCTATTTAACAAAGATGAACCGATATAAAAGTAGGTCACAGGGAAAGCTAGAAACTGATGGGGAAAGAAAGGGCAAAATAAAATGACATGATGTATAAGATTGTGTGTATAAGTGTATTGTGTGGGAGGGTTGTGTGAATGTATGTGTGTGTGTAATATATATGTATGTACACATACTTAAGAATTCTTGGTCCCAGAATGAATGAGAGGAAACTAATAGATATGCTGGACTCTTATTTTCCAGGCTCAGCTGTCACGTCTCACTGTATTCTTCATAACTGTTTCCCAACATCTCTTTGCTCACACACCAGCCACAGGATTTACTCAATGTCATTCCCAGAAGCAACACCTCAAGAAACACTTTCAGAGGAGTTTCTTAATCCCAGCATACTGTTACCTTTAGCAGCCAGGAAACATTTCTTTTAAAGACCAGGGTTTCTGAATATAGCAAGAGCCCCACTTAAAACATCTTGGATAAGGTGTACAAAGATTAACCATTAACGCCGTTAACATGGATTAAAAAAAAAGTCAATCAAAGTGGAAGCTGTAAAAGAGCTGCTTCTTAACACCTTCCTTTAGAGTCCCTGGACTGACATGAAAAATCCTGACTCTTCTTCAGCTATTCTTAGAACAGTCAAGCTATGCTAGGACTTTTTGTAGATGGCAAGGTTTTTATCTAGGTGAGCTTGGATAAAGGTTGTCTTACACACACACACACACACACACACACACACACACACACACACACACACCATTTTATTTGTCCAGGGAAGTGTAGTCCTTCTGTGATGTAAAACTAATTCTTAGAGGATTTGTTCCTAAGAACTTAAAAAAATGAGAAAGAAAATGAACTCCTGGTGGAATATACTAAGTGACATAATTTACATGGATTTACAGGATGCGTAGCTCATTTTCCATTTTAGAGGAGGCAAATAAACTATAAACAGCACAATCTGCTCTACATTAAATGCAATGATGCATCTGAGTGCGCACTCACGTGCTGGGTATGCTGTCACTGTTTTTCTTGTAAAAGACAGATGAGTTTAAGGTAGAGTTTAATCATCAAGACTGTCATTTTGAACCATAAGGATAGAACTATCTTGGAAATTTGGCTAGGTGAAACTGGAAAATACAAAACCCATGACTGAGATTTTGGCCATTTAAAACCTTGAAACCTCATACGTTAAGCATCATTGTGCCCAGTCTCATCTTTCATAACAGCTCTCCAGAGAAAATCTAAAAGCCAGGCCACTCTGAGAGGAGCTGAGGATGATTCAGTAGGTGGCACAATTTTCACTGAGTCAGTACTGAACTGATGCCCCAGCATGGTATGAGGGGGCACTGCACTGCTGGAGGTGTCGTCTAATGGATGAGGGTAAAACCAAGGTCCTGACCACCAGCAGTTATTAAAAATCCCATGGCACTTTTCAAAAGAGTAAAGATGATGTTAAACCCTGTGTCCTGGCTAATTTCCAAATTGGGCAATTATATTCTGCCTACTTAAAATTTCTCTGTAATTTTAGTTGGATAATATATTCTTCATCTTCTGCCCTATGCTTTTGCTGTTTCTAGCTCAGAGGTGGGTGTATTTCTGCAGTGAGGGAAGTGATGCTTCCGTGGAAAATGCCTTACAAGGTCTGGGACCAGAGGATGAAAGGGACAACATCCATCTATCAGAACAGGTGCCACACTAGTTTGTTTCTTGTATCATTAGGCTGACTATAAGAAAATTGCCAAATAAGTGGTGTTAAAAACAGCCTCGTCAGGCAGTCAGAGGTGCTATGCTTGCAAAGGTTTCCAAGATGGATACTTTAATTCTATTAAGATGTGACTAAGAAATGAGGCTCCTGTTGAAGTGAATATATTATGTAAATATTAACAATTTAAGCATAAAATTAGAGACATTTAATAGGAATAATTAAATTTTCTAACATTTGCCTAGCAAGGCCCATCACATTCATTCAAAGACACTGGTTGCCATCTCACGCCATCTTACCCACCTACAGTGGGTTAGCATTTCCTCTAAGTTGGTTTTTCCAAACAGAACTAATTATAACTGGGAACAAATGGAAGCTTGAAGACTAATGAAAAAAGCAGGGCTTGATTAGCATGTTTAAATTAAGGAAAGGCAGAGGAAAAAATCTTAAGGAGAAAACCAGTAACAAGAGGTGTGCAGCTAGACGTGTGCATCCAATTCTCCCCAGCACTCCAGAGTAAATCCCTAAATAGTGGTGCTTCGGTTTTTCTTGACTGTGAAGCTTTAAAAAAAAACAGTTAATTAGAAAGTAATGATAATAACATAACTACAAATGACTCAGTCTCCTCCAGTGCCAGTCTTTCCTGTGACAACAGAGGATTGATCAAGTCTCACAAAGCCCTATAGATACATTCTTATATTGCTTGCTTATTTATTTATTCATTCATTCATTCATTCATGTATTCATTCATTTACTTTGCCACAATATCTCTCTCAAGTCATTCTGTTTTATAGATATATAGAAACCTATACTGTGCTTACTAATCATGAGTTGAAATAAGAGAGTGCTTCAAACAATAAGTACTTGTGAGCAGCTCCATATACTATGATAATCAAATATGGTAATCCTGTCTGTAGAATTTTTTTATGTTTGTTGCTTAAAGCAATCATTTAAAAAGGAAATAAGATTGTTTAAATTTGGACTTTTCTTCAGGTTGAAATATCAAAATATCTTTAGCTTAGTTTTCATGGCGACAGCACACTTTATTTAGCAACAGTAAGGGTTCACTTTAAAATGGAAAACCCAGTCACTGATCACTTTGTCTTTTTAGTATGCAGCCCAGAGGATTCAGAAAAAGATTACATTTACCATAATTAACATATATGTAAATGGAGATCATGGCTATGAATGATAAATTTTCATAGCAATTTAAACCTTGTACAAATTAATCAACCATACAGACACTTGATTAATGGAAAGCAGTGTCACTTTAAAATGCAACATGTTAATATATATTACAGTTATCACAGATCAAAGAATCTTTAAACGTAAACCTGTTAGAGCAAAGTTCAATCTAGATTTTTAATAAATGTAATTCTTGGGTAATTATGAGATAAATTTGAAAAAATAAAGTAACCTGCTTCATATTTATTTACTAATTTTAGCAAAAAGTCATGAGAATAGATTTTAGATATTTCATTACAGTGACTAGGATTGAAAATGCAGAATTACAGTATTGGCTACAGATAAGATCAATGTAAAGATGCAATTACAAAGTAGAGGCAAAACATTCTCTTCGTGTCATGATAAATCAGATGATTTCCTCAAGGTCCTTGCTTTGAGTCTTCGTGACAGAGTCGGAGTAAACACATTAAGCTAAATGATTGACATCTACTCAGAACAGTGTTTGAGATGAGATTTCTCATTCTGTCTTGGTAAACATCATTTTCTTCGTTTTTGAGAAATAGAAGTAAAAATTCTGATAGTTTTCATTTTTACTAAAAATAAGCTCTAAGAGGCTGGAGAGTTGGCTCTGGCAGAAGACACAGGTTCTATTCCCAGCACCCACCTGAGGGTTCGCCATTGTCTGATACTCCAATTGCAGGGCATCCAGCGCCCTCTTCTGACATTTGAAGGTACCAGGCTGGTATGAGATATACACATATACATTCAGCAAGCATACACATACACAGTAAGTATTTAAAAATAAAGAAATGAAAATAAATGCTTCACTATGAAGATGAAGGCATAATTTTTAGGAAATTTAGAAAAAGAATATAAAATTTATAGTTATAATGATATACATGTGCTTGAGAAGCAGGATCTGAGGCATGAAGTTTCTCTACAATATAACTCCTTTGTAGAGCATAAAAGCAAGCATGCTACTTTACAAAGTCAATGTAGCTTTATTTTACAGAGGAAATCCCATAATGGGTCATGAATGTTCCTCATTAGTGGAATTAAGGCTAGCACCGGTTGCTACAACTCAAGCCAATGTATTGTATAATGCATTGTTGATCAAGGATTATTAAAGTTGCAGAGCAAGAGAACCTTGAACGTGCACTAGATAGGGAAATTAAAAACATGTGACCCCCGGGTGCTGTGCCAAAGTCTTCCCAAGTAGCTCGGATTAAGGGCACCTCAGTACAGCTAGAACTCACTGAACATTTGGCTGTGTCATATACCCATTAAGAACTTTTCAACTGATTTTACTATAAAACCGGTGAATTTTTGACAGCACTTCCATGAATCAGAATTACTAAATGTTAACCCAGGAAGTGAAGAATAAAACTGGGATATATTTATATCTTTGACTTTCTCACTTAAAATCTTAAATTCCATATCCTGTACTCCACTGTCTTCCTGTGACTGTGCAACCCTCTCAATATTTAGCACCTCATGAGCCACCGTTGGAGTCACAATATGACTGATATTAATTTGAGACCTGATAATGTGTTGCAAATGCTCTAAGTGGATAAACAACATGTAAATAAAGTATTTACGCATCTGCTTACCCATAGAAGAGCTTTTAATACACTCTAAGATCTTCACAAAGTTCTTAGAATCCAAGACTGAATGGTATTTCTATCCACAAGAGGCACATGGTATGGTGAGGCAGGGAGGAAAACACACATGAGACACTAAGATATGTCCTCCATTCAGAATACAGTTTATATAATGTAGAAATTTATAATAATTTATAAGAAGACACTGAAGAAAAGAAAAAAAACTAAGTTTAGACAAAACTAAAACAGCTGTGTAGTATGATCTACCTTGAGATGCTAGAGTTCTACATTGAAAAAAAAAAAAAAAAAGAGTTCTACATTGTAATGCTCAAATCGCTACAGGTAGACATCGAGGGGAAAAAAATCTTTAGCTAGGCCAAAAGACTTGCCACAATAATAAGATAAATTACTCAGTTGCAGGTTATTCAGTATTAAAATAAATGTTACAAAAAGCTAGGGATCCTAGTTAGGATTCTGCTTCAGCCCATCAGGCCTGTGATGTCATTGCCTTCCTGCCATAGGGGCGTGGCCTTGCCCAGTATATCAAAGGGCAGACCTACCTCGCCCCTCCCTCTCTGGGGTACACCTCCCCATTTCCTTCTCTCCCCATGCTCATTTAAGCTCATTTAATAAAGCTCATGTAATCTAATATCTGCTGCCTGGCATCTTATTGTTATTATTTTATATCTTATTACTAAACATAAAAATCATTGTATCAGATAATGTATCAGAAGCATTTAAAATACTAGTATTTCAAAGAAATCCATCTCTCTTTCAGATTTATAAATCCCCGTTCAGGAGTCCGATGCTGTAGGAGTAACAAAACAATTATAAAGGACGTACATGTTCCTTCCTTCACCATCTCACCATCGTAGTGCTCCCGGAAGTGCCCAACATATCTACAGGAACCTACCATTCACACCTTTAAACCGGCTCATTTAATTCAGATGCAAATGAAGTTAAGAATACAGTCACTTAAATGGAAAACAGATGTTTTTTAGCCAGTGTATTCCTTGAGAACATGAGACCCTGTTTCTGTAGGAGAACAGCAGGATGGGTATTGGAAAACAACCAGAAGCGACAGTCTCCGTCTCGGCCATAAATCTGTTTTCTTAGTTTACAGAGGTGGTAATCAATTAGTAACGCAATGTTTTACCTTTTCTTTACTGATCATCCCAAGCTCCCTTGAAGTCTCTGCTGTGCCATCTGCCAGAAGGTAAAGTGTGAGTCCTCACTACTTTTTGAATCTTGGTTAAACCAGGAACCATAAGATGTCTTGTCACTCTAAATGAAGTTTGAGCTGGGTGTAGTGGAACAAACCTTTACTCTGAATTGCTCAGGGAGACAGAAGCAGGGGGATTGCTGCAAGTTTGAGGCCAGCCTGGTTTACAAAGCAAATCCGCAACAGCCAAGGGTACACAGAGAAACCATGTCTCAAACAAAACAAAACAAAACAAACAAACAAAGCAAAACCAAACAAAACAAAAAGATGCTTCGACTGTGTGAGTATGGGTTGGAGGGAAAACCAACAGCTGCTGAGCCTCACTAAAATATAAAACACTACATATTAGCTTTTAGGCTTGACTCTGAAATTAATGAAATTTTTAATAATTACAGACATCAAAGACTTGATAATTAAGTGCTTTTATCATTCATTTATCTGTTCATTCATTTAACAAACATATGTACGGAGTGTCTATCATGTGTTAGGCTCCGATCCAAGTGCTGCAGTCAACAACACAATTGAGCTAGGTCGGAGCTTACATTCTAATGAGTGATGATAGACCATAAATACATCTTTATAAACATCATATTTCCCATCCAATTGTGGCCTACATTTTATCCCCTTCAAAAATTATATGAAAATTTAACCCCAGTACCTCAATGTTGCCTTATGTTTTGAGATAGAGCTTTGGAAAAGACAAATGAATTCGAGCAAGACTGTTATTGTGGGCCCTAACCCAATTTGCTTAACGTGTCCTTAAAATAAAACAAAACAAAACAAAATGAGATGAGGAGAGAATGCAAGATATGCGTGTGCATCGAGGAATGGCTTTGCTACAAGGCAGTAAGAGGAAATTACCATCTACAAGATAAGGCGAGGATCTTCATGGGATATTAACCACCCACACCCGCCTGCGGAACTGTAAGGCGACGGGCTTCTGTTGCAGAGGGCTTCACGTCTGTTACACTGCATGTGCCAGCGTGCTACTGTCTGAGTGTTCGTTCCCTTCCAAAATTGAATCTAGCACAGTAATTATAAGAAACAGAAATTTCCAAAGGTGATTCTACACCGTCACTAATGGTAGTGATGGTTTTGTCAAAAGTTTTGAGGGTGAATTTTGTTCGCGTTGCTTTTCTGTTAGGACAGCAATAAGGCATTGACTAGGACACCTCTCCCAAGCGAGTGAATTTGACCAAGGATGATTTTGGACTTCTCATAGTCAAGGTCAATAGAGAAGTGCCTGCATTACAGTCAGAATTTAGGCGCGCCAAGATAGAAAAGATTTTTTTTTAAGGCTGTCAAATACAAATAGCCAAAACACTATGAATGTAACATTTATGTAACTCCTGACTGTGTCTTGGTTCTTCTTTCTATAGGTAGTTTATTGTATATATGTGTAATAATATAAATGTATATGTAAAAAATTAAAAAATGTTTTAAATAAATAAAAAATAGAGACGTGCTTCTATTATTTGGAGACTATTCAGTCGCAGGTGCTCTGTTTTAACGTCCTGAGCTGGCCTGAGACAAATTGTTACTTGGACTAAAAGGAAGTAAGCAGCTGGGAGACTCCATAGATTGGTATTTGAATAATGCACATTTGAACTGAAATCTAAATGATACAAAGGATTCAACTACGTAAATATCTGGAGATGAGTGCTTTGGGAATAGGAAATAGCTAATACAAAGCCCATTTTTCCTTATAAAAGTTAAGCAAAAGGCCATTCTGGCAAATGACCGTTTTCACCATCAAAACACCATTTGCTCAGTAACTATCTATTCATGCTATGTGACTTCATCACTGTGACAAATACTTGAGAGGAATAGTCTAAAAGAGGAAAGATTTATTCCAGACCACGCTTGCAAGTTCTGCTGAATCCAGTGCTCTGAGTCTGGGGTAGTGCAGAGTAGCTGGGCAGCCCGAGCACGTGGTGGAGGAGGGCTGAGAGCACAGCGTGGAAAAGCAGGAGAATGGAGTGAGGTCCAGGGACAGCCCTCAGAACCACATTCCTGGCGATGCTCCTCTGTTCTAGGCTCCGCCTTCGTTCACAGCTCTCACCACCTCCCAAGAGGTGCATTCATTTATGAGTCCATCAACACACTAATATCCTCTTTATGTCAGTGTCCTCAGAATCCAATCAGTTCACCAAAGTTCCCCTCTAAGCATTGCTTTTCTGGGAATCACGCTTTCAACATATTTGTACTTGGGGGGGGCAGGGAGGGGGAGTTCACATCCAAACAATAGCACAGTACTGTGAAAAGAATTACAGAGTTTAAGTCGATAATGTTATATTAACAGTTATACTGTGACACAGGCTGTCTATTTACTGACTATACAATATCAAATATTATGTTATTGTATAACAGACGTTATACAATACAGACGTTATAATCAGACAAAGCCGGCCATACAAAGAAGGAGCTCTTTCAGATCCAATCAAAACAATGGAGTATTATGGGTTTTTGTTTGTTTGTTTGTTTGTTTGTTTGTTGAGGGAGTGGTCTTTTCATCTTTTAAAAATTAAAGGGAAATGTATGGAGTACTCCTCAAACAGGTTCAGGTCACAGTTATGATATGTGGAATCCCATAGACAGCCTGAGGAATGCAAGGTGTGGACCATAGCCACAGGCAACAGCATCACTTCCCAAAGTCTAAACTGAGTATGGGAACTTGGTAAGTAGGATTCTGCATTTCACTCAAGGTCCCAGCAAATACTGGCTATCTGCTTAGTGCTCTTCTTAATAAAATAACCATTCAACAGTTAAGCACGTATACTATTAATTGCTTTTTATGTGTCTCAAAAAGCACACGTGGGATGGCATTTTTCAGTGTGTGTGTGTGTGTGTGTGTGTGTGTGTGTGTGTGTGTGTGTTGTTTCGGTTATGTATTAAGTACAATTACAACTTTTAAAAATTGCCACATGTTATGAAAAACCCTCTCTTTCAGTTCTTGCCGTTGTTGCTGTTCTTGCCCACACCCGGAGCCAGGAATTCCAGTGACGTAAGCTAGTAAGGTGATGCTTTGCACAGCACTGGAGTCAGTAAGCCTCTTATCACTGTGTGCTGACAGACAGGAGCAAAAGGAAGCAAGCTGCAATCTAGTCAGCACTAATGCAAGCAAACATTTTATCTAGTGAGGACTAGAACCATCCAGAAGGAACTACACTTGTTAACAGGAATGGGACCTTGCAAAGGCCAAATTCACAGTAGCTGAGTATGTCCAATTGGTAATAAAATTTCTTCATAGGAAGAAGAAATATTAATTTTGGGTGAGTTGAATACAATCTTTCAAGGAATAAGAAGAATTATAAGCTCTAGAAATACATATGCACATACTATGGTTTTAAATATTTTTATTATTTTACATATTTATAATTTTCTTTTAAGTCAAAAGGAACTTTTCTAGATTATTTCTCAAGTACTTTTTTTTTTTTTTTTAGCTAAAGCAATTCTAAGCAATGGTGGTTGAATGTATTCTGATTTGGTGATCCTGTTTAGTTTTTATATGATAAAACATCATGGTAATTTGCATCCTACCCAGGATTTCCTCTCTGAAGAGCTATCAGCAGCTCCCAGAGTGGGTCTCTGGGGGTGAAGCCTGCTTTATCATTCTCGTGCTAGATCTATTTGGTAGTAAAATCAGGGTTAGTAACCTAGTGCCCCTTACGTAGGAGAAAAACTCTATATTAACCCTGTCTTCAGTCTTCTCGGGAAACTGATAATAAATTTTGTCCTTTTACTCTCTGCTCTTTTCACTTTCTGGCATTCCAGAAGTTGTTAGACTTGCCTTCCCAGCACCTTCCTGGCAATACTAAATTTGATCTAAATTTCTTCCAGCTTCTCTCTTCGGTGAGGTTTCTTTTCCGTGTTCCCTGTCTGTTTTCTTTGGTTAGTGTCTTTCAAATTACCACCATCTGCCTGTCAGCACATCCTGTACAATCCAGTCTCTCTGCTTTGGTGCTTCTGTTTTCATTTCTACAATTGCTTTAATGGTAAGTGGGTTGTTGGATACTTTACAGCTTCTCTTTGGTCTTTTACACAGTGCTGGGCATCACATCCTCGCCCTTGTTGATCACAGGCAAATATATACTAGAGAGCTACAATTTATATACTGTGCTGGGCATCAAATCTCTGCCCATGTTGATCATAGGCAAATATCTACTATAAAGCTACAACATACTTCTTTCATGTATTTTAAGAATTCTGTTCTATTACATTTTAAATATTATTTATTTATTTATTCATTCATTCATTCATTCATTTATTTTAGGGGCATGTATAGTCAAAGCACAGCTTACAGGAGTTTTCTGTCCTCCCACCATGGACCTTAGGGATTGAGCTGGGTCACTGGGCTTGGTGCCAGGCACCTTTACTTATTGAGTCATGGTGCCAGACATACAGTTCTGTGCCAAATGACTGGCACTTCCACATGTGTAACTAATGTTGAGAAGCCTTCCTGATATAGCCAAAATTTTGCTAGAATACTTAATGTTTTGCAAATATGAGCAATGTCAGGGATTTAGTGAAGTTATACAGTGTCAACAATAAATCATTGCACTAACATTATATAAGATAAATATTTTTGTGTCTCCATTAGCCCAATATAAATACTCACAAATACCAACTTCATTTTTACAAAGGCAAAAAGGAGCCACATGTGGTGGTACTCCTTCCAACTCTACCCGTTGCAAAGATGAAGACAGAGAAATGGTTCAAATACAAGGCCAGCCTGGGCTACATGGAGGCTTCAAATAACCTACACTACATATCAGGACCCTGTGCCAAATCCAACCCATCAAAAACAGTAAGTAAGAAAATACTAGATAATATTAAAAATACTGAAAGTGGGAATCTGGAAGATAATTTGTTTGAGATCTGTCTCGGTTATAATAGTGAGACCTTGCTTTAGAAAAAAAGGAAAGAAGGAAGGAAGGAAGGAAGGAAGGAAGGAAGGCAGGAAGGAAGGAAGGAAGGAAGGAAGGAAGGAAGGAAGGAATTATCCCCATCCATTATTGTATCTGCTCCCTCAATACCCCTTTTCCAGTTTCATGGCTTCTACTTCTGCTCCAAGATGATCTGGTACATCCAAAGAATTGAAGCCAGAAAAAAACTATGAATGAAAAATGAAAGTTTTCAGGGACTGAAAAGGCAATGTCACATGCACCTATGGTCAGAATTAATTGGTCTCCATGGGAGAGTATGAGAGAAAAAAAGGATATGAAGTCGGAAGAAGTAATGTGGGCAGAATGACTAGGGGCAGCAGAGGTGGCAATGAAAGGACTTCCTACAGTGAAGAGCTGGGTTTGAGGGTAGCAATGAACAGTTTTCATTGTATACATACATGAACTCCTTAAAGAATAAATTATGAAAATAAACTTTAAATGAGAAAAGAAAGCAGGAGCAGAGAAAGCAAGGGAGGAAACCAAGAATGGAAAAGAAAGAGGGGAGGGATAAAAGGAGGAAGGAGGCAGGCAGAGGGAAAAGGATGGAGAAAGGAAGCAAATTTAATAGTATCTAATAAAGAATGGAATGGTGATGTGTTCTGTGTAAGACGTGAATTATCAGTAGAGGCAATGTTTCCTATGACTTAGCTAGTTGCTTTTCATTTGTAGAAATTTAGCTGCTGTGTTATGCTAAAGAAACAATCAGCAAATGTGTTTTTGTTCTACACTTGGAGAGCTGTGAGATGGTGCTTATAAATTCTGTGCATTACGCTCCTCATCATTACAGTGGATCTTAGTAGAAATGGATTCTCCACCAAAATATTAGCCTCTCCTATGGAGGAGAATGCCTACAACACAGCAATAATCTCTCCTAATATTACAGAAGTGGATTTAAAATGTGTTGTTAATCTATTCTGGTAAGAAGAACATAAACTCCAGAAACTGGTGTTGAAAACTTGAAATAGATATAGTGATTCTTGGCATTCATCCTTTATTTCTCTAAATATAGACTCATAAGGTCATCAATGCTGCAGTCTGGACTTCTCCAGCAAGGGTACATTTTAAATCTCAATAGGGAAGCATCTGAAACCATTGTGTAGCATCCTTTCTTTTCAATCAAAGAATTCTGGTAGTCTTTGTTAGTACTCTTAGGATGACTATAGCTGGAGAGATTGTACCAAGCCCCTTTGATATCAATTTATACCCAAGCGTTTAACACTGTGCTTGGAGGTAGAGATAGTAGCTATCCTAAAAATAGTAATTCCTTATTATTAATGTAATGTGTTGTGTTTGAAATTGTGAAATACTGTAACTTACTAAGATTCTCACATTTAAAAATGGCTGTCTGTCAACAAATCGTGCTTCTTGATTTTCTTAGGATTTCACTGCCATAACTCAGGATAATGTTCACCCAAATCAGCATGCCCATCTGTATATGTATCAGAATGCCTACCGGGAACCATGAAGAATCAGAACAGCAAAACTAGAGACATTGTCTTTGAAACTTTGAGATCAATGACTGTGCAGTTGAGGCTGTGCAAAATCTTCAATGAATACTTCTGAAACCATTCTAAAAGGTAAGGTGCTATTGTGGAGGTGTGAGGTCACTGTTTCATCTCTGTAAGAATCTTTAGAAAATTCTCAAGATTCTCTAGATTTGTCAGAAAAAAAAATGAACTGATATTCTTAATTGTCTAAAGCAAACTTACCAAACACAATTATAATTCTTGCTAAAACAAATATTTACTACACATCTATTACATGTATTCTATAATTATTACAGTAAGAAATATAGTCAAATAAAGGGGTAGAGAGAACACAGTCCTGGATTTAAGATATTTTCAAGACAGTAACAAAACAGGCATTTGCTAACTATAATCCAAAGAAGAAAAGAGGTGTGATCAATATGCACTGAAATAAAAGACGAAAATTAATTAAACATGATGGGTTTAATTAAGGAATGCCTTTTCAAGAAAATGCCACTTAAATTTATCATTGAGGAATTAATGAAAACTTAATTTAGAAGTAAGAAAAGCAAGGAATTCCAAGGTAAATATATGATGATAAAAACGTGGAGATAAAATGTACTATAATACTAAGAGCATTTTGCTTGAAATGTGAGTTATGGTAATGCAAGACGTGAAGATCAGTGCCCAAGAATAGACTCCACCCACAGTGATGTGATGACTCAATGAGACTTACTAAGGCTGTGTTAATGCTCTATTTTAGGCAAGTGACAAAGGACTGTAGACTAGGTGGCGTATTAAAACGTTATTGGAAGCTGCTACAGGTACTTCCTGTTTACTCAGGTAATTAATTTTATTCTTTCTTAAGTCTCTGATGTGGTTGAAGACCAGATAGCTTAGTTGTTTAGGGGTTAAGATGTTTTCAGGTCTAGATAGATGTTTTAACTTGATAGAGATGAGATGTGATAGATATTGATTTACATTCAGAATTTTAGACTCACCAAGACAGGAAGGATGTTTTCTTCAAGGTTGCCAAGTATAAATAGCCAAAACACAATGAATGTAACATTTATATAATTCCTGATTTTTTTGTTCTTCCTCTTGCTATAGTTTATTCTATATATGCTAATAATATAAACATATATTACATAATATAATGTATATGATTATATATATATTAAGAAAAATTATGTCTCACAGTTTATAAAATAAGAAGTCAAAGGTAAAAAGAATAGGTAGGGCACCAGCATGGTTTTGTCTTCTAGTCAGGAATCATTTCCAGGTAGGAGACTCCTCATTGCAATCTTATATAAGTAAAAGCCAACCAGCTTTGACCCTTTTAGGAGAATGCTAACTCCATTCATAATGGCTCTAAACCTTTAACATATCACTACCAATAGCATCACCTCCAAATACCATTATATGCATGTGACAGTTTCATATTAGGATATTTTGGTCATGCACTTTCAGTCCTTTGCAAGTATAAGTATATTAATCAACCATTTAATAAGACCTAAGCCCCCATGACCTATCACAAAAAATGATTATAAAGAAATGGTATCTGTGCCAAAACATTAGAATTGACTTTGCACAAATTGGTACACCTTGAAGCTTTGCAAGTTTTCCAGTCTTAAGGACTAGTGAGTATTGTGCAACTACTAAAGCTAGATGCACATCGAGGAAAAGGTTTGGGGTGGTAGTGTCACCATGATGTAAAGAAGTCTCAAGGCCTAGAACTCTGGAAATTAAATATATATATATATATCTACTAATATTGTCTTTGGGTACATACTTATGTATGTACTCAAAATAGAGAAGAAACCCAATGAAACTCAAAGCAAAGTGACATCATATATAGTGCAACTGACTGGGGACAACCCCTGAAAATCCCCAGAACAACTAGCCCAGAAGTATTTTAATGATTTCTTTATCAATGTGCCTTTTCTTATGAGTAGATAGATTTTTTTTAAATTTGGATTTATAGTGATATCATGTTTGATTGTGCTTATTGAACATACGTTATGAGCTGTATGGAACGAGCTAAAGCATTGTGTTTGGTGCTGTGAGGTGCTGTAACTTATTATCAAGTAAACAGACATAGTTCTTGTCCTTGTGGGAGCAATGACTCTAGTGGGAAAGATACAGAATAGAAATAATCGTAATAAGAACTCTTCCAAGTAGAGAAGAAAAGTAAAGCTAGAAGAGTGGATAAAGAGTGTAATTATACATGCTACTTAAGCCCTGGTGATCAGGGAAGACACAGACTATTACAACATGACATGACACAATAGAGTTAAATGATTTAAGAATGAGATGAAGGCGAGGTCATGCTCTCTGAGTAGCGAGAATAGAAATTTTTAAAAAACATGTTTATATGGTAATACATTTAGAGTGCTTTCTAATAACAGTCAGAAGGCCACTGAGATTGGAATAGCAAAACATGAAAACTATTTAGGATCTTCCAACCCATGACAATGAGTTTGGATTTTATTATTTAATTTATTAATAGTTTCTATATTCGATAAGTTGTGGTCTCCTTTCAATGATGGTGAAAAATATGACTCCTCTGATAAAAGGTAGAAAAATAGTCTCAAGAAAGTGAGAATACTGGAATAGATTTGTTATAGTTCTATATGGCCAACCAATCCTAAGTTATATTACTCAAAACATACCTGGTTATATGTCATTTATCTTAAAGAACACATTAATTAAGAGAGGAATTAGTAGAGTTGATAATTGAAATAATGCCTAATGCTGTCTGCTCATTCAATGCCAGAGGTAACATTAAAGTAGCTATAATGGATTTATTTATAACAATTATAATAAACCAGGTGGAGATTTTGAGGATGAGTAGGGATGCTTATTCATCATAAATCAATGATATTTTCTGTGTGCAGGGATTCTGAGCAGCACTTTATAGATCATGAGCCCCTTTAGAAACAAAATAAAAAGCCTGTTAACTAAAGCACATTTTGACATACAGAAGGAAAAGACACAAATTTCACTGGATTTGCAGAATTGAGATTCACTATTTTTGTTTGTTTGTTTGTTTTTGTTTTTAGACTTAAATGAGCTCACAAACTTCGAGGCATTTATGAAGAGAAGCTGGGCACTGTTCCAATGACTGGACAGCAAGGTCACAGATGCATAGAATCTTCACACACACCAGAAAAATAACAATGACTGCACCCATAAGAGGAAATGATCTTGCATATTAATCTACATCAGAATGGTCTAGAACCTTTTTAAAGACTGCTGGGTCCCATTGCTTCAGCAACTTTAGTGAGGGGACATAAGATTTTATATTTTAATATGTTCCCAGGACACACTTATGCTGCTCGTTAAGGATTGCATCTTAAAGCATGCCTTATAGAACAGTGTCATTAGATATGACCTCTTCAGTAGTATCAACTCCTGGAGATCCTCACATCACTTAAGGAGCTATGTTTACAGTTGGAAAACATAGAAGAATGATTATAGCTTCCATTTCAGAAGATGTCTAAAGATATTTCACCAAAGTTTTCTGCACCCCCTTCCCCACAATTTAGAGCTCCTCGTAAATAGTCCTCACTATATTCTCTCTTTCTTCAAGTTTCTTTTTTCTAATTGTGTGTGTGTGTGTGTGTGTGTGTGTGTGTGTGTGTGTGTGTGTGTGTAAATGACACATGTTTGGAAGGGCAGTTGTTGAATCTTTTGGAGCTGGAGTTACAGGCGGTTGTGAATTGCCAAAGCTGGGTTCTGAGAACTAACCTTGGTTCCCTTCTTAAACAGCAAGCACGTTTACCTCCAGCACCCCAATTTTCATTTAAGATTTTACTCTTATTCACTTAATGATGGAAGAGTTGTATACTGTAGATATTTAGCAGTAGGATGTCTAGAATAAACATACACACAAATAGACACAGATAGAAATTGTACGTTACCAGTTTTATGAATGATATGTATGACACAACTTACAAATAATAATAAAATATGGCATACAATAAATTCCTTAGCACCAATTGATTTTCACAAACTGATTTTGTTGATTTTTGCTGAGCTCTTATAATTGATAAATATGTATAAATCAGATAGGAATTTTGGTTGATCTTTTATTTATGTTAGTACTTAGATGAAAGTGAAACAAAGATGATGGATTTGGTAACTCATTTGTAAATGATGTCAGTGTATTGGATAATAGCTTTAGACTATTAGAAGAATGCATTACCAAATTTTAAAGTTATTTTCACAATGTAATGTCGATAGTCATCAGTCATTTAAATATAACCCACATTATGAAAACTAGCCTAGCATTAATTTCATGACTCTATTAAATCAACAAAACAATTCCAAAACCATGAGTCATGCCTCCCATGGCAAATTTTAAACTACTAATGTGATATAATTGAATCAAATGTAATTGAATATGGAACATATAACCACAAAAATATTTGAAAACATACATGCATTATGTAGAAGTGGAATTATTTAATTAGAAGTTCAAAAATTTTATTCTTAATAATGAATGTATTAGACAACTTACTTGAAATCTTCCAAAATATTAGTTGTAAGCCTGTAAAAGCCTCCTGTATCACACATTATGACAGACCATACCTCTATTGTTGCTTATTCTAGGGTTCTGTATTTATTTTAATACTTTAAATCTTGCCTATCATCTTGTAAGTAAATGCTCCTCTAATTAAAGTCTCCTCATACTATCCAGATATACTGGGACATCATTTCCCCAAACTAGTCCTGGTTGATGTAAACAAGTGCCTGTTATGGAAGTTACAGGAATGAATTGAATGATGATCCAAAAGAGCAAAGAGAAAAGGAGGACTAAGGACCAGAGTCTGCTAAATTCTTCTGCAGTCAACTGTCCATGAGAAGAAAAAGAAAGATAGTAAAGTTGATTGAAATATGTAATCCATAAAATAGGAAAGAGAGAGAGAGAGAGAGAGAGAGAGAGAGAGACAGACAGACAGACAGACAGACAGACAGAGAGAGACAGAGAGACAGAGACAGAGACAGAGACAGAGATAGAGAGAGAGAGACAGAGACAGAGAGAGAGAGACAGAGACAGAGACAGAGACAGAGACAGAGACAGATAGAGAGGTGGGAGGGTGTCTGGTATGGTGCCCTGGACCCAATAGAAAGTTGAAACAAAAGAGTGGTAGACTTGTGGTTACAGGATACATGCCAAAAGAACAACAAAGGACCAGTACTTTGGTCAGATAAAGACTTTGAGCAGTTTTGATAAGTTCTTGTTAAAATGATAGGTTTGGATGTAATAATGACTGAGAAACGGAAAAAGAGATCAGATAACTATAAAAAGGTCATGATCAGTTTTTCAAATAATTTGAGTAGACATTTTGGACTCTAACTAATGTGTAGATGGATCTGGTAATGTACCTCAGCAAACAGAAAACAAAGAAACAGCATACATGATTATTGGAACACAATGTGGTTTTATTATGACTACTATTTCCTCAAGTAAATATTCATGCCATTGGATAAAAATGAAAACAAATTTGAGTGTTTAACTTAATAGATTGAAAAGAATTGAAACAATTGCCATTGTTTATTATTTTAAATTTTGTTTATAGAGAGCAGCTGAGGAAAAAAGGTTAATACAACTGCAAAGAAAACATAAAGATGTTGAATAGATCTTCATGTTTAAGACATTGCTTAGCACTACTTACTACCTTTGAAGAGATTCATTTACTCACTCACAAATATTTAACACATGCTCACTGGATGATAAGCGCTGCTCTCGATAGTACTGGCAGCATTTACCCAACCAATCCCCTCCCCTGGAAAAAATATCCTTTTGCCTGATTAAGAGTTAGAGCTATAGAAGTTCTTACCCAAGGGCTTTCTGTTTACTGTGTATTATTTATGATTTGTTTTTACTTAAATTTTTAAAAAATTTATTCACTCTACATCCCAATCGCATCCCCTTCCCTGGTCTCTTCCCTGTCCCACCCACTCTCTCTCCTCTCTGCAATGCTCTCCCCAGTTTGTTGGGTCAGCTGGTAGAGAAAATGGGCTACCACTCTCTGAGGACAGCACATTATATATATATATATATAAAACCAAGATAGGCTGTGTCCCAAAACTTTCACAAAAGTGTGCTAGCGACCTGGGTAGCTCAGCTGTAGAGCATCTTCCTAGGATAACCTATATCCTGGAATGATCAGAACTGTGAACAAATACAAAAACAAACCAGAAATTTGACAGGTCAGATGAGGTCTAAAGTCACCCTTCATCTGAAAACTATCTCTGTAGATGTATTGAAACAAAAGAAAAGCAAAGCCAACCAATCCAAACAAACAAACAAACAAATAAACAAAGCCATTGAAAATGATTAATTGGGGAACCATAAAGGAGACAGTAATAGCTAGAAAGTGATACAGAATGAAAGTGAACTATTACCGAGAATCAGGAATGATACCAAAGTGATAGGTGTCAGGAAAGGGGATGTAGTGACAAGGATGGAAAACAAGAAATGAGAGAGATACAGTCTCTGTGTTTATTATGCAGCTCAACTCCTGGAGCATCAAAGATGAAGGAATGGCTATAATATGCTTTATACACAAGCATATTTAAGTAAATCGGTCCACAAAGGGAAGAAAAGATGAGAAGGTAAGATGAGCAGAAGGAATTGAACACCATAGGAATCAAGACGTTCCTGGTTTTATTTCATATGGAAAAACCATCGATTGTCTTTCTTATTAGGGCTAAGGCAAGTGTCTATTTAAGCAAACAATTTGCATTTATCAAAATTAACTTTTTATAGATATTATATAAAGAATCAATGTCTTAAAACATCACAACACATGCACTTAGGATTATTTTCTCGTCGATGATAATTTTGCGAAGAAGATTGGAGTAGGACAGCTCTGTAGGTAAGAGATACTTGCCACCAAGTGTGACAACCAGAGTTGGATTCCTGAATCCACATGGTAAGTTATAACCAACTCCTTCAAGCTGTCCTCTGATCTCCACTCAAGTTCTGTGGCAATTGAGTGGGATTCATATTCTCTCTCTGTCTCTCTGTCTCTGTCTCTGTCTCTGTCTCTGTCTCTGTCTCTGTCTCTGTCTCTGTCTCTGTCTCTCTGTTTCTCTCTCTCTCTCTCTCTCTCTCTCTCTCTCTCTCTCTCTCTCTCTCTCTTTCTCTCTCTCTCTCAGAGATGTAAGATGGTTGTTAGGATATTGGAAAGTCAATATATGTATAAATGTATAAACTGGTCCAAATGAAAATGTTATGTGTACTATAGTTGCTTCTTATATTCTAGGAAACTTATTATTTTCAGTGCCTTTGACTTGCCAAATAATGAACAAGGAGTTTGTGGATTTAAAACAAAAAGCATGGTGAAGTCAGAAGTCAAGATCACAGATGAAAAATTATATAAGATCCATATTTACAGTAGAAGAAATAGTTATTAGTTACACATTATCACAATTTTATTTATATACTGTCCAGGAATTATCATGTTTATAAATATACGTGCAAGAGCTTGCATTTCTGATGAGATGTTAAACATGCTTTAGTGCTTCTTAATTTCCCTTCTCTAAATATAGCTTTCTGCTAGTTAGCTGTTTCTGAATACGCTAGCCCATGTGACCCTTACCATAATTTACCTTTACGCTCACCAATTCCGTGGCCCCCAGCTTCAAAATTCTCTTTTGTACTACACATTTAAATCTTTGAACTTGAATATTGAATAAACTATGGAATGACTTTGAGCTCTGGTGTTGAGCTTGGTAACCTTGAACCTCTCATAAATTGGGGAAAACCTCTAAAGCAGCCAAAACAAAGCTCTTGACTTTCTAAATATAACGTTTGCTTGACTCCTCGGCTTACCTGTGAACTCTGTTGTTTTTTTTTTCCTTGACTGCTTTGCCACTATCATTTGAAGTTAACCTTTTCTTTACTCAGTCGGAAATCATGTTTCAATGGATTAAAAGATAAAATAACATTTTCTGTTAATTAAATCTAAGAACGACTTAAAAATATGACTTGGAAAAAAAGTGTGTGTATGATAAATCTCCCCAAATTATTATCAAGAATAATGAGTCCGTCCATTTAACTATGTATCTTCTCATTTTGACAATAAAAACAAGTAACATTTGAATACCAACTTCACTTTTGCACTTTAATTCTATCTCATTAATCTTTATTTTTATATTTCAGAGTTTCAAAACCATTTTCCCTTCTTTGGCAGTCACCCCTAAGGATTAAAAAAAAAAAAAAGATATACATTACTTTTATAACAAAAATAGGAAGGAAATCATGAAAAATTCAAAAAAGAAAGAGGGTTTGCCCTTCTTTTTAAAAAAATTTTTATTAATTTATTCTTGTTACATCTCAGTGGTTATCCCATGCTTTGTATCCTCCCATTCTTCCCTCCCTCCCATTTTCCCCTTATTCCCCTCCCCTATGACTGTGACTGAGGGGGATTACCTCCCCCTGTATATGCTCATAGGGTATCAAGTCTCACTTCTATACACTGAGGCTGTTAGAAGGTTAGCTATGCTGCCTCTCTTGTGTCTACACAACATCTCCACCTGTATGTAAACAGATGCCTTCTACCACTTCAAGTTTCTATACTTCATGTGGCACAGATGATTATTCAGCGGTTGATGACGGGGTAGATGATCAATTAGCAGGAAAACACCAAAAGATCATGTTAAAGTAAAAAGGTGCAGTATCAGAAAAGTTATTTTCTTTTCCTGTTTTGAATTCTAGTTATTAGGGAACTTTATCTTTTAAGTTTTTAGAAAAATATTTAATAGTCACAAAAAAATTAGGTCATAGAATGTGCCTGCTGATAACATGTACTGTTTTCCCTTCTCAGGAAGAGAAGGTGCTTTTAACTTACTATTTATAAACTATTCAAATAGATTAAAAATGTACATGAAAAAAACAAAGCCATAATAAAAAAAAGTTCAGATAATTATTTCATTAAATCATCTTAGCA
Organism: Acomys minous; assembly: GCF_964271855.1. Lineage (NCBI taxonomy): Eukaryota > Metazoa > Chordata > Mammalia > Rodentia > Muridae > Acomys > Acomys minous. Next base: position 99,052,495 of record NC_140491.1, read on the forward strand.
TTTTAGCATGTCATTTACTGCCTCTCTTTAAACAGACCAGTCTAATACTATATAAATTTGAGTATAGATATATAAGCACTTACTGTAATGAGAAATGAACATGAAATGCACTAATACTACATTTTGTAAGTTATGAACAAATCACAACCTTTTGGTGTACAGTATTGAATATATTTTTAGGATATATGTATATATGTATGACTCAAAACATTAATTTTGAAGTAGTAAGTTTCTGTAAGTGCGCATGAATTCATAATGTACAGGGTGCCTTGCAACCAAATATATATTCAGTTCCCAGCATTATTGGTGTTTCCAATTTCAATAACTATAATATTACCACCTTTGGACTTTTATGGCATCTTTCATCCGTGGATCTTAAAGGGCTTTACAAACATTAATTCACACAGCATTCTTGTGAGGTACAGAAATATCATTAACCCCATATTACAGATGAGGAAACAACCAGGGAAAGGTTAATAATACGAGTGCTACTTTGTACTTGTGCAGTGCCTTTGACTCAGCCATCTCTGAGTACACGGCAAGCTTCATAATAGAGAACGGGTCTAAGGCGGTCTTAGACATTAACTCATAGCAGAATTCCGCTCTATCTTATGAAGTTTCTAGAAACTGCCTCTATAGCACATATTAATAATATGAGACTGCTTTTGTTCACATGGTTTTCAGTTGTAATTGGAAATCGTGACTCAAGCTTACCTTTAATTACCTTATTAAAGTGTGAGTGCTTGATTGTGCCACATACTATAGACTATGGGCCGATGCTATTAAGATTTTAAAGCCTCAAAATTCAAATAATTCACATATGTATCAGTGGTGGGTTGTACTGAAAAGCAATTGGAAAAGTTTTTAGCATTTTTTAAAAATATAATTTTCATAATTTTAGAACAGAGTCCCACTCTGTAGCTCTAGGTGGCCTGGAACTTGCTATGTGGAGCAAGCTGGCCTCTAAGTCACAGACCTGCCTTCTTCTGCTTCCAGAGGTCTGGAGTTAAAGACGTGTCCCATCACATTAGTTGGTTAATTTTGCTTCTTTCTCTCCCATTATGCACATTTCAGTCCTCGGTGCTCACATGGCTGCTATGTCTTTAAAGACCAGGAGCTGCTCACCTGTGTCATCCACAGTCAGACTTCATCCATCACAGATCTCTCTCCTTCAAACACCAGCATGGTGATTTTCAGAGAGTCTCCCAGCCTTTCTCAGTCTTTCACTATTAGAATTTACTCGTGAATCCTGTTATAATGTTTTCTTGTTCTCTGCTTGCCAAGACCTGCTTAGAAAGACTGTTTACAGCTTTAGTGTCCTGGAAGGCTAAACACACTGCCGCACACAGACAGTACAGAGTGCTGTGCAAGAAGAGTTGTGGAAAAAGCACTCGGAGTTAGGTGGTCTACAGACACACGGAGCATGAGCTCATACCACCATTAACTACACGACAATCCAATAGTCTCTGTGAGTCAAATATATCAATAGTTATGCTGCAGGCTGGCAACCTGGTTGTCACATGATGGGGGACACCTAGACTTTTATGTTGATTATGGCAGTGGATCAAGAGAATAGGAGATGCCTTGATTGCTTGATTACTTTTGACTGATGCGGAAACATGGGATTCTTGGAGTAGGGACCAGCTGGGTTGGTGCAAGGACAGGCTTTAGGTAAATGTTAGAAGGAGTCTATAGGGTGACTGGTTGGCGTGCTTGCAGAAAAGCTTGGATAACTAATAGAAAAGAAAGGTATGGGGGGCTTTTACTTTGCCCAGGATGCAAGGGTCTTCATTGGTAGCTCTCATCCTACTTTGTTTAGCTAAGCTACTGCACAGTCTTTCTTTGGGGTTTCCTGCAAACCTCTTCTCTAAATCATTATTTCTTCTCTTCCTTTTCAAACTGATCCAGTCGTGAGTTCCAACTGATGGCTTTGTGGGTGGCTTTGTCATTTGACTGGCCTGCCTTCTCCTACACAGAGAAATATTATTTTCAACAGACTAAGGAAGTTTCGAACACACATTTGTACGACTAATATAATTCTGACACAGAAAGACACACTTTACCCCAGTTAAACACTGTGGTGTTTGTGGTGGTATGTGGCTGTGTGTGTGTCTGGGAAGAGCATGGTCCTACTGTACTTCATTGACAAGTGGCAAGAATACATCTACTGAGATAGCCAGACTTTAATAAATTAGCACAGGAAATTTAAATGCAAATGCTTGTTTGCAATGAATTAAGTAGAGAGCCATATTTGTTTCTAAGGACATTTCCCCTACTGTGGCCTTGATAACATTGGCAGGCTGAGCTTGTTTTAGAGTGATAGAAGTTAAGCCTTGGTTTCTCTTATGGGATTTCAAGAACACATTAAGTAGGCAAAAGCGAGATTGATGTATAGGACTAAAGTCATGCAGTCAGAGTAGGATGGAAATGGAGGCAGAAATTGACTTTGACTGTTACTCTCCACACAAAGAGCATAACCCAACCACAAGGCATAGCAAGATACATAGGCTTTAAAGCTTAAATGTAAACCTTGTACTCACATATATGTACCCTACATTGAGTCAGTCACTTAAACTAGAAGTGACAGTATCCTCCTTGTGTGATCCCTGACAGTCTTATATCATGAGGGCAAATTTATTAATAAGCTCCATGGAAATTACTATTTTCAATTTCTTCCTTGTATTAAACCCTCACAGAGGGTATATGAAACACCAGTCACTGGATGGAGAGATGGCTCAGCAGGTAGGGAAGCTCATAAGCAAACACGAGGACATGAGCTTAAGACTCCATGCCCAGTAGTCACATATTAAAAAGCCTAGCGTAACCAACTGCAATGTGTAACCCCAGAGCTGCAGGGGTAGAGGCAAGAGGCTTGCTGGAGCTTACCATCTACCAAACTAGATGTAGGTTAATGTCTTGAGGGAATAAGATGGAGCATAGTAGAGCAGGACTGAGGTCTATCATCACCTGTCTCTGCCCACATACCACCTACACTCAAACACACACAAACTCACACATACTCAAACACACACTCACACATTCACACTCACTCACATATGCTCAAACACACACACACACACACACACACACACACACACACACACCTGCTAACACTCACACACATTCACACCTTCATATACACTCCCACGTGTACACACAGATACACACACCATTCCCATTTCTGAGCTCACACAACTACTCTGAAGGTAAAGGTAATAAGTAACAGTTGACAACTCCTCATCTCCTTGCCAGCACAGAATCAAAATCGATGTAGTAATGAGCTTTTCTTCTATATTTATTATCTGTTTATTGCTGAATGAGATCTGTACAACTGACTCAACTGCTTACTGCTGCAAACTAATGAATCCTGCTGCTTCATGTTCAAATCATACAAACATAAATTACTTACCCAAAGTCACGCAGTCAGCCCATAGTAGAATACAGGGCAGAGCACGCCTAGGTCACATGACTTCTGACCTAGGGCCTTAGCTCCCAGCTCACATGACTTCTGAACATATCTAAAAGGTTTATCATTTCCTAAGATTGTGAAAGCCTTACTGACACTCGTAGAACATTCCAGGTCTCCTTTTCCAATGTTCCTTTATATGTACCTATCAGCTCACTTTTTTCAAATGCCAGGGATGCATTGCTCAGCAGTGTAACTCCAGCCCTCAGCAGTCTTTAATGGAAAAGGCAAACCTTTCCACTAATGAGCAGTTTGTCTAGTGTTCTTAACCTTATCCGCAGCTCCTCGAGTGATAAAGGCTTCACCATTATGCACAGAAAGGTGTTGATAATTCTCAATCTTCATGCAGAAAATGGCTCTTTTGTCACTCCTTAGAGTCTACTGTTAAACTTGGCACATGGCTTACAAATTACCTTTCCTGTTCTGCAAAGCAGTCAGCTGGAAGCATTGGTGGGCCGGCGGCAGGTGGAGCCTCCTCCTGTCAGGACAAAAACGATACCCGCTGCTTAATAGAAAAAGAACCATCTGCAGTTTAATGATGTAGACCTGTCTCAGCAAATGGCCTGGGTTTAAATACAAGGTAGAAGGAAGAACTTTAAAAATATAGAGAAAGTAAGGTGGAATACTAAAGACTGTACAAACAGAACTGAAGGCATTTATTTTTATTTTTATTATTATTATTATTATTATTATTTTATCAACTCAGGCATCCGTGCAGGGTGACTGAAGTGATTTCATTCCTTCACTACTAAGTTCCCTAACCACAGCGGGCCCCAGAGAGCAAGCCTACAGCTTAGAGGCCCTTCCTATGTCAGCTTCTGCAGCGAGGAATGCAACGCTACACAGTCTCCATGTGGCTACAATAGAAACAATAAAGGCTTGATCAGCTGAATGCTTAAATATGGCTGAATGTTTGATGAGATGAAGATGTAATTTTGTCTATGTTCCCTAAGGATCTGGATTAAATATGACTACAGGGCCTAATCAAATAGCTAGTCACTGAACAACGGTCCCAACTGCATTTTTCATTCTAGGCATGCCTTTACCCACCCACCCCCTCCCCTTCTCCTGCAAGTACATTACTTATTCACTGGTTTGTCAGCAGTGTGCATTATTAGCGCTTGAGAGATAAAACTTTAAGTGTTGCTCCCAATTAGCACAACAGTGACCACGCACCATGCTCTGTGCTTAATGCCTGCTCTCAGAGAGGAGCTGGTTTTGAAGGTCTGAGGTGGAGGAGAAAAAAAAAAAATGAAACAGCTTAAGCATTCATTTTGAGTGGAGAGACAGCTCCTATTAACATTTAACAGCATTTGTGCAACTTGGTGCGGAGGTTATGATGCAAATGAGGAGGAATTAAAAGTGGCCAGGGGTTTGTCATTGATGGATTGCAGTCTGGCGGTGTTCACACTTCTGCCGTGTCCATCAGAAGCGATTACTGTGTAATTAAACCTTATTTCTCTACTCTTCAGTGCATAATTACTTTGTGAATGTAACCATCATCTAAAAAAGCTACCGAAATGCTTTAGCATTTAGTCTAGCAGTCATTTCCCTAGCTTGTGTCAGATAGAACCATCAGACAGTGCAAAAGAACTGTCACTTTTAATAAGAGGCAAAAAATTAAATGAAACAGTATGCTTATTACAGGAAAATTAGGCGTTCAAGTGGTAGAGTCCTTTTCTGCTATTTGCATAATTTATTCTTTTTTGTCCCTCACACCAGAAGCTTCAGGCAATTTTCTTCACATTTAAATAGATCGCACATTTAAGGCTACTTAAGGAAAATTATCACTTTGCATATTTTAATTGTTGTAAAGAAAGTGAATAGAAGAGGTCTGCAGCTTGGACTCTTGAGTCGGTCAGATGCTCAACTGTCTGATTCTGGAGCTCCCACTGCTGCACTGTAGATAACCCTGCAGTTCACAGCCTTCCACTTGCATTTCATCAGCATGCAAATGCAGCAGCTCCCAGCACTACAAGGAGTGGAGCTTTGATATTTACAAACTAGCCACTAATAACTAAAACATAATTTGTTTGACATAACTTTAGAATCTCTTATCGCTGGGCCTTATTATTATTATTTTCTTTTTCAAAGAAAAGGAAAAAAAAATAACCACTAGCTCTTTGCGGCATAGAAATACCAGGAAGTATCCCAACTCAAACCAGACAGTGTTCGAGGGTTCTAGAATTCTGATAGGCTGTAAAGTATCAGCAGTCCACTATCTTGGTATGCCTTCCATCCTCCTGAGTTCTTTTCTTTGGTCTCACCTTTATGCAAAAGAAAAACAAATCAAGTAAAATTAACTTAAACTCTTACACCAAACCAGTTGCCAACAGGAGGGTGGGTACAATGCTTTGGTCTGTTTGTACTATAATTCAAAAAAGTACCCAGCATGTCAGGGCATCTGAGTGCAGACGCTGTAAACAGATGAGAGCCTGTAACAAGCTGTTCACTACAAAACGGGGAAAAGTCAAAAGGGCACACCAGTGAAACTTTGATCAAAGCATACTTGGCTTATTTATTGTACTTAAGTGAGTTAAGGAATCTTAGTGGCATAATTTGCTTAGTTGTCATTACCAATTAAAAAAAAAATCCCAAAGAGACTAAAACTGAAAGTCTTCATTTTGACAAGACAGCGATGTTTTAAAGCATATTAAGATGTGAATCTGATTAACTCAGCAACACTTTTGTTTAATTACAAACAATTATATGTTCCCTTTGGCTACTGGTCATTTTCATTTACGGCGCCATTGTCCCGCTTAAGTGCAAACTCTAAACACTAATGAATGTCTGAGGGATTACTGTTAGCACACATTCGTAGACACCAAGCACACATTTGTCTCTAGAAGTAAAGGAAGTAGGTCTTAGTTTATAAAAAGTATCAGGGTATGATGGACTAATATAAATCAGCACTCTGTGGAACAGGCATAGGGAACAGGTAAGATATTAGTATGGAAGTCAAAAGAGAAACTGCCCGCCTTTGGGCCTGATGTGACTGACTCTCAGAATAACTTTCATTCTGTGAACTTTAAAATGCAGTTTAGGCAGTGACAGAGGATGCTTACTGTTTAATTACTTTCAGGAGAAATGTTTTCCAACATGCCTTTTTTTCTTTTTTTTTTTTTTTTTTTGGGAAACATTACAAAATTCTGGAGGAGGTAGAATTTGTGGAAAAGGTCTTGTAGTAGCTTTCATGACTCTGGATTTTGGCCTATTGATTGGTGATGACTCAAGCTACTCCTTGCAGTGTTTTATGCACCGCGCACGCACGCGCGAGTGTGTGTGTGTGTGTGTGTGTGTGTGTGTGTGTGTGTGTGTGTGTGTTTGAGTTTGGTTTTATTTTGATTTCTGCTTTAAAAGTGAATCTAACTGTGGGCTTACTGCCCATTTCAAAGAAATTGTATTCTTCTGCGACTATGCTTTACTAATTATTCCCACTGCCAAAAGGACAACAGCCAGACACAAGTGGCCCCCCAATGTTGTCAAACATGCCATCAAATGGACTTTGCCTATTTGGTTTCTGAAACAAATGCCTTCAACTTACCTGTAATACATGTAATTAGAAATGAAAGAATTTCTCTATTCAGACATAAGTCCTCGGGGAGGAAGGTTGTGTGAAGGTAGAAATGGTTTATGTCCCCCAAAATCACCATTTTTACCATCTGTGGGACTTCATATAAAGGAAAGCATGGTACCCTGATCACTGCAAATGGGGAGGAAGTCTGAAGGGGGTATGTCTTTTGAGCATCTGTGAAAAGTTTATGTATCTCTACCTCTCTAGTATACGTGTAAATCATCCTACACCATATGTTAAAGGTTAAGATATAGATCCAAACATGTTTGGTGTTTGGCCCTGTATGATACAAACATAAAAATAGATTGGCCACTAAGGAGACAGAAAATTCAGCATTGTAAAATTTGACCAAGAGTGTCAAATTGATGAGTTAGAACAGAAATCCGGGATAATGCGGAAGTTAAATCATACTAAACCAGCCCTTCTCAACCTGTGGGTCATAACTCCTTTGGGGCTCAAATAACCCTTTCACAGTAGTGACCTAAGACCATCAACCAACACATATACTTAGTTAAGACTCATAACAGTAGTGAAATTACAGTTATGAAGTAGCAACAAATAAAACTTTGTGGTTGGAGTTTCCACAATATGAGGAACTGTATTAAAGGCTCACAGCCCTGGGAATGTTGAGAGCCACTGCTCTAAACCTCAAAGAGCGGGTTACTGTCAATTCTGAGTAATCCCAGCAATGGTCTTGAAGTTGAATTGCTATAAAGCACACACTGAGTCAGTTGGACTCTGGACACCGTAGTACAACAGTGAAGACCATGAAAATTCCTACTTCACCATTTACTGTCTCTTGTAATTTTGATATATTATTCAGTTTCCTAAGGTTTTGTTTCCTCCTTGGCAAAAGGACTGTGAGGGAATTTTCATTTAGATCAATTAACACTCTGCCTAGTCTTTCGTAATCAGCAGGAATGATCATGATGGGTCTTTTTACTGTAACTGTGCAGTAACACACTCTCTTGCCCATATACATGTCAGTGTGATTTATGATTCACACTTTGTTTCAGAATCTTTCATTATTAAGTATACCTTGAGTTAAAAAACAAAGTCGTGTTTTTAAAATAAGATTTCAAATTTAGTATCTATTCTTTCCTCCTTCTTTCAAATTTATTATTTAGTCCTTCCTGCTTTTTCCCATTTATTAATTTATTTGTTTCTAGCTATCATCTATCTATTTATCTATCACCTAGCTATTAATCTATTTATTTGTACATGCTTACATAAGTGCTTTATGAGTTATACTCAAAAACACAAAAGCTCCTATAGTAGTTGATTTAACATTTAATATTGTGTCTTTGTGGTATAATCTTTATATTAAACTATGGCCAATTGTATAATAACCACTAAATTTTTTTAATTAAGAATTATGGATTACAGGGCTAATCAGACTAGCTTTTTATTTTCTTTAAGCTGGCTTGCTAATTCTTTCCTAAAAATGAACAGTCATTGAGTTGGATACTATAAGTGACAACACATAACACTCTCCAAGGACCCAACATTATGTTCAACAATGACAGACACACAACCTGAACTCTGGTATTCTGTGCATAAGCTAAAAGTGGCTTAGAAGGCCTCATCAAACTGTACTTACTCTGATATAAACCTCCAAACATAGTTGACATCTTTCTTATCAGTCCTGCTCAATGGTTTTCTCTATCAGAATAAGCAGTTTCATTGTACTGCTCTCTTGGAGACGATAAACATATTTTTTATGAGCTTAGTTTCACTAAAAATTAAAATCCTAGACTAATTATATGATAAATAAACATGGAAATTCTATTTCCTTTTCAGAACCAACAACGTGATCATCTAATATTATATATCACAGTATAATTGTGTTTTTTAGAAGACGAAAGAGAAAAAAAAGTATGATTTTACATTGTTCAACTTCACCAATACATGCAACACCTTCCTGGCTTTGGTTAGAGACGAGCTTAGCATGGGGTGTGATGTAAGGGTCACTCTCTGGAAATGCTTATAATTTTTCTTTTACAGTGCCTAGGATGACAGTTTTGTCGTTTTAACTGTTAACTTCAGCATCCTGGCCTTAAAAAGAAAACTTAACTATTATGATCATTTCATCCCTAAAATAAGATCAATTTCAAGTTAGTTATTTAGCATAGAGTAGAAATCTTTATTTGAAAAATAAAACTAGGTGAGCTTAGGAGTCAGTGCTAATGATTTCTTAAGGTTCATGCTAACTGCTCTGCCAGTTATGTTTCTTTCATACTTTATATTTATAAAACTCCACAAGTAAAACCTGTTATCTAAGCTGAAAGAACACTTGGCTGCCTACTCTAGCTTTATTCAGGAATATAATCTTACAACTTTTTTAAAGCATTAGAATAATCTGGCTGTATGCCATATGCTACAATTATATAGTCATTCTGTGCAAATGAACATATTATTATCACAGTGCTCTGATAGGTGTGCTCTATTTTCATAATTCTTTTAACTTGAAGTGATAAAAACCCTTGTTTCAAGATGTTCTGTCCAGCAACCAGGGACCATAAGTTGGAATCCAGGTTTTTCTGCTGATGTAAATTGTTCAAGGCTAATTAAAAAGTTGCTTTGAATCATGGTTTAGTAATAAAATGCTTTTAGTCTTGAAGTAGTTAACAATTCACTTTGGTACCATAGAAAAGGACCAAGAAGATGGCGCAGAATTCGTGGCTTCCTAAGTGAGTTAGAGAGACATGGGAAAGGCCTTCATTACTTAGTGACTTAGAAACTCAGTGAGGAAGAGGAGGTTAGGCAAAGCCTTAAAATTAGCTTGCATTTTTTTTATGCACAGTAAAGTTTGAGAATCACTCTCCTCAGCCCAAAAGATATGAATGAAATAGCCATAATCATATCAATCAAGAGTAAGTGACAGTGCTGGCAGTGAGAGCATTCTGCCGCTTTTTTCTACTATCCTCAGTTTGTGGAAAACATTCTCAATCCTTACATATCCTATTGTGTTTTGAGCGAATTCTGCTGCATCTCCGTGATGGCATAAAAAAACCACATTGTGTATTGTGTGCATGTGGTCCATGAATGGTAACAGATCTGGTGAGAGACCTCAGATGTGGAAACAGAAGAGCTAGGAACTTAATTCTTGTTAATCTTCAGTTATTATAATTTAATAGCATTAACATAAAAAGAATATAGCATGATGATCGTTTAAAACTGTGATGTAACTCCTTATTGAGAGGCTGAGAGAAGAATAATCTGACTTTTATATTTCCTGATTTGAGAGTACTTGATAAAAGAGCAAGCATTATGTTTACCACACATGCTTTCAAAGATGTTCAAATAATGCAGAATATTCTTTTTTTTTTTTTTTTTTTTGCAGGAGAAAGCAAGTCACCACATAACATGAAGAGATGTTTATTCTGTCTGTTAAAACACCTGACAATAAGAATACGCAAAACACAAAAGAGAAACAGAGCCACCTTTTAAAGTATTCTATTGTAGGCTTAGAAGATTTTAAGTCAATCTTATTTAATGTAGTTAATCCTCTGCTATTCTCTAAACCAGAAATTTTCAAAATTGAAATTCAGGATTTTCTTGTGTTCTTACTCATGGGCAAGGCCTCCTGTCACTCAGTGATTTTATGATTTAATTCTTCGTTTTTCTCACTTTAACTATTCTCTCTTAATTAAGATTACAGTTGGGGATTTTTGCAAATATCTTTAAAGGAGGTGTTGAATTTTCCTATTTCCTATTTAAATGACAAAAATGCCTAAAAACCACTCTTCAGATGCTATGTAAACTAAATTCCTAGTTGTCAGATTCCATGTCTCTAAAATGTCATAGACAAAGACAGAATCAGAGAATCACTTATACAAACAATATGGGTTTTTTTTTTCTCTTTAAAGCCTGGCATTGCAAAAAAGTAATTCCCATAAAAGTCTGGTAAGAGTAAAAACACCAGCACAGAAAGTAAATGGAGAAAAGGTTAAAACGTATTTCCTTTCCTTGTAAATATTTGAAAGCAGTTAATTTTATAAGTTCAGAATAGTTGCCCTAAATCCACAATGCCAGCATTTTATGTGAATTCCTTAGAGTTAAATATACAGGCTATGCTCACAGCCAGAAGGGACAGGAATTCCAAACACTAAAGACATTGCCCATGTTACCTTTAACTTGGGGTGTAAGAGAAAGGAGTGTTTAAGTTTCCCTGAAGGGTGAAGAGTGGGAATTTTCTAACAGGATAATTCCCCATGAGGAAGTGAACACACACACACACACACACAGTGAGAGAGAAAGAGAGAGAGAGAGAGAGAGAGAGAGAAAGAGAAAGAGAGAGAGAGAGAAAGAGAGAGAGAAAGAGAGAGAGAGAGAGAGAGAGAGAGAGAGAGAGAGAAGAGAGAGAGAGAGAGAGAGAGAGAGAGAGAGAGAGAGAGAGAGAGAGAGAGAGTTTAATTCCAAGCAATTGCTCTGAGAATCTAAAACATCTAAATCTACTTATTCTGTG